>NC_134137.1:112421287-112724318 GCF_033958435.1 Carettochelys insculpta | reverse complement strand
TAGCCTGTTTAGCCTCTTCTACATGGTTCCATGTACATTACCATACCTCTTCCGGAAGTGGCACATGTAGACACAGCTTTAAAGACTAACAAAATGATTTAATCAGTGACGAGCTTTCGTGGGACAGACCCACCTCATCAGATATTGTCACTCTTACTTTTATTTGGATTGCACAGGAAAATCTGCTTTCCAGGTGCCTTAAAATAAAGAATCTATCTTCCTGTGTCCTAATGCCCTGCTTACCTAGAAATAGTCATCAAGAGCTACAATGGACAATGAGGGATAACTCAGTGGTTTGAGCCTTAGCCTCCTAAAGCCAGGGTTGTGACCTCAGTCCTTGAGGAGGCAAGGTAGAGACTGGGGCAAATAGATGTCAGGAATGGTGGTTGGTCCTGCCAAGAGGGCAGGGGACTGGACTAGATTACCTCCCAAGATCTCTTCCAGTTCTAGGAGATATGTATCTCCAATTAACATAACATGAAGTTGTCCAGATGACATAAGCATCTGATGAAGCAGGTCTTTGCCCATGAAAATTTATGCTCCAAAATATTGGTTAGTCTATAAGGTGCCTCAGGACTTCTTGCTGCTCTTGAAGATACAGACTAACATGGCTACCTCTGTGATGTAAGCATGGGAGCATTCCCATTGATCTAGACCAATATGCAGAGATAAGTCTTTGTATTAAGGAAAGCAAACAGACATTTATAGCTTTAAATTACATAAGAATTATTTGAAACAATAATCTCAGCAAAGGTTGAAGCTCTCTAATCCAGAACTCTCTCACCTGGCAACATCTGTAATCCAGCATGATTATCTGGGTGATCATGTATCAGGGCATGAGCCTCACTGGCCAGAATCACCACACCCACATCCAGACCAGGTGAGATTCAAGGGGAAGGAACTGCACCAGGGCTACTGTAGGGCCCAGGACACGGCCAGGTGGTCGGGCACAGTGTCTACCAGTTGCCCCTATTTTAAAGAACTGGACCACCTCCTTGGGCTCCAGGAGGCGGGACACCCAGATGTGTTCCTCACGGCAGATCCCAGAACTTACCCAGAGCCTGACACCAAGACTGAAGGGGAGGACTGCTGGGGACCAGCAGCTGGCACCAGTCACCCACAGAGGCTGTGGACCACAAGTGATGACAAGGACTCGAGCGAGGGGGCCCTTGTCATTGACATCCCATGTGGCCTATCCAGCCTGGCGCCATCTGACTGTGCCTCACCCAACATCCTGGAGGGACCCAGCGGTATGTGCCATGCATGCCAGTCACCACTGGGCTTGGGGAGGGGGCACACGCTCCCGCCCGGGGTGGCCACAGCCCATCCACACAGCCATCAGCCTCAAGGCACAGGCAGGCCAGATGGCCTCGCATCCCCCAGCCTCAGAAGGCTGACATGTGGCACTCAGCACCATGCATCCAGGATAGCACCACGGGCTGCCCAGCCATGGAGGGACCGGGGTGGTGCCTGAGGGGAGCTCATGCTCCCAGCATCCAGATTGGTAACCCCAGGATGTGGTCCCTGCAGGGCCCCCAGGATGGGGTGGGGAAGGGAGAGGAAGAAAGGGGAGGGGGCTCATGGGGCCTTCGCTAGGGACTAATGGACCATTCATTCCTCCTCCTCTTATGTCTCCACAGCTCCAGCAGCTGGCAGCCTGACCAGACCTGCTGTGGTCCCGGCAAGCCCGACCACTGAGCCACCAGGGTGGGGAGGAGGAGATGGGGGATGCAGACCACAATACAGGCTGTGGGGAATGGCTCACAATACAGTGGCAGGCCTGGGACCGGGTGGCAGCCAGCCTGGAAGCCCTGACCCAGGCTGCTTCATCGCATGCCACTCCCACACCTGCCCCTGCAGCCCCCACCCCACCTTCCCCCGTGCCCCTGTCATCCGCCAGTCTCCTCTCCTCCCCCTCCTGTAATCTCCCCCCCAGCCTGATCCCTCATTCCATTCCCCCTGCCACAGTGGCCCACCCCACATGCCTGATCTTGAGTCCCTGGTCCCACCCCACCTCCCTCTGGCCAGCCTCATGCACCTGACCCACATGTTACTGGCCAGGTTAAGGCCCCACCCTCACTCCCATTGTGCCGACCCAGTTGAGACTGCAGGGACCATGCCCCAACCATTCCCCTACCTCCCTGTGCTGCTGGCCCAGCCTGGCCTCAATGAGGCCACAACACACAAGGAGGAAGGGGCAGGCACAGGCTATGGGGATCCGAGTCATGAAGCCCCATCAAGGGGTAAAGCCCTCCACCTTGACCCCAGCCCCGCAGGGCCCCCAGCGTGCCCACCTGGGGCTGCTATGCCGCTGTAAATAGTTCCCTTGGTCATGGAGGGTCAGACAGTTAAGTTCCAGTAAAAGGTTTATTGTTTGGTTTTACCTTATGTCCCTTGTTCATGTGTGGTGGTGGTGGTGGGGGGGAAGGCTGTGTCTTCAGGGTGCTGGTGGAGGGTGTGTGTGTGTGTGTGTGTGTGTGCAGGGTGCTGGTAGTATGCGAGTGTGTGCAGGTTGGGGACGGGTCACCGTGGCCTCTGCTCGAAGACCTGGTACAGGGCCTCCCATGCCTACAGCCTGTCCTGCTGGACCTGGCAGCATGGGGTGGTGGGGGGCTGTTTGCACCCGCACCCCACCTCGGTGGCTGACCCCAGCATAAGAGGCTCATGCTTTGCCTCTAGCAGGTTGTGCAGGGTGCATCAGACCCTGACCATTGCCAGGATATTGGGGAAGCCCCCCTCTAGCCTGGTGTGAAGTCATCTAAAACAACCCTTCAAGACGCTGAACACCCACAGGGGGGTAGGCCGCCTCTGCCACAATGCAGGGCAGAATCATTGTGTCCTGGATTGGGAGCTCCTGACGGTGGATGAAAGTCCCCTCAGACATGCTGCATCCGAGACCTGAGTTCTGGAACACCCTGGTGTCATGGGCACAGCCAGACCAGCCCATGCAGATGTCTGTGAAGCAACAGCTGGCATCAACAAGCACCTGCAGGACCATGGAGGGGTCACCCTTGTGGTTTACATAGGCCCCGCAGCTGTGCTCTGGAGCCCGGATAGCTACGTGTGTGCTGTCCAGGACCACAAAGCAGTTCGGGAAGCCCAACTCCGGGAAGCCCTGGATGGCATCATCCAGGTCCCTGACAAACACCAAATGCCTCAGGAGCACTTTTTATAGCCTGGATGACCTGCAGGGCATGGGGGGGTGCACCTGTGAGTGTGTCATAGGGAGTAATGTGCTCTCTTGTCCCTGTCCCAACTCCTTGACCTCTGTGTACATGACTGTCCCCGCCACCCCTTGCCCCCTGTGTGCCTTCCCATCCCTATTCCTGCCTCTGTCCCCGGCGGGGGCTGTCCCCCAGTTCCCAAAAGTGCCCCTTGCCAGGGTGCCCCCTGCTCCCTGCATGTGGTCTAGGTGTGACCAGGGCACAGCTTACCTTTTTGAGGATGGCCCTGATGGTGGCCCTGCCCACCCCAAACTGGTGGGTGGCTGATGGATCAGTGGCTGTCTGGGGTGGCCAGTTTCCAGACAGTGATGGCCACGCTTTTCTGGAGCAGGAATGCTGGCCTCAAGCGGGTGTCACAGTGCTGGAGGGCTGGGGTGAGCTAGTGGCACAGCTCCAGGAATGTCTCATTGATCATCCTGAAGTTCTGTAGCCACCAGTCATTGCTCCAGTCCTCCAGCAACAGCTGGTCCCACCCATAAGTGCTTGTGGGGAAGCTCCACATGCAGCCATGACCCAGTGGAATGTGTGGGGATGTCGTGACCCGAGGACAGCCTCCCTGAGGGTGGCTAGCAAGGTGGCCACCCACAGCCACTGGTGCACAGCGGACAGGACCACCGCCAGTGTGCCTGCCACAGCCTTGATAGGGGTGGGGGGCACTGCTCGAGGTCCATGGGGGCCCGGGACACCTCTTCTGTTCCCTCTCCCTGCATGCCTGCAGTCAAGTAGCTGGCCCCCAGTGTTGTGCAGGCCGAGGCTTTGGGTGGGGAGGTCCTTTAAAGGGACGGCAGGTGGTGATGCCAGAAGGGCCCGTCTGCCATGTGACCCTGCCCACAGTGCTTCCTGACTCTGTTCTTTTGAAAGAGTGTCCTGAGACATGTGGACACGCTTTCAAAAGTGCACTGGGGGCCTTTCAAAAGGACGGGGTCAAACTCTCAGTCCCCCTTCGCATGTGTGGGAGCTCCGTTTCCAAAGGCCGTCTTTTGACTTTCAATTTTGAAAGCAACCCTTGCAAAATGGAGCTGTAGTGTAGACGCCTCCTATGTGACTTGGGAACAAGCTCATTGTTCGTTTGCTACTGTTATCTGTAGCATGAGCAGTCATATTAGTATTTGCTGGTGAACTACAAAGCAAAAGGAACCTTGAATCAACCAGATGTTTTCTTTGAATAATGAGACTATCTTGTACAAAAAGATTTGACATGCAGGTTTGAACTAAAAAAAACAAAAGTAAAAGATTTAATTCACTTTAAAATCTTCTCAGTATGCTACTGGTACTTTCTTGTTGACTGAAAATATTGCTGACCATGATGTCATAAAACCCAGAAATTTAATTGCATCAAGTGCATTTTTTTTTGCTACGTCTCTGCTACAGAATATTGCATTCTGAAAAGTATTTAGTTAACCAGAAGATTCCAAGAGGATTTTGAAGAACGGAAAAAGAACTCATAAACTGTTATTTAAAGCATGTTTTTTTGCTAACTGCCTCCCCTTACCCCCCACCCCCGCTCCTTGCATTTTATTTTCTCCAGGGCTAGCCATTTGGCTTGTATGTCACCTTCAATTAATACCAGTTTTCATTTAAGAATATGTTTATATTGCTCAACAGTTCTTTAGGCTTGAGATCACTCTCAGATTTGGAATCACTTTGCTTTTTGCAGCTGGCTCTCTTCCTTCAGAATTCCATTGATCTTATTCCAAAAAACCCATCTTCCTTCTCTGCCTATTCATCTCTGCTTTATACCTCACATTCTTCTACTCTTCTGTTCTGCCACTGTAGCTACATTACACTAGACCTGTAGTTTACAGGAACTAATCTCCCTTTAAGTAACTTGTCAGCCCATCTAGCGACATTATCGTGTCCTTTGCTAGTCAGACCAGTTGTGTGTGTAAGTTAGCTTTGCCTATTGTGCATTTTTAGTAAACACAGCTATCTGGATTTCATGGTGCCATGTGATTTCTCCATGCTATTATTGTATGGGAAGGTCAAAATACACAACCCTACTCTTTATTTTGTATTTGTCTGTGCAGTTTCTCCCCCATTATATTCAGGACCCTCCATGCATCAGGACAATTCTGCTCAGCAACACAACTGATGTCATAAACGTCTGGCTTGTGTTGCATCCCCTTCTCCTCATCCTGTTCCCAAATTCACTCATGTTTGATTGACTGGTAGAAAGAGCGGGTTCGGACATCCCCGCAAAGCCTCTGTCTCTTAAGCCTACTGCAAACAGATGTTATTGAAAGTAAATGTGAATCTTAAAATACCGTGTTCATCAGAAAAGCTTTAGATAATGTTGTTCACATATTTACATTTTCCACATCACATCCTCTTATTCCTGTATTTCTTAGAGAAGAAAAAAGTATTAGGATTTTTTTTTTGACATTACTTTTAAACCATGCTCCCTATATGTGGATTTTGGTAATTGTGTTTGTTTTCATTAAAGAGGCAGAGTGACTCCTATCACAAAGACTGTCTACACTACAATAATAACCTTGTACAACTTTGAAGTAAGCTACTTCATAGTAGAGCATCTACACACACTCTACTTTGAAGTTAAACTTGGAAACAGGGCACTTCTCCATTCCCAGGAATGGAGTAAGGACTTCAAAGTTGGGCTCCCTAGGGTTAACTTTGAAGTAAGGGAAGTAAGTTAAGGGAAAGTAAGGGAAGTAAGGGAAAATGTGTGTAGACTCTCTGCTGACTACTTCAACATAGTGCTTAACTTCAAAGTTAACTTCAAAGTTAGTTCCTAGTGTAGATGCAGCCAAACAATTTCTTGTTTTCCTTTGACTAAATCTCCTGGGCTGCGTCTACACGTGCACGCTACTTCGAAGTAGCGGCAGTAACTTCGAAATAGCGCCCGTCACGTCTACACGTGTTGGGCGCTATTTCGAAGTTGAAATCGACGTTAGGCGGCGAGACGTCGAAGTCGCTAACCCCATGAGGGGATGGGAATAGCGCCCTACTTCGATGTTCAACATCGAAGTAGGGACGTGTAGACGATCCGCGTCCCGCAACATCGAAATAGCGGGGTCCTCCATGGCGGCCATCAGCTGGGGGGTTGAGAGATACTCTCTCTCCAGCCCTTGCGGAGCTCTGTGGTCACCGTGGGCAGCAGCCCTTAGCCCAGGGCTTCTGGCTGCTGCTGCTGCAGCTGGGGGTCCGTGCTGCATATACAGGGTCTGCAACTAGTTGTTGGCTCTGTGTATCTTGCACTGTTTAATGAAAGTGTGTCTGGGAGGGGCCCTTTAAGGGAGCGACTTGCTGTTGAGTCCGCCCCGTGACCCTGTCTGCAGCTGTGCCTGGCTCCCTTATTTCGATGTGTGCTACTTTGCCGTGTAGACGTTCCCACGCTGTGCCTATTTCGATGTTGGGCTGAGCAACGTCGAAGTTGAACATCGACGTTGCCAGCCCTGGAGGACGTGTAGACGTTATTCATCGAAATAGCCTATTTCGATGTCGCAACATCGAAATAAGCTATTTCGAAGTTGGGTGCACGTGTAGACGTAGCCCTGGTGAAATAGTCCAGAGTAAGTAATAAGGCAGAGACCTCACCCAGCAAGAGAAGAGTAAATCAGAAAAACAGCTGCTTGAGATCTGCTTCTGATGAGTTCATTTTCTTTAGTTCAGTGAAGTAACTGACAGAAGAGACACTTATCTCATAGTTTTCTTACGGAGCACATTGTGATCTATGAAAACAGACAGACATAAACCTTAACTTCAGATCCACCTAAGGGCTGTGCCTATTGTGACTTTCATTTCCCACCTATCCCAAGAATGTATGCACACACACACACACACACTGGAAGATTAACCTCTCCCCCATCTGAAGTAAAGGAGCATCCTGTAGGTTCCACTGCACATGCCCTGATATATGTCAGAAACTTCAATCTATTGTAAAAAACCTTTCAAGCAACATATTGTACATCTGTGTCTGCAGATGTGCATCCAGTTTAAGTGTCTTTCCGTCAGTTAACTACTTCCTTGTTAGAAAGTGTTTTCATCTCTGACTGCTAGTGCAGCATGTGAGCATGCATGAGTAAGAAACTGACATTAAGGAAGGAAAAGTGTGGCTTGCAGTAAAAAAGGTTACAAAAGTTGTTTTGAGTCAAATGCACGTTTTTTTTATTCATATCCATGGGTATCTGTGTGTGTGTGTGTGTGTGTGTTTTTCTGTGTAAAAACATGTGGCTTCAATGTCACTGCCACTGGAGTTACTATTGCCCCTCAACATCATGGATCATAATGTTCTCCTGTTCTGTAGTAGAGAATACTATCCTAAACAAAATCGCTTTGCCAAGAAAGGGAGGAAAACAGAAGAAAGTGTGAACTGCTGACTCCACTTACTTCGATGGGAGGTTTGCTGTTGACTTTGGTAATCAAGTGAAATAGGAAGAAATTGGTTTGCAATTTCAGCAGAACCACCCCAGTAGGGATTAATCTGAGCATATATCTTAATGGTTTCTGGTAACACCAGTATACAGACCTCTCTAGTTACCTAAAGCCTAAAATATAAGAACATAAGAACAGCCATACTGGGTCAGACCAAAGGTCCAACCAGCCCAGTATCCTGTCTGCCAATAGTGGCCAATGCCAAGTGCCCCAACATGTTACAATCAAGCGATCGCCCTCCTGCCATCCATCTACAGGCTCTGACAAACAGGGTAGGGACAGCATTCCTTACCCATCCTGCCTAACAGCCATTAATGGACCTAAACTGCGTGAATTTATCAAGCTGTTTTCCAAACCCTCACAAAACAAAAAAGCAGTTATGTTGCACTTTAAAATCAAACAAAATAATGTGTTACGTGAGGAGCTTTCACGAGGCAGACCCACTTCTGCTCCATGAAAACTCATTACATAATACATTATTTTGTTAGTCTTTAAAGTGTTACATAACTGGGTTTTGTTTGTTTGTTTTGTGAAGATACCAACTGACATGGTTACCTCTCTCTGTGTTTTTTAAACCCTGTTATAGTCCTGACTTTCACAACTTCCTCTGGCAAGGAGTTCCACAAGTTGACTGTGTGCAGTTTGAAGAACTTCCTTATATTTGTTTTAAACCAGCTGCCCATTAATTTCATTTGGCGCCCCAATTCTACAATCAATGTTGCCAATGGGGAGCAGAGAGAGAGGGAAGGAGGCTGTTGCTCTCGGATCCAGCAATTTAAAAGGGCCCAGGAATCCAGACTCTTTCAATCACTGCTGGAGCCCAGAGTGGCTTTCTCTGGGTGGTGCTGAGGGCTGCCTGGGGGAGGTGCAATATGGTCTGGGCAGCTCTGAGGGCTGGCTCCACCTCTTCTGCCTGAGGCTTCTCCACTTCTGATGGGGCCTGGAACCAACCCTCTCCCATTGCCCAAGGCCCATGAAGTCTGTTGCCATCCTTGATTACAAAAGGAAAAAAAATGTCCATTGCTGAAAGGTGTGAAAAGAACAAAGGGGCAAGAGATGCCACTGAACTAGCATCGAACATAGTTCACTGGCAACTATAAAGGACAAACAATATTATATATTACAGAAACTGTGACTAAAACGTGTCAATGTTTGCTGCTAAATAGAGTTCAGTACCAAGCATTGATGACATAATTGTTGATAATGGTGAAATTCCACTGCGTAGAAAATGCTTTGAAGTTTAAATTCTGATAGCTTCCATGAAAGAGAAGTGCAGCTTGTACATCTTCTTACTTCTCCAGGCCACCTTTAGTTGGTAGAAAGGGGTTTTCTTGGTGTCCATTTGCCCAGCAATACCTGACTCCTAGTAGGCCCTATTGGGCTGTGAATAGCTGAAGTCAGAAAGAGAAGCCTTCCACCTATCTTATGCCAAAAAGTGAGTGTCATGCCTGATGGCTTTAATCCAAGCAAAAAAATGCCTTCCAGCTCCCTTTTGGGGAAATTTCACTGGGAATTAAGGCTATGTCTACACTAAGGGAAATCTTCAAAATAGCCATTTGAAGATTACTAATGAGGCACTGAAATGCATAGTCAGCGCCTCGTTATCATGCCACCGGCCGTGGCTCTTCAAAATTGGTGCATTTCGCTGCTGTGTGGCTCATCCAGACAGCGGTCCTTGTTGAAAGGACCCCACCAACTTCAAAATCCCTTTATTCCGATCATCTGATAGGAATAAGGGGATTTTGAAGTAGACGGGGTCCTTTCGGACGTGCCGTGCAGGAGCAAAAAGTGGTAAGTTTGAAAAGCTGCAGCTGGTGGCATGCTAATCAGGTGCTCAATATGCATTTCAGCACCTCGTTAGTAATCTTCAACTGGCCATTTGCATCGTTATTTTGAAGATTTGTGCTAGCGTAGACACAGCCTAAGAATCTGGCCCCAGTAAATTCTACAAAGTGTAAACCTTGTATTTGTAAGGCTGACTGACCCAGGTTGCTGGCACCAGGAACTGAACCTGTGATTATAAGACCTAAAACCCTGTGCTCTACTGCAGAAGCTAAAGGCCAGCTGGCTTTCAGTCAAGGCTGTAGAGCAGAGACTTCAGTCACCCAAGTATGAGGTCTCAGTGCCTCTGGGTACTACATATTGATTAAAGCAGTTATATTTCTACTTTGGTCTCAGATTTGGATGAACATACAAAACCATCTGAGTGTTAGTTCTGAAGAATACATGTAAGTTTATGTCAGTTAAATTCTTTACAGGAATAGAACATCAACATTCATTTAAGAATTTTCATGGATAAAAGAGCACAAGTGGAAGCTCCTGTTCTCATAGGTCAGAGCTCGTCTCATTCAGTCATACCATTCAAGTAGCCAGCATGACATCTTATCATCGTCTTGCTACTCTTACTATACTCATGTTTTGATGTTCTAGTTCTATAATATTTTATGTTGACATAATACGACTTTTTTGCCTGAATCCTTCATTCATATAAAGAGTTTATTTATGGCAGCCTGAACACTGAAGTGTTTTTAAAAATAGTTTCTCAAATCTCTTCTGAGATTTTCAAATGTCTTACTTTTCCCATAGTTTTAGCTACCACAGCTTCCAGGCATAAGTGGCTTTTGAGATCAGCCCATACAGAGCTCGTTTAAATCTCACTTTTTTACACATGTATTTATTTTATTTTTCAGAGCATGAAATACTCAAAGGTTGAAAGCATATTGATTTTTATTATAAAAAATCACTATCTCATAACATAACATAACATCTCATAACATAACACAAATACTTCTTTGGGAGGAGGGTTTAAATTTCCTATGAATGGTCCTAGACTGATATTTTTGTTTCAAAGAAATGTTAGGAAAATTCTGTTTGGTAAATTTTGAAGGATATTATGGAATGGGGGAATGAGGAGCCTTTTTCATTTAAATATCTATCTATCTATCTATCTATCTTGTTCACTTCTTCAGCAGCAAAGCAGGCAAATTAAAATTCCTCCGACTAAGTTGTCATGTTGCAAGTGGTCAGTGGGAAGATGGTCAGAAATCTCCAAGGGCTTTTTAAAATAACAGAGTCATGAGGGATAAAAAAAAAAATCTTCAGTAACAAACGCCTAAAAATTTTATCAGCCTCCTCACCTCTCAAGTGAAAAGATGACACCACAACATAATGATCCAACATCTGTAAGAAATATTCCCTACCCAAGGCCAATGGTGTGAGGTAAAACATTTATATGGTAACATTCTCTTTTCCCCCTCAGTCTCAAGTAAACTGTATAGGGTATGAAATCTTAAGCTGAGGAGTAAGGGAAAACCAGAAAAACATGTGAGTTAGGGAAGGGTTGAGATACTGACCTCACCTAACATAAGAACATAAGAATGTCCATTTTGGGTCAGACCAAAGATCCATCCAGCCCAGTATCCCGTCTGCTGACAGTGGCCAATGCCAGGTGTCCCAGAGAAGGAGAACAGAAGACAATGATCAAGTGATTTATCTCCTGCCATCCATCTCCTGCCCTTGTACTGAAGGCTAGGGCACCACACTTTACCCCTGGCTAATAGCCATTTATGGACCTAACCTGCAAAAATTTATCAAGCTCTTTTTTAAACCTTAATAGAGTCCTGGCCTTCACAGCCTCCTCCAGCAAGAAGTTCCACAGGTTGACTGTGCGCTGTGTGAAGAAAAATTTCCTTTTACTAGTTTTGAACCTACTACCCCATCAATTTCATTTGGTGTCCCCTAGTTCTTGTATTATGGGAAAAGGTAAATAATTTTCCTATGTTCACTTTCTCCACACCATTCATGATTTTATATACCTCTATCATATGACCCCTCAATCGCCTCTTTTCCGGACTGAAAAGTCCCAGTCTCTCTAGCCTCTCCCCATATGGGACCCGTTCCAAACCCCTAATCATCTTAGTCGCCCTTTTCTGAACCTTTTCTAATGCCAATATATCTTTTTTGAGGTGAGGAGACCACATCTGCATGCAGTACTCAAGATGTGGGCATACCATAGTTTTATATAGGGGAAGTATGATATCTTTTGTCTTATTATCTATCCTTTTTTTAATAATTCCTAACATCCTATTTGCTTTACTAACTGCCGCTGCACACTGCGTGGATGTCTTCAGAGAACTAGCCACTATAGCCGTGTCTACACGTGCACGCTACTTCGAAGTAGCGGCACTAACTTCAAAGTAGCTCCCGTCACGGCTACACATGTTGGGCGCTATTTCGATGTTAACATCGACGTTAGGCGGCGAGACGTCGAAGCCGCTAACCCCATGAGGGGATGGGAATAGCGCCCTACTTTGAAGTTGAACGTCGAAGTAGGGCACGTGTAGCCAATCCGCATCCCGCAACATCGAAATAGCGGGGTCCGCCATGGCGGCCATCAGCTGAGGGGTTGATAGACGCTCTCTCTCCAGCCCCTGTGGGGCTCTATGGTCACCGTGTGCAGCAGCTCTTAGCCCAGGGCTTCTGGCTGCTGCTGCTGCAGCTGGGGATCCATGCTGCATGCACAGGGTCTGCAACCAGTTGTCAGCTCTGTGGACCTTGTGTTGTTTAGTGCAACTGTGTCTGGGAGGGTCCCTTTAAGGGAGCGGCTTGCTGTTGAGTCCGCCCTGTGACCCTGTCTGCAGCTGTGCCTGGTACCCTTATTTCGATGTGTGCTACTTTGGCATGTAGACGTTCCCTCGCAGCGCCTATTTCGATGTGGTGCTGCGCAACGTCGATGTTGAACGTCGACGTTGCCAGCCCTGGAGGACGTGTAGACGTTATTCATCGAAATAGCCTATTTCGATGTAGGCTTCACGTGTAGACGTAGCCTATAACTCCAAGATCCCTTTCCTTATCTGTCATAGCTAAATTTGACCCCATCATGTTGTATGTGTAATTTGGGTTATTTTTTTCCAATGTGCATTACCTTACACTTACCCACATTAAATTTCATTTGCCATTTTGCTGCCCAATCACTCAGTTTGCTGAGATCTTTTTGCAGTTCTTCACAATCCCTTTTGGTTTTGACTGTCCTGAACAACTTGGTGTCATCTGCAAACTTGGCCACCTCACTGCTTACCTCATTTTCTAGATCATTGATGAACAAGTTGAACAGGATCGGTCCCAGGACTGACCCCTGGGAACACCACTAGTTACCCCCCTCCATTGCGAAAATTTACCATTTATTCCAGCCCTTTGTTTTCTGTCTTTTAATCAATTCCCGATCCATGAAAGGATCTTTCCTCCTATCCCACGACAGCCTAATTTACATAAAAGCCTTTGGTGTGGGACCGTGTCAAAGGCTTTCTGGAAATCTAGGTATATTATGTCCACTGGGTGCCCCTTGTCCGCATGTTTATTAACTCCTTCAAAGAATTCTAATAGATTAGTTAGACACGACTTCCCTCTGCAGAAACCATGCTGACTTTTGCCCAACAATTTGTGCTCTTCTACGTGCCTTGCAATTTTACGCCCAAAGAGAATACTATTACAGCACTTGTAAATTGAATGTGAAATATTCCACTGCTCTTTCTCCATGCTTGGAACTCAACGGGTCCATTGTCAGGCACGAGAATCCATGCTGTCAAAGGGAAGGGGCAGAGCAGCAGTGTACATTTAGGTACAAAGGGCTTCCATGCAGTGTTTGCCTACAGGGAATATGTTGTGTTCTGCATTCATATGTAGAACTGGAGAGAGAGTCATCTATTCACCTTGCCTCCTTCATGGCATGATTCACACAAAGACTGTTTAAATTACTATGGCCAAAACCATGACATTCAGGCATTTTTCTTTTTTAGGACCAAAATGATAAAGAAGGGATGTGAAAAAGGATAAAAAAAAATGTTAAGGACACAAAGAGATAGCCAATGTCACCAGCCTGAGTAAGAGGATGTCAGGATCAAAACTAGGTGACACAAATTAAAATTCTGATAAGAAAAGACTGGGAAAGCAGGAGGCCCAAATTGGAACACAAGACAAATACTGCATACAGCCAATTCCACTGAACATGCTGGGATCACAACCTAAATATAGCAGAAGAGTCTGACATACTGTGTGGCACAAACTGTAGCTACAGTGGGTACAATGGATGAAGTTACAGAGATCTAGAATGTATCCTTCCCTTCCAAAAGATAATGAGCTAGATTCTCCACTGAATTTATGTATCCTTACTATGGAACCACTTCTGCCTTCTCTCCACTTTGTACGGCCTGCACGAGAGCACAGAAAAATTGCGGACCCTGAGACAGTGCAGGTATACTATCAAGATGCCCTTCAGGGAGGTACCCAAATGTGATAAAGTGTAGGTAAAGCCATAACTTTACCCCTGCTCAGGTGTGATGGCTGGTCCTCTGAAGTAGAAGGGATGTACCAGTTTCTACTCCCCCATGTCACTAAGGCAGGATGTTCTCTGTGCTTCCTCTGGGCAGCATGGTTCTGCACCATCAACAGTGCAAGGATGCGGCACACAGAAACAATCTAAATCTATACTATTATATCAAATGAAACCAGTGTTGCTATACAAAAGCTGTTCTGAGTTTTTGATGAACAGAAAGATTGAACAAGAAAACATAACATAATATTCTAGAGCATCTTTCTTTATATTGTAGTGGAGCAAAGTGTTTTTTTGTGCTTTAAGAAACTTGGGTTTGTGGTGGTTACAATATCCAGTTACTGACTTGCTGTTTCCAGATCGACGGCCTTAAGGGAATGCAATGTTAATTACTCCTTAATTCACTCAAGACAAATTGACAGTTTCATTTTACAGCTGCAATTGACTGAACATAAAATGTACTAGGGGGGAGAAGAGTCCATATAATAATAATAATAATAATAATAATAATAATAATAATAATATCTTTTATTATCTGATACATCACTTATTAAAAGCCTCCTCTTATACTTTGAACAGTGGGTGCAACAACAGCCATAACAGCACCTGTATATAATTCTGGCTTTAAATGAGGGCATACTTGGACTTGTGAATATGTCTTGGAAGTCAGATCTATACTTTAGGCTGGGACAATAATAGCTAAAGGGCCTAGCTTCAAGGCTTATTAGATATACAGTTTACCCCTGGAGCCTGTAATAAACTATTCATTGCTGAGTAGAAGGTGCTCAAAGCTACACTGGGACAAGTCAAAAAGATTTTAAAACAAATTAAATAATGTAAAAGTCAATCTACAACCAACTAGCAGCAAAAGAAGGTCTAAAACACTCAGGCTTTTTATCTTTACTCAGCAGAGAAACTGCTGCATTTTGTAAAGATTGAACCCATGCTAAGAAATCATCAGGAGGTCCAACAAACAGAGCATTACATAATCAATTTTTGATGTAGTAAAAGCATGAATTAAGTGTTCCACCTGAGTAAGATTCACATAGTCGAAGATATTAGCACTATTCCATGGCCTTAAAAAAGAAATATTTACAATGCAATTTATATGCAGTTTAATGGAAAACTCCACAGCCTTATACCTTGTGTAGTTGTTGGCAACTGCAACAACTGTAAAGCTCCACCATTCTGTTTTGTTTCACTTTTACACAGGTACAAATGGTTATGAAATGCTGGGACAGTGAAGCAGGAGGCACACTATAGCTGTGTCTACACGTGCACGCTACTTCGAAGTAGCGGCACTAACTTCGAAATAGCGCCCGTCGCGGCTACACGCATCGGGCACTATTTCGAAGTTAACTTCGACATTAGGCGGCAAGACGTCGAAGTCCCTAACCTCATGAGGGATCGGAATAGCGCCCTACTTCGACGTTCAACGTCGAAGTAGGGACCGTGTAGACGATCCGCGTCCTGCAACGTCGAAATTGCCGGGTCCTCCATGGCGGCCATCACCTGGGGGTTGAGAGATGCTCTCTCTCCAGCCCCTGCGGGGCTCTATGGTCACCGTGGGCAGCAGCCCTTAGCCCAGGGCTTCTGGCTGCTGCTGCGGCAGCTGGAGATCCATGCTGCAGGCACAGGGTCTGCAACCAGTTGTCGGCTCTGTGTATCTTGTGTTGTTTAGTGCAACTGTGTCTGGGAGGGGCCCTTTAAGGGAGCGGCTTGCTGTTGAGTCCGCCCTGTGACCCTGTCTGCAGCTGTGCCTGGCACCTTTATTTCGATGTGTGCTACTTTGGCGTGTAGATGTTCCCTTGCAGCGCCTATTTCGATGTGGTACCTCGCAACGTCGAAGTTGAACATCGACATTGCCAGCCCTGGAGGACGTGTAGACGTTATTCATCGAAATAGCCTATTTCGATGTCACCACATCGAAATAGGCTACTTCGATGTAGGCTTCACGTGTAGACGTAGCCTATAGCAGTTTGCAGCACAGGTGGAGGGTGGAATATTTAGCTAATATTTCTGCTAATTTATACACTGTTCACCATTTGCCCAAAAGTGTTAGCATTTACACTTGTGCACGACTGATGTGAATTTTTGAGGCAATTTATAAACAAAACCATATACCTGTGCTTTCTGGCCATGAACTACTATCATCTAATAGACAGGCAATCTTCAGCTAGTTTAAAGGAGACGCTTCCAGTTTTGATAATTAATCAAGAAGGCCACTGTTAGCTATCTATTTTAGATACAATAATGATATACTCTAATTTTTAAATCTTTTTTACACAGTTGCTATTCTTTGTTTGCTGCACGTTCATGCAAGAGTGCTCAAATTGTCATTTTTTGCTGTGCTGAGACTCTATGATGCCAGGCAGTTTTAGAACCACAAAGTTTATTGTCACATCTATACCTCAACTTCCTCTGCAGTGTACAAAGACAGAATGTACAATAGCAATGTAACAATCATTTTTATATTTTTATTTTATTGTGATGACATACAGAGAAGGAAGAAATTTACAGAATTGATAAAAGCATTGTATGTTTAAAATCCCTGCTATTACTAAAAAACATTTCTTTCCTTGAAATTATCATGAGGGAGTAATGGATGAATCCATACTATAGCCACTAAGAAAATCATCATCATCATCATCATCATCAAAAACTGTGGGCTCAATGCCTGTTGGTGTCTGATGCCTTTGTCACTATTTCCTTCCATCTTTCCCCATCCAGTGCGGAGTGGCTGTTTCTATAGACTGGCTCCTCACCAATCTACTATATCATCTACCCATTCTCTGTGGGGTCTGCCTCTCCTATTCTAACCATCCGTTATGCTGAATACCAGGGTCTTGATTTTTCGTTCATCATTCATTCTGCAAATATGCCCAAATAGTTGTAGCTTCTGTTTTATAAACTTCTGCAGCAGGTTCTCTTTCATCTTTCTATATAATTCCTCATTGGTGATCTTCTGCATCCATCCTATTTTCAGACTCTTTCTATAACAACTCCTTTCCAATGTCAGTATTCTTCTTTTCTAATCTTTCATTATCACCCATGTCTCATATCCATACAACATGCTGCTGAATGCATACATTTTCAAGATGCTCAGCTTTGTTCTTATTCAATGCTATAGCCACTAAGAAAATGGGGAAGTGTAAAAATTGGCCAAAATTCACAGTTTCTTAAAATGATTCTTTACTAATATTTACCTCAATGAGGTATTAATTTCAAAATCTGATATATGCTAATATTAACAAGCAAATACTTTTCCTATCTTCATCCCACTACTGCTTTGCTGTCTGAATTCAATTACTCTCCTCGTACAACTATCAGGATAAAATGCCATGGAAGTCAATTGGAGCATTGCCATTAACTTAAAAAGAAGATGGGATTTCACCTTCCTACTTCATCTTCTAAAGTAAAGCAGAGACCGGTGTTCCTTGCTGCATTCATTTTGCAACATGTGCAATAGGATGCCTCTTCTCCACCCCACAAAAAGACAAATGAATTCTTTATATAACATGGTGAAAGCTTCTGGGCAACCTGCTTGCCAGATGGAGTTATATAGTGGCCAGAGTCACACTTTCTCTCTAGAGAAACATTATACCTTTTCAAAGACTTACAGATGTTGGAACTAAAAGCCAATAGAATACTTGAACTTATAACTCCTGAGCTATTAAATAACATTGTTCTCTTTGTTGGTGAAGATAGGTTGGTCTCAGGATATGAGAAAGAAAACATGAGTGAGGTAATATCTTTTTATCAGACCATCTTCTGTTCAAACAGTCTTTGAATTATTCTGTGATAGTGAAATTAACTCCTGCATGGGGACACACAAAGCTCTATCACGTTTGTCCTTAGTCTGAATTAGCAGCTAGGCACTCTGTGCAAGGGTAGATTTTTGCCCTAAATATTGGGCTGCAACCTATAGTGATGTATTGGGGTGAAGAAATGGAATGAAGTATAAACAGTCCTCTCTCTCCTAGCATCC
Organism: Carettochelys insculpta; assembly: GCF_033958435.1. Classification (NCBI taxonomy): domain Eukaryota; kingdom Metazoa; phylum Chordata; order Testudines; family Carettochelyidae; genus Carettochelys; species Carettochelys insculpta. Next base: position 112,706,386 of record NC_134137.1, on the reverse strand, counting down.
TGCCCAGGGTGTGAATACAATCCCACCTTGGCACTCAAGATGAACGTACACTACTTAACATTAATGTACCACTGTAGCTCTCAAACTGTTTTAGTGGCACCACTGGAGCTGGTGTTAAATCTTGCTGGGGCTCAGAGCTGAAGCCCAAGACCCAGTGCCCCTCACTGAAGCCACAGGGCAGTGGAGCTTGGGCTTAAGCTACAATTTAGCCGCACTTCCTAAGTAATTTTTGTTGTCGGGAAGGGGTTGTGGTACTATGAAGTCTGAAAACCACTAAACCTTCTATGGGGAAAATATAGCACTAGAGGCATTGTCCCACTATCTCTTCAAGCTTATTGTGTGCAAAGCAGGCAGGTTCCTCATGATCCCCTGCCTAAAATAAACTGCCTATGGTAAGGTCACTGATCCAAAATCCTCTACTGTGACTTTAGTGCACATTTGAGCTTTTCATTTATTTATACAGTCAATTCCTCTATAAGTGTAAGTCCACTGAAGACAAAGGAGCAGTTGCAGAGGGTTTGGACATTTGCTTTTATTTCATGTTACAACTGGATCCATAGATTTGCGTGATTTCATTCAGTCCACATTCTTTTGGAAATACTTCCAAAAGAAGTGAAAACATTAGGTAGCCTTTCAGACCTCTGAACTATAATATTGCACACAGTTTTGGTGAAATTTGAACATAATTGGCCAGTATTTTTAACAGATTTTATTTGGTCGTGAAAGTATTAATTTAAAACCCAAAAATGAATGTAAAAATAATTGCATTTTACTTGGAGGAAGCATTAAAATGTTTTGCAGGGGTAAAAATTCCAGACATTGTGAGCTCAGCTGTTTGTGCCACATCGACTAAAATGTAGCAAAATAACTTGAAAAATGCTGTTTGCTTTCATGTCTCCTCTTTTTCTTCTGCTGATACAACTTGCTCACCGTTCCATGAAATCTGATCCATCCTGGGGATGAGCGCCAACTGCCCTGTCCTCAGTTCCCATTATAGTCAGATATTCCCATATAGCCCTGCTGACAAGGGGACAATGCCCTTGGGGTCCAGTGTTTCACAGGGGCCTTGAGCGCTGGCTACTACTTCTACTGAAGCAGCTGGATCTCCTGGCCACTTTGAAATGCTGTGTCAACACTGCTGTACCAGTCTGCACACCTCTGAGCTGATGGATGGGGCCTAGTGCTGCAGTCTGAGTGGTGCTAAGAGTTGAAGGCTTGAGGTCTGCCCCTTCTGCACTTGACCCTGCCCCCTCCAGTGGCTCAGAGCTGTAATCTCCTCTCACCTAGACTTGCTGTTGCCATAGGAGTTTAGGGCAGCTCTGCAGAACCTCATTGGACACATTCAGTAGCTTTAGAGATCAGACTTGTAACATTTTCACCATGTGACGCTGGCAGCAACCAGTACTAGATTCAATAGGTAAGGTTTCCTTTTCAACAATACAACAGAGACCTGGTGCATGACCCCACCCAGTAACCTAGGAAAATTACTCACAACCCCTGGGCTCCCCAAGAGGCAATGCACTCCCCCACTTGCAAATCCAGAGACTGTTAAAAAGAAAATGCTAATGAAAGGAGGGAAATCACCTGACATTAGTTAGGGAAAATACCACAAGCAGCTTTCATAGTCATAAAACTATGAGGAGGACACTGACCCCAGAGCATGTGGGTCAATGTCTTCTGCTTCATGTTGTTGGGTTCTACAACCAAGTTTCTTTACTATGCCCCTCTCTACACGCTCACTATACCCCACTCACAATGGTTGTCCTTGGTCAGTGAGCATCAAGGGTAAAGAAGTGCAAGGGTGCGAGCTCTCTTCCCACTGAAAGTAGTAGGTGCCTTGGTTGCTCCATCATCTGAACCTTTGCTTTAAGTTGCTGACCTAACAGCTGCTCCTCCTCTCCACTGGCCACCCAGCTAGCTCTCATTCCTCTCTGCCTCTCCAGCCACTTGTTCTGCTGCAACTGTCAGTCTCTTTCTGCTGCCACCTGCCTCTCTGCTGTGAACTCTGCACCTCAGTCTCTTAGTACCTTTCAGCTCGTTGCAGCCTGATCAGAGACACAGTCCCACCTCAAGTGATTTCAGGTCTCAGTGATTTTTAGCTCTTAGCAGGCTGGGCAGAAACAAAGTCCCACCATAGCTGATTCCAGCTTCGACTGAGCATTTAAAATAACAAAGAGGCTCCTAATAAAGCCTATTAAGCTCTTTCTTTGAATTCTGGGGAGGAGCAAGCTAAACCATTCCAGGAAAGATCCCAGGAAAAGGTCTACATCTTCTGGCTGGGACACCTGCCCCCACCCTCTTACTTTTAGAGGGCTCTGACAATTGATCCCCAGGTTTAATGAAGTGCTTTCAGTTGAGGGTGAAGCCCTGACCCCCCATTCCTCCCAACAATCCACCAGATTAAGCACTGTTCTTTTTCGATTTATTCATACAATAATGAAATCATTGGTAACAGCATTTCACTACTCCTAAATTCTGTACTAAAGTGACTTTTTTACCCAACACCAGCCAAAGTTGATCACTTAGAATAACATTGCTCCATGTGCTAGATATCTGGGCATAGTAGGTGTGCTCACGTAAAGACAAAATGAAGCAGCAGAAATGTAGCACTTTAAAGACTAACAAAATGATTTATTCGGTGATGAGCTTTCATGGGACAGACCCATTTCATCAGATCAGTTTACTTATGAAGTCTTCCCTTCCTTTAGCTAGCTGCCAGGGGAGAACTCATTCAGTCCATGCTTACATACAGACACAAAGGATTAAAGTTTTCATAGTAGAAATTACATTGTACAAAGGAAACCAGAATCACCTAAAACATCAGCAGTTTTTCCTTCATGCAAAATGCTATGATGTTCTATTTTCTTTCTTTTTCTCTCATTTCAATCTTCTATTCACCTACTTGTGATAATTAGATAGATCCTTTTCACTTTGAAAATTACTGATGAAGTCTGTTGATAACACAATTCTAAAAAAAGCATGCAGTTGTTAACTCACTGACTCTGTCTAACTCTATCTCTGTTGTGTAGCTGCATAGCTACAAAGTGACATCCACTCTCAGCCAGAGCAGTAACAATCCTGGCTTCACAAACTGCCTTCTGGAAAGTAAAAGTGCTTTGGCAAAATATCTTGGTTACCTTAACATGGCTTCACTTTCATCTCAGCATTCCTGAAGATCATAATTGTTAAGATAAATGAAATATACTAATTGCCACTTACTGGCATATTGGAGTCCTATTTTCAGTCATAGCCACGGTCTGCTGTAAGATGACCCCCATTAAAGCAAGGATAGGGAAATGCTGGTGAAATAACATAGGAAAGTCATATATTTCTCCTTAAAGAACACCAGTATTTATTTACCGAACATACCAAGCATGTTCAGAATCCTACTTTTCCTGATTAATCTAGCAAGAAGGATCAGTGAATGGAATTCATAAAGGAGAAGTACAGAACCAAATGCTTTGTCTATGGACGAAACCTCAGAGTGAGATAGCTGTACCACTTCAGCTACGCTGCTGTAATCTCTCCTCTTTAGCCACTCTAGGCCAGTGGGAGAGACTTCTCCCATCGGACTAACTGAACCACTCTCAGTGAATGGTGGTAGCTGGGTCTGCACTTTTTGTTGGTGGAAATTACATCAGTCTGGAGTGTGTTTTTTCACACCCATGCCCGACAAAAGTTCTCCAGACAAAAGTGCTTGTCAAGCAGTTCGTTACCTCTGGCCCTCATCAAATCTATGTGCAGCTGCTCCCTAATCCTAGGTGCCTACATTTCCAGCGGTACAATCCCCTGAAAGCCTAAATGTTGGGGTCTGAACATGTACACAGACACATAAATTCACATGCCACCCAGAAACTTGATGACTAACACATGCCTGTGTCCCAGCAGATTCACAGACTAGGTGTGTCTCTGCCTATCTTGCCTTTGGGGCCTGATGCAGCAGAAGTGTGCACAGCACAACTAAACCTGTGCCAAAAGAATGGCTGAGGAGATACTGCTCCCCTCCCTCCCACCTACAAAATTTGGCCTAGTAGTGAGACATTCACTTCAAAAGGGCAAAGCAGCACAACTTTTATTGCAATGAGTAGTGAAATTACACTCAGTAAGATGCTTAGGGTGATAAACAAATGGATTGAATCCTTCTGTTGGTAACATAAGTGCAACCCAACTGTACAATTACATATGCCCCGTATAACACCATACTCACTCTCTCTCCTGAAAATCTGTGGCATTGAAGGGCCAGTGTCACTCCACTGATGGTCAGGGATGAGAGAGTGTTATAGATGAAGAAACTGAAAGATTGAAAGAGGTACTAGTACTCATGGACAGAAAAGATAAAGGAGCATTTGAGCTAGAAAATCCTCTCTCTGAGGAAGAATGATTCTAACACTATCTGCAGCGAGGAGTTACAGGACTTCTTGCATTACTTTGACCAGGTCTCCTGAAACCAAACCTAGACTGAAAATCAAGCCCCTTCGAAATGGCAGAAATTGGTCACCCAGAAATGAAGGCATCCAAAAGCAGTAGTCAATTTAAAAATGCAGGCTGAGGTCTAGAACAATAATAATTTTGATTTCTTTTGTTCCTTTTATTTAAGCTGTTTGTGTCAAGTAAATGGAACCTTGTCTTCTCTCCTTTCCATCAGTGGCCCCTGAATGAATTTACCAAAAAAAAAACAAAAAACTGCTCGAATGTGAAGTCCTAATGAGGATTATCCACATTCCTCACCAAGAGCTTATAATTTTTTTCCTAAATTCCTTTAACCTATAGTTACAATGAGTCATTTGCCCCTGTGGGCTTGTGATCTTTAGGTGTCCTCCTTACCGCTGTTCTCCCATTAGGATTTCAGTGAAAAGCGAGTCTAAAATAATCTGCTAAAAGACATCACTGAGCCACTGGGAAAATCAAACTGCTCCACATGGTATAGCCAACAGATAAAGTTCAAGGTGGGATCATTTCATTGATATCTCAGTCAGAGTGTGATTTTTTTATATGAATTGACGTGTATGGGAGCCAAAATCTGAGCAACAGAAGGGCTCTGAGAAAAAGGTTACAGTAAAACAAAATAATACATAATATCTGGATAGTGTACAATACTTTCCTGCTGTGAATGTCCAAGTCCTCTATTAATTGAAGTGAATTTAATCTCACAATAGTATGGCAATATGAGAAAATTTAATTATCTGATTTTATAAATGAGGAAACAACAATATGAATGAAATTTGATGCAAGTATGACTAAATGATAAAAAATGCCAGCTTGGATGTTGCCCGGATAAACAAGGTCTGTATCACCAGTGATCAGGGTTGGGTCAATAAGTTGGCTTCCGAAAGAAAATTACATAAGAACATAAGAACATAAGAATGGCCATACTGGGTCAGACCAAAGGTCCATCAAGCCCAGCATCCCATCTGCCGACGGCGGCCAATGCCAGGTGCCCCAGAGAAGGAGAACAGAAGACAATGATCAAGTGATTTATCTCCTGCCATCCATCTCCTGCCCTTGTTATGAAGGCTAGGGCACCATACTTTATCCCTGGCTAATAGCCATTTATGGACCTAACCTGCAAAAATTTATCAAGCTCTTTTTTAAACCCTAATAGAGTCCTGGCCTTCACAGCCTCCTCGGGCAAGGAGTTCCACAGGTTGACTGTGCGCTGTGTGAAGAAAAATTTCCTTTTATTAGTTTTGAACCTACTACCCATCAATTTCATTTGGTGTCCCCTAGTTCTTGTATTATGGGAAAAGGTAAATAATTTTTCTATATTCACTTTCTCCACACCATTCATGATTTTATATACCTCTATCATATCGCCCCTCAATCGCCTTTTTTCCAAACTGAAAAGTCCCAGTCTCTCTAGCCTCTCCCCATATGGGACCCTTTCCAAGCCCCTAATCATCTTAGTCGCCCTTTTCTGAACCTTTTCTAATGCCAATATATCTTTTTTGAGGTGAGGAGACCACATCTGCACGCAGTACTCGAGATGTGGGCGTACCATAGTTTTATATAGGGGAAGTATGATATCTTTTGTCTTATTATCGATCCCTTTTTTAATAATTCCTAACATCCTATTTGCCTTACTAACTGCCGCTGCACACTGCGTGGATGTCTTCAGAGAACTATCCACTATAACTCCGAGATCCCTTTCCTGATCTGTCGTAGCTAAATTTGACCCCATCATGTAGTACGTGTAATTTGGGTTATTTTTTCCAACATGCATTACCTTACACTTACCCACATTAAATTTCATTTGCCATTTTGCTGCCCAATCACTCAGTTTGCTGAGATCTTTTTGTAGTTCTTCACAATCCCTTTTGCTTTTGACTGTCCTGAACAACTTGGTGTCATCTGCAAACTTTGCCACCTCACTGCTTACCTCATTTTCTAGATCGTTGATGAACAAGTTGAACAGGATCGGTCCCAGGACTGAGCCCTGGGGAACACCACTAGTTACCCCCCTCCATTGTGAAAATTTACCATTTATTCCAACCCTTTGTTTTCTGTCTTTTAACCAATTCCCGATCCATGAAAGGACCTTTCCTCCTATCCCATGACCACCTAATTTACATAAAAGCCTTTGGTGTGGGACCGTGTCAAAGGCTTTCTGGAAATCTAGGTATATTATGTCCACTGGGTGCCCCTTGTCCGCATGTTTATTAACCCCTTCAAAGAATTCTAATAGATTAGACAGACACGACTTCCCTCTGCAGAAACCATGCTGACTTGTGCCCAACAATTCGTGCTCTTCTATGTGCCTTGCAATTTTACTCTTTACTAGTGTTTCTACTAATTTGCCTGGTACTGATGTTAAACTTATCGGTCTATAATTGCCAGGATCTCCTCTAGAGCCTTTTTTAAATATTGGTGTTATATTGGCCGTCTTCCAGTCGTTTGGTACCAAAGTGGATTTAAAGGATAGGTTACAAACCACTGTTAATAACTCCGCAATTTCACATTTGAGTTCTTTCAGAACCCTTGGGTGAATACCGTCTGGTCCTGGAGACTTGTTACTATTCAGCTTATCAATTAATTCCAAAACCTCCTCTAATGTCACTTCAATCTGAGTGAGTTCCTCAGATTTGTTGCCTAAAAAGGCTGGCTCAGATTTAGGAACCTCTGTAACATCTTCAGCCGTGAAGACTGAAGCAAAGAAATCATTTAATCGCTCCGCAATGGCACTGTCTTCCTTGATCGTTCCTTTTATATCTTTATCATCCAAGGGCCCCACTGCTTTTTTAGCAGGCTTCCTGCTTCTAATGTATTTAAAAAACATTTTACTATTGTTTTTTGAATTTTTGGCTAGCTGTTCCTCAAACTCTTTTTTGGCTTTTCTTACTACATTATGACACTTAATTTGGGAGTGTTTATGTTCCTTTCTATTTTCCTCACTAGGATTTGACTTCCACTTTTTAAAAGCTGCCCTTTTCTCTCTCACTGCCTTTTTAACATGGCTGTTTAGCCATGGTGGTTCTTTGTTAGGTCTCTTACTGTGTTTTTTTATTTGGGGTATACATTTAAGTTGGGCCTCTAGTATGGTGTCTTTAAACAGTTTCCATGCAGCTTCCAGGGATTTTAGTTTAATTACTCTACCTTTTAGTTTCTGTTTAACTAGCTTCCTCATTTTAGTGTAATTCCCCTTTTTGAAATTAAATGCCAGAGTGTTTGACCGCTGCGGTGTTCTTCCCAACACAGGAATATTAAAAGTTATTATATTGTGGTCACTATTTCCAAGCGGTCCAGTAACAGTTACCTCTTGGACCAGATCCTGCGTTCCAGTCAAGACTAGATCGAGAATCGACTCTCCCCTTGTGGGTTCCTGTACTAGCTGCTCCAAGAAGCAGTCATTTAAGGCATCAAGAAATTTAATCTCTGAATCCCGTCCTGAGGTGACATGCACCCAATCAATATGGGGATAATTGAAATCTCCTATTATTACTGTGTTTTTTATTTTGATAGCCTCTCTAATCTCCCTCATCATTTCAGCATCACTATCACTGTCCTGGTTAGGTGGTCGGTAATATATTCCTAATGCCATATTCATATTAGAGGAATGAATTGTTATCCATAATGATTCTATGGAACATTTTGATTCCTTTAGGATTTTTACTTCATTTGATTCTATATTATCCTTCACATATAGTACCACTCCGCCACCCGCACGACCTGTTCTGTCTTTCCGATATAATTTATATCCCGGTATGATAGTGTCCCACTGATTGTCCTCATTCCACCATGTTTCTGAGATGCCTATTATGTCAACTTCCTCCTTTGATATGAGGTACTCCAGTTCACCCATCTTATTAGACAGACTCCTAGCATTAGTGTAAAAGCATGTTAGAAAACTACCACTATTTATATGTCCGCCTTTCACAGACGCGTTGGATTTTTTTATGCACGATTGTTTCACATCTGATCTTGCCCATATATTATTTCCCACGTTCCCTATCTTCCTACAGCTAGGAAGGGAAGCAGTATGGACTGATTATAAACATTGATAAAACAAAAACAATGGTATTTGGAGATAAAAAAATAGGAAGGAAGATCGGTGTAGATGGAATTGAGCTAGAGAACGTAGAAAAGTTCACGTATCTGGAGAGCAATATAATGTATGATCTAGGCTGTGAATAGGAAATAGCGAATAGAATGGTGAAAGTGAGAGTGAGTTTGAAGGCGATAGATAAGATCTGGAAAATCAAAGCAATTAGCTTAGGAATGAAGCTGAGTGTTTTGAAAATGTGTGTATTCAGCAGCATGCTGTATGGTATGTGAGACATGGGTGATAAAGAAAGTTTTGAAAAGAAGGATATAGGCATTCAAGAGGAGTTGTTATAGAGAGATCCTGAGAATATGATGGATGCAGAAAGTCACCAATCAGCAATTATATCAGAAGATACAGCTGAAAGAGAACCAACTGCAGAAGGTTATACAATGGAAGTTACAGCTATTTGGGCATATCTGAAGAATGAATAACAAACAAAAAATCAAGACCCTGTTATTCCGCATAATGGATGGTTTGAATAGTAGAAGGAGACTCCAGAGAGAATGGGTAGATGATATAGTAGATTGGTGTGGAGCTAGTTTACAGAAATGAAGCCACTCCGTACTGGACAGGTAAAGATGGAAGGAAATAGTGGCAGAGGCATCAGACACCAACAGGCTCTGAGTTGTTGATGTTGATGATGATGATGATATTCATATTTAGTTGCTTAAAATCAGGCTCATATACAAAGTGTGAGAATATGGATGAGATAAACAATTTGGGAAATTTTAACCTTAACTTCTGTCTGCTAAATTACCCCGAAGAGTAAAATTTGGTCACATTTGATGATTTTACAGGTGCTGTGCAGACTGTTCTCCAAAGTGTTTGCAATCTGTCGCAGCTTGGTGTTATCTGCAAATGTTATAAACATATTATCCATTCCACTATTCAAGTCATTTACCAAAATAATGAACAGTGCTGGACACATCTTCCTAGTTTGACATTAAACCATTGATAACTATATTTTAAGTATGGTCTTTCAATTATGTTTGCACCCACTGTGAAAGTGTTAGGCCAGAGGACTAAGGAAGAGTGATAGAAGGGAAGTATATTAGCCCTAGATTAAATAATCTCCATTGCCTGATTAAACTATCAATGTCTAATCAAAAAACCAGGAGAAACCTGCTAAAATTAGTCAAGACAATCATGCCAATTAATACCCTTGGAGACAATCAGGAAGCTTGCAAACTCAAGGCAGCCAGCCTAATCAGGACACCTGGAGCCAATGAAAAACCAGCTGTGATTGGTTATACAAGGCTCCTCTTTTGTTGGCCCAGTGTGGGGGAGGAGTGGCTGCAAAAAGGAGCTCTAGGGATTGAGAGGGGCAAGCACATACTAGAGGGGAGAGCCGGTGGTAAGGAGGGTGCTGGGACTGCTGTAGGAAAGTGACCCAGGGAATCATCACTGTCAAACAGCTGAGACATGAGGCATTCTTGGAAGCTGCTAGCATAAAGTGTGTGTGTTGGATGCCAGAGTATGGGGTGGTCTTGGGCTCCCCCTCTTCTCCCATCTCCTGTCTAGCACAGGGAAGGGGCTGGACTGTGTAACTTCTGTGCATGTTCTACTCTAGGCTGGCTTTGATTGGTTTGTGTGTACTTGAGGGTCAGTGGAAATCTTTTCACATGCAGTATCACACCACTCTGTATCAATCCAGTGTCAAATTTAATAGAAGAAGCCTTAAGACAAAGCAAAAGGTTTATTTTGTGAATATGTTTATGGTTATAGGGATATCCACTTGGGTACACAATCTAAAATCTCAATGGGTATCATTCTAAAAATGCAGCTGCCTCTTTCACCATCAATGATTTTCAAAGGCTGTTGCATTTTGCATCTCTGTGTAACAAAGATCACACAGCAGCCAACATACTATCACAACAAAAAGACCAAATCAATGTGCAGTTGACCTCCCAACATCATTCTCCTCCTTTATTATTACTGACAAAAAAAATGAAGCGAGAGCAGTGTGAGATGGTCTATTCACACTATGTAATGCTTTACAGTGTGCTAGCTTGCTGGTGTGTGATTTTCTTAAGAGAGGTGATAGTGTTAGACATTCTCTGTCAGAAGCTTAAACAAATATAAACTATTTAGTCACTCAGTGAAAGCCTGTAAAAGTCTTAGAACACAGTTTGTCTATACTTGTGAAATATCATTTATTATCATAGAAAGCATAAAGAAAATCACTTAATCTACCTCATCAGTCTGTTGAGAAACAAATTCACAAGCGCATAGACAAACATTTGGAATGGTGACTGAGATGCTTTCTGTGACATCTACAGCTGTTTTTTTTTCTTCTTCAGGAAATGTGAAAATATAACTGTTTTTAATCTGAAACTTCTCCCAACCAGAGGTAAAGCTTAATAACATGCATCATCCAGAAACTAGGTAGAATCAGAAAGAAATGTTGAAATAAATAACTCTGAAGAAAGAGAATAAATGTTTAGCTTTTAATGAGATCTCTTTAGATAGAAGAACTCCCACACCAGTCACATCAGTAGTAACTCACTGAAGACAGTGGAAATGCATAAAGTGAAAGAAGGAAATTTGCTACTTACATTTTAAGATTTCTTGCACATTCCTATCAAGCTTTTGATCATGGACTTTGCTGGGGACATTTTACTGGGCTAAATTGTTATGTCAAATCCTGTATTATAACTGAGAGTACAATTGGGCCACCAATATTTTATATTTGTTTCTAATTTCCATAATCTCTTTACTGTATTCCCTATACCATCACAATTCCCTCTAATATTTCTGAGTCTTTCCTCTATTTCCAAGATCTCAATAACTGGAATCTTGTCATATTTGCTTAACAGTTTCTAAAATTATTCCAAATAAAAAATGGCTAGAAATTTTGTGCTGCATGGCTCTTCCACTTATTTTTTTCTTTTTCCTGAAAGCACGCGGACCAAATTTAACAGTTCACTGGCAGCTCCTCAGGGTGGGCGCATGCAGATCTGGAGCATCGAGGGCTGGAGGATATATTTCACTTTGGAAACACTGGAACATTCAAGTTAAGGAAATATTGTGCTGTTTCTAAACCAAAATATTGCAGACTTCTATTTTTGTAGGGAAATAAAGTTATTGGATTTTTAGCATGATTCAAGATTTTTTTTCCCCAAAAGGCCATTTTGTGTACGCGTGTGTGTGTGTGTGCACATGCACGTTAATGGAATTGGAGATATATTGGCCATCTCTGTACAGGACACCTACCAGTTTCTCGTATTCCTTAATCCACAGCTCCCTGAGACAGATCAGAGTAATCCTCCTCTCCCACCCCCACACACATTTGACAGTAATTTCTATAGTAGCACTCTCAAGTTTTCATCTGATCCATTTTTGATGCATGGAAGAAATACATCAATTTTAATGTAATATTCAGATACTCTGCTAAGAGAGGATAATAGTGGAGCTGATAATCTACCTACCTTGTTTCCCCATTACACTTTCCATGTTATATCAAAGGTTAGATATTAGGAAAAGCTTTCTAACTAAACTGGTAATTCAGCTCTGGAATAGTCTTCCTAGGAAGATTGTGAAATACTCATCTCTGGAAATTTTAAAGAAGCTGCACAAACATCTGCCAGAGACGGCCTAGGTTTACTTGGTTCTGCCAGAGCATGGTCAAGGTGTCTTAAATTTCCTTCTAGACCTACATTTCTATAAGTCACTATCATGACATTTCAAATTAAGTGTACAGGTGACTCATGAAGCTCAATCTATATGCAAGGTTTTAAAAATGGATTTCAGTTACCCTATACATCCACGCTGCCAGAAAACAGAAACTTGTGGATTCAGAAATTCATGAAATTTATTTTCAAAATGTCTAACTACCCAGGTTTTTTTCCCCCACTTTAATGCTCCCCTTGAACATTATTAAATAGACTTGCAATCTTAAAGAGTTTTCTTTCTTATTTTTTTTAAAGACAAGCTAGATTGTAAACTTGGTTTTTGAAATTTAATTCAGAATTTTTGAACCTAATTTTTCCAGGCAGTACCTGTCCAGTTTCATGGTCTTGTGATAACTTAACATGTAGCATGTTAAAATGTGCTCTTTGCTTCTGGCACATAAGGTCAGCATGTCACTCTTCTCCAACCTCTGTTAAAACTTGCTTTCTTCTTTTTTTGTATTCCTATTCCCCAAACACTATATACTCAAGCTGTGGTGAAAAATATGTCATCCCTACCTTAATCTCCATTTAGCACCTTGCACAACATACCAGCATGACAAGATGATGTTGGTATGACAGGGTCCAATGGGGATATCCCCTTCTAGAGAATCACATGGCTCACTTCCTTTTGTCATTTTAAATTATACTTTCAAAGGCTTGATCAGCTAAGAGACCACATTTGTGACAAAAGGAATACAAAATGAAACAGCTCAGTGTAAGAAAGGTTCCAACCCCCATATGCCAGATACAAGACTCCAAAGGAAAAAAAATATCTCCATTTCTAATTTTTCTAACAGCTCATACCTTGTTGGTAGGGGATAAACTTTTCAAGATTCACAGTAGTCTATGGTATTTCTGATTTTCGTTTGTTTTTATAATTTTTGTGCAAATGGTAAACATATTACAACTTTTCTAAACCTAAAAATGGGTAGAATGAATGTCTGGTTCTATTGAATCATTCCCAGGGGGTGGGAGTGGGGGACAAATACAAAGCTTTTGTACTACAGACTGAACCTCCCTAATCCAGAACTCTCTTGTCCAGCTTAAGTGGATGGCCATTTATCATGGGTGTGGCCAAGTTTCACATGGTCCGATAATTTTGTTTCTGATTGTCAGATCTGGCTCTCAGTGTTCAGTGCTGTTATTTAGCTATAATTTATCCCTAAATGACTTCTAAGAGCCCAGTAAGCAGTGAAAGTGTTGGTAACGTGCTAGACAATATATTGACCTCCAGTGGTCGGGCAAATTCTCTCGTTTGGTATTGGTCATGTCCCGAGTGTGCCGGATGAGAGAGGTTCAACTTCTATTAATAAGGCACTCAATTTATTTTATTTCTAGTGAGCTTGATTCCTCTTTTTCATCTCTTAAATTTTCCTGTTTCATGGGCAATTAGAAAGAAAGATGTTCATCTGCTTAACTATTTGTGAAACCAGGGCTAGAAAATGTTAATTACCATATAAACAAGTGTGATTTGGGTGAATGTATTATGATCACAGAGACATCAGTGAATTTCTCAAATTAATTTTGCAAAAAAAAATTAAGCATGACGCTGAGATGCATTAACAGGAGTGTTGAGAGCAAGACACGAGAAGTCATTCTTCCACTCTACTCAGCACTAAATTAGGCCTCAATTGGAGTATTGTGTCCAGTTCTGGGCACCACATTTCAAGAAAGATGTGAAGAAACTGGAGAAGGTCCAGAGAAGATCAACAAGAATGATTAAAGGTCTAGAGAACATGAGCTATGAGGGAAGACTGAAAGAGCTGGGATTGTTTAGTTTAGAAAACAGTAGACTTAGAGGGGACATAGAAGCTGTTTTCAAGTACCTCAAAGAGGGTTACAAGGAGGAGGGAGAAAAAGTGTTCTTCTGTCCTCTGAGGATAGGACAAGGAGCAATGGGCTTAAACTGCAACAAGGGAGGTTTAGATTAGACATTAGGAAAAACTTTCTAACTGTCAGCATGGTTAGAAACTGGAATAAGTTACCTAGGCAGATTGTAGAATCTTCATCACTGGAGATATCTAAGAGAAAGTTAGATAGACATCTATTGGGGATGGTCTAGATGGCATTTGGTCCTGCAAAGAGGGCAGGGAACTGGACTCTATGACATGTTGAGGTCTCTTCCAGGTCATCTGGAGCACATGACCTATCAGAAGAGGATGAGGGATTTGGGTTTATTTGGTTTACAGAAGAAAAGACTGAGGGGTGATTTAATAGCAGCCTTCAGCTTGCTGAAGGGGAGCTCTAAAGAGGATAGAGAGAGACTGTTCTCAGTGGTAACAGACAGCAGAACAAGGATCAATGGTTTGAAGTTACAGAAGAAGAGGAATAGGATGAATAGTAACAGAGAGGAAGCCGTGCTAGTCTATACACTATCAAAACAAAAAGCAGTCAAGTAGCAGTTTAAAGACTAGCACAATAGTTTATTAGGTGAGCTTTCGTGGGACAGACCCACTTCTTCAGACCACAGCCAGCTCTGTTCTGGTCTGGCTGTGGTCTGAAGAAGTGGGTCTGTCCCATGAAAGCTCACCTAATAAACTATTTTGCTAGTCTTTAAACTGCTACTTGACTGCTTTTTGTTTTGATAGCAATAGGTTGGATATTAGGGAAAAAACTACTTTACCAGGAGGGTGGTGAAGCACTGGAATGTGTTGCCTAGAGAGGTGGTGGAATTTCCATCCCTAGAGGTTTTTAAGTCCCAGCTTGACAAAGTCTTGGCTGATGACTTAGTTGGAGTTGATCCTGTTTGAAGCCGGGGGCTGGACTCGATGACCTCCCGAGGTCCCTTCTGCCTTATGATTCTATGTGATTCTATGATTTTGTGTGTCTTTTGTGAGGTACTTATATTCTCTTGTCATAATCCACTTTCTGGAATTTTGGATAATTCCAGGTGGGCTCTGAAAACCTACCTTTTTCTTTTCTAAATGTTGTTTAATAAGTGCAGACAGCAAGAAATGTGCATATACAAAGAACTAAAAGTATTAGTGGTTTACAAGCTAGCTGGTATTTTTGCAGTTTTTGACACTATGGTCCAGAGTGGAAACTCTAAAACCATGTCAGCTAAGCAGATATGTAAGGTCAAGGGCCAAAGTACCCATCAAAAATGCTAAATTAAGACAAGTAGTGTAATCAAAAAGATGACAGTCCATTGTGTGGCACTGATAGCACAATAATGTTATAGAGTATGAAGGTGAAGGCCAAGTGGTTTAAGGTGCTTACATAATGATAACTATACTTCTAATATACTGTCCAGTAGAGATAGGTGAAAAGATCAAATTTGTATTCCAGATCGATCTATGCCTTTCAGAATATCTGTTAGCATTTTAACTGCTAGTTGTGATATTTTTGCTACTTCTTCTACTCAGAGCGATCACAGAGGCTGTTTCTACACATGCCACTTTCTCCAAAAGTGGCATGCTAATAAACGTCCTGAAATATGTTAATAAGGCATGCATGTATATTCCCGGTGCCTCATTATCATAAGGTCACATGATTTGGAGACACTCTTCCGGAGTCCAAAATAGCTTGTAGAAGTGTGGCCCTCCCTGGGGTCTTCCAAAAGGAAGTCCTCCTTCCAGAGGCCCTTTCTTCCAGAAAATTTTAGTAGTAGAAACAGCGAGAATCAAAAATAGTTATATTACTAAAATGAAAAGTTTTGGGTTGGTTACTGTATTTAAACCCCACCAATATGAATATTTTCTGAATTATACTGTGTCCACTCATGCCAACTGTATACCAACTGCACTGTCTTATTTCAAAAATGAAAAAGCACAGACATACATCAAATCAATAATATTCAGATTCAAAATCTTCCTTTGTCCATTTTGGTGACTCTGAAATTACAGTTCAGGTCCTTTCATACAGATGAGGCATTTTAGAGTACGTCTACTCAGCAAAATTTCAAATGTGATAAACTTCATTGTATGGGGAATAGCACCTATTCTGAAACAGATCTTTCAGAACTGGGGCTGCGTAGACACTGGCTACATCTACATGAGGACCTAAAACCAAACAGAAAGAAGGGGCTTTCAAAGTCTGGCCTGATTTTTTGATCCCTGGTCTGTTCTGTGGAAAGAATGGGGGCCTGTGTGGACATTTTCTTTCAAAAGAGCAGATTGCTCTTTTGATCTGCTTTTTTGTGTGTGGATGCACTCTTTCAAAAGAAGTTATTTCAGAAGAGACCTTCTGGAAGGGCTTATTTTGAAAAATCTCTGTAGTGTAGGCATAGTGGCCGTGTCTACACTAACCCCTTCCTTTTGGAAGGGGCATGGTAATAAGTGAGTTGGGAAGATGCTAATGAGGCGCTGCCATGAATATGCAGCACCTTGTTAGCATAATGGCAGCTAAGTGCAATTCAAAATAGTGGCTTTTGAATCGCATGCCACCCCTGTAGACAGGGGCCTTTCAAAAGGACTTCCCAGACTTTGCAAGCCCCTTATTCATGTTTGGTTTTAGGTCCTTGTGTAGATGTAGCCAAACAGCTCTGCATGGCCCTGCCCATGTTTCTCTAGCTTGCCCTTCCATTTTGACCCAGCTGAAGGAGGCTGCTTCTCTTCAGAGCTGCAGGGGCTGGGCCTAAAGCAGTTGAGACTTAGGGTGGCTGGGACCATTCAGTCCTGGGAGGGAAACTGGAGGCACTGAGGCTGCCCACCCTGTGCATGGTGGGCCTTTGCACCACCTGTCCTGTGCTCAGGGTTGGGCAGGGGTATGTGTAGCCTATTCAACCCATGCTCCGAGGATGGGGAAAGCTGGCTGCTGCCCGGTCTCCTGGTGCTGTCGGGTAGACAGGGGTGGGTGGTCTGGTGACTGTGGGGAGGAGGAAATCTCTATAAGAGGAAGGGGGTGGGGCTCAGGATTGGGGCTGGCTAGAGGCTAGCCTCCCACTGCCAGAGGTTCACCTTCCACTTCTGTTAGAAAGCTGGGAGGAGTAAGGAAACACCTTCTTCTCTAGACCTGGAGAAAAACATTGTGTAATCTTTAAAGCTTGTCTCTCTCACCCTCTGAAGTTTGTCCAACAAAAATATTAGTAAATCATCTGTCTTGTCGGTCTGTCCGGTGGCTCAGTGATTGGCTGCAGAGTCCCAGTGAGGTAAATCGCCTTCACCAGATTCAAATGGAGGAAATCAGGTTCCAGTTACTTAACCACACCATTTGGCAAACTCATTATTCCCATAGGTTTGAGTTGTTCCAAGCTGATGGTCCCTTGATGCCTCTTCTATTGAGGGTTGGACAACAAGACAGTACAATCCCTGAAAGAAGTGTGGGGTAGCAATCCCATGTAGCACTCACAGTATACAAAGTCTTAATGAAAAAAAAAACCTTCAGACTGGTGGCTGGAATACAATTTGGAATACAATCAGAATTGAGAGGGACTTAGATGTAACCCAATCTATTTCAAGTCACAGTTGCTGAGCTCAGATTTGCACACAGATCAGAGGAAGCAGGCACAAAATTATGTACTTACTGTGTATTTCACATACTTGTTTCACATCATGGTCTGCTTATGAACCTACTAAATCTCTTTCCTCTGTAAATGTCAGCTTGCCAGACTTCTCTCTTCAGAAGCTGGTCTAATAAAATATATTACCTCATCTGCCTTCTATCACTCTAGGCAGCACAATCATATCATATCTAATTTTTAATAGAATCGTATTATATATTTCTTAACTGTCTACCTGTCTCTCAATGAATTCAATTTAAAAGTGCCTGTTAGGCACCTTCCAGTGCTACATCCATTCCCATCTAATGTCTTTCTATTCCCTTCACTTCTGATTCCTCAGTTCGAGAGACTGACCACATACCTGTAACCTCCTTGTGACCAATTCTATGGCTAGAAGGACCCCTGGATGTTTTTAGGTACAATAAGTCAGCTGTTGGTTGTTAGTAACATACTGTAAATTATATACTTTGCTATTGATCCAGATAGTTTGCTATTGCCTAAACCACCTTGCATTACTGAATTGATCACTAACAGCTATTCTGTATAGACCTACCATATTGCTGTTTTCCTTTTTCATTGCTTGGAATGAACTTGGGTTAGAAATCAGGCAAAGGTAATCAAAGGGGTATATGAACATAGATAGGGAACCAGTTGGTGGAAAGCTGGGTGGGAAGAAGATTTTCTCTTTTGTGGCAAGTATCAGAGAGGTAAGCCATGTTAGTCTGTATCTGCAAAAATGAGAAGTCATCATCATCATCATTATCATCAATAACCGTGGGCTCACCAGGCTGGCCCTGCCGGGGTTCATACCTCAGCCTGGTCGAAATGGGCCCACAGGGTGTCCACGACCCGGATCCCCTCGTGGTCAGCTTGGCAGCTTGGGGTGGCGGGTGGCTGGGGGTAGGCTGTGCCAGCCTCCACATCCCAGCCCTGCACGAATGCCTCCCCCTTGCTCTCCACCAGGTTGTGGAGTGCGCAGCATGCACCCACGATCTGGGGGATGCTGGGGAGCGTCCAGGCACCTCCAGAGACCTTTGGGGCAGCCAAAAGTCCTCTTGATCACCTGGCATGCATGGTTCAGGTGGGTGTTGAACTGGTGCTGTCTGGCACTGAGGTGGTCCGTGTAGGGGCACATGAGCCAGGGCTGGAGGGGATAGGCCGCATCCGCCACGAGGCAGAGGGTCACGGAGGTGTTCCCCAGAAGAGGGATCTCCTGCTGGTGGATGTAGGTCCCCGCCTGCAGCCAGCGGCACTGGCCCGAGTTCCTAAATACCCGGGCGTCATGGGTGCTGCCAGGCCAGTCAACATATACGTCCAGGAAGCAGCACCGGCTGTTCACCATGGCCTGGAGGACCACCAAGAGGTAGCACTTCCTGCTCACAAAGCATCCTCCACTGTGCTCTGGGGCATGGATGGGGATGTGGGTACCATCCAGTGCCCCAAAACAGTTAGGGAACCTCATGCCAGCAAACCCCGTGATGGCCGCATCCAGGTCCCCTAGCCACATGAACCTGTGGAGCAGCAGAGCGTTCAGCGCATGGACCACCTGCGGGGGTAGGACATGAGCACCCGTGAGGGGTGTGCAGGGTGTGCCTGGCCCTCCCCCAGGGGTCCTCCCTCCAGGATTCCCCCTCCCCGTAGTCTCTCCCCCTCCCCCCAGGGCCCCCTTACCTCCATGACGACAGCCCCAATGGTGGCCTTGCCCACACCGAATTGCTGTCCTACGGATTGTTAGCTGTCTGAAGTGCTAACCTGCTTCTCGACAGTGAGGGCACACCTCATGGGGGTGTCCTGGCACCACAGGGCAGGGGTGAGCCACTGGCAGAGCTCGAGGAACATCTGCCAGCTCATCCGAAAATTCCGAAGCCAGTGGTCATTGTCCCACTCCCCAAGCATCAGCCGCTCCCACCACTCTGTGCTGGTGGGGTACCACCAAAGCCAGCGGCGCACCCGGTGGGGGGAGGCCAGGAGGGCTACATGGTGGTCTGGGGAGTCTCCTTCATCCCACAAAGACAGCTCATCTTCTAGGAGATGCCGAGTGGCCTCCTCCATGGCACCAAGCAGGGAGGCCGCTGCCCCGGGGGCAGCCGTGTGGGCTTCTGGCTGCTGCTGCTGCTGCTGCTGGGGGTCCATGCTGCATGCACAGGGTCTGTGAGAGCTTGTGGGCTCTGCAGACCTGTGCTGCGCAGGCTGAGTGTGCCTGCGAGGGGACCTTTAAGGGACTGGCTTTCTGTTGCCCCGGAAGGGCTAGTTCTCCCTGTGACCCTGTCCGCAGGCTTTCCTAGTCCCCTTATTCCGACTGGGGCTGCTGTTGGGTGTAGACTGATGAGCACCAGGGATAAGGGATGAGGCATGCAAACAAGTGACTGATGCAATGTCTATTAAATAAAAGTCTGAGGACTTTTCTGAATACATTTTTGTAATGCATTTTATCTGAGGAGGTCAGGAAATTATTTTTTCCCTCCACAAAATATTCAGTGAAATTAAAAAAAATGTTTTCATCTAAACTTCCTTCAGCTTTTTTCTGGTTTTCATTAAGGAACTCAAATTATCATAGCTACTGAATCACCTCTATTCCTCCGCTTCAAAAATTTGAAAAATCTGTTTACATTTTCCATTTTGTCAAAAAGCATTTCCCATTAAAAATGTTGTTGGAATAGGTTCAATAAATTTTAATTTATTAAGGGACTTATGAACTGCTGACACCTCAAAGCTAGTAGACCTGACCTGACCATAGCTCTCTCAGGTGACATTCATGCTTACAAATACGTAAGCTCTAGATTCAGCTTAAGCAGATGACTTGCCTAGGAATGTAATCACATATATACAAGTAAACTATCTATACTCAAATCACAGTTCCACAGGTTTTTGTTTTCCATGTGGAAGTAAAAACAGCATTGTGCTCTTTTTGCCCTGTGTAAACAAGTCTACCTATCTTTATGACCAAAAGGAGGATAATTTTCCTAAAGAAATTAAAAGAAATACTGAAAGCACAAAGACTAATTTTTACCATAAAACTTTTATGATAAAAGTGGCCATACCTTCTTTTTCATATTGCAGGAAAGGTATAGAGCTTTGGAAGCTGATTCCATTTTTGACAATGTAGAAAACATAAATCTAGAATTATTTTTGTTCCACATACAAAACACTGCTCATAGCCTGCCTGAAGACCTTGTAATGCATTTCCCATTAAAAAAGCCAGGTGGGGGGAGGATTGAAGAGCCTCACCTTGATAAGATCTCATCAACCAGACAGGGCAGAAGTGTGACCATATCTAATATGTAATCTTATCCATTTTGACAGTTATATGCAGGTTAGAAATAAGGGTACACAGAGAACTTGAACCCACTGATTAAAGATTTTCAGAATGTTGTTGGCACCACTCTAGAAGCAGAATCTGACTTTCATTCTCATATAGCTGGCTGTAAAAGTGCATTGTAGCACAGTACAATAGAAGGATTGTGAACCAAATATATTACTGGTATAAAAATGCTAATGGAATCACTCAAGATTACATCAGAGGGAACTTGTCCTGATAGTGAAATTCTGCCCTTTCTCTGAGTTGGGAAAAAACACAAAACACAGAACTCAGTGGGTTTACGCAGATGTAAACACACAGGTATAGAGTAGGCAGTAGCGGCAAAAAGAAAACCAATATAAATTAAAAATGAGTATGCAAAGAAATCTTATTGTTGTTCAGTGGCATCAGCATCGTTCAAAAAACATTAACTATTGAACAATGTACAATTAAATAATACTAGTTTTTTCACGCAAGAACTGAAGAAATTGGTTTTACCCAATAGGGATTTCTTTAAAGCATATAGACAACATTTTGTAAAACAGGAGTTTAAAAATCATCTCTTGAATCCATACTTCAGTACCAAAGTAAATTAACTTATTTTCAAATGAGCTGGGCACCTGTTGATCATCTGGGTACCGTGTTGGGAATCCAGTTCTGCCAGGTATTTGAACACATGACCAACCAATGAGGTTACTCACACGCTCAAAGTTAGCCACATGCTTAAGTATCTTGAGCTGTGTCTACACGAGCTGGCTACTTCGAGGTAGCCGCGCCAACTTCAAAATAGCGCCCGCCATGTTTACATGTGGCAAGCGCTATTTCGAAATTGAAATCGACGTAAGGCGGCGAGACGTTGAAGTCGCTATCCCCAACAGGAGATGGGAATAGCGCCCTACTTCGATGTTGAACATCAAAGTAGGGCACGTGTAGACGATCCGCGTCCCACAACATCGAAATAGCGGTGTCTGCCATGGCGGCCATCAGCTGAGGAGTTGAGAGACGCTCTCTCCAGCCCCTGCGGGGCTCTATGGTCACTGTGTGCAGCAGCCCTTAGCCCAGGGCTTCTGGCTGCTGCTGCTGCAGCTGGGGATCCATGCTGCATGCACAGGGTCTGCAACCAGTTGTCGGCTCTGTGGATCTTGTGCTGTTTAGTGCAAGTGTGTCTGGGAGGGTCCCTTTAAGGGAGCGGCTTGCTGTTGCCCCGGAAGTGCTAGTCTGCCCTGTGACCCTGTCTGCAGCTGTTCCTGGCACCCTTATTTCGATGTAGGCCACTTTGGTGTTTAGACGCTCCCCTGCAGTGCCTACTTCGATGTAGTGCTGCCCAACGTCGACGTTGAACATCGACGGCACCAGCCCTGGAGGACATGTAGACGCTATTCATCAAAATAGCTTATTTCAATTTCGCTACATCGAAATAAGCTATTTCGATGTAGCGTACCCATGTAGCTGTAGCTTTGATGATAATGATTTAGCACCAGATCTTCAAAGGTATTTAGATGCCTACCTTCCAGTTACAGGATATGGGCCTACATTCTTAAAATACAGATTTTGGAACCTAATCGTATACATGTTTTTTTAAAAAAAATAACATATGTATATAGCTTTTGAAGTGTTGTAGTCATATTGGTTTCAGGATATTAGAAACACATGGTAGGTGAGTTGGTATCTTTTGTTGAACCAACTTCTGCTGGCCAAACAGCCAAATTTTTGTTCTCACACAGAGGTCTGACCCGAAGATCTTTTTGCAAGCTAAAAAGCATGTCTCTTTCACCAGCAGAAGTTGGTCCAATAAAAAACTTTACCTCATTTATCTTGTCTTTCTAAATGACTACACACGGGTAAATTTATCCCTCTTATATATTACACAGCTAAATTGACCACACCAACCTTAGGGTGATGAATAAAAACCATGTAGAGAAACTAAAGCAGGAAATCTGTAAAAATAGGTGAGTCTGAACATCTATTGAGAATAATCATAGCTGCATCCACAGTAAAGAAAAAAAAAAAGAATAAGCAGCAGCAGCTACCCTAAAATGGAACCAAACTACAGAACTCCACAGCTGCTTCTTTCAAGATTGACAATTACAAACCATTTTCAGGATATGTTTCCATTAATATCACATATTGCTACTTCTCAGGAATGTTCCCTGCTTGAGTTAATAGGATGGCCATCAAGAGACAAGCATTTATCACTTAAAACTTGATATATTCTGGCTATAGACAAAGACTCATGCAGATTTAAACATGTTTCTCCAGCATTATCTCACATTAGAGGGTTAATTACTTTCTTTCTTAATATAGTCTTTGCATTCAGTTGCTAAGGAAACAAATTATTTCTTTATAATCCACGAGCATGTGAATTATGTTGTGTGCGGGGTCCAGGAGGTGGGGGGGTGGCTGCTGCTAGTAATGTTAAATCAGAAGAGAAAAATAACCCTGTGGTTCAAAAATGCAAAATGGAGGCAGACTTCCTGAGGCTATGTCTACACTAGGGGGAACGTCTAGATTCCCAAGGCATTCTGTTGACAGTAAACTGACAGAATGCAGCACTTTTGTCAATAGATTTATCCCACTCACCACCAGGCATAAGGCCCCCATTGACAGAGATCTGTAGACAGAAAACTGGTCTGAACATTCTGGGGGGCTCACTGCTCACAGTGGGGGTCCTTTTGTAGGCCCTCTGGGACACTGTTGGCTATTTTGTTGAGAGAGCAGCTGGGCAGTCTGGATGTTCTCTGTCTACAGAGTACATCGCTCTTGTGATTCCCTTGGCAATTTAGCCAGAAGCTGTTGACAAAAGTTTTGTCAGAAGATATCTTCCCAAAAAATCTTCTGTCAAGAAGTCACTGTAATCTAGACATAGTCTAAGAGAGCCATCTTAGTGAAGTAGAGGCAAAACAATGCATTGCTTCATGGGGTTCCAGTTGCAGGTTCTGAGTCTGTTCTTCTCTGCCTGGTACAACAGAGGATTGGAACAATGTGTCTGCTAAGAGATCAGCTAAGAGAGAGGACGTGACTTGCATCTTGCTCAAATGTGTCCCTTTGTCCAACCTCTGAAGCAGGACATATTTCCTCTGAGACCTTGTTTTATACATTATATTAACAAGCAACCCCATGGAACTCTACAATAAAATGGGACTAGGTAATGTGCTCCCACTTTACTACCTACCAGACAACCAATCCAGCTGGTCACTAGAAGTTAGTGGTGTAAGCACCACAAATAATCTCATAACTGTTAGTGTGGCTGACTCATCACAACGCACAGTGTTGCCTATGGCTACTGTGGTGCTTCTGGTGACAATGGATTTTTTAACTTGAATGTGGAATCAGCAATAAACCCATCTCTCACTGGGGAACTTCTTATTCTGCAGTTCAGAGACTGCAGGTAGCAACCAGAGGAAGAAGAGAAGACAGAATACAAGTTTCTGTGAGGTATTTAAAATCGAAGGCCTATGCTTCCAGGTGCCTCTATTCTTTTTTTCCAGACCTAGCAAAAAAATGTATGTATGGGGGAACCTAGAGCTGGGAAGCATCTGACCTTCTGGTAGAAGGATGAAGAGTCCTAAGCTAGTGTGAAAAAGGATTTGTGAGTCAGGAGTAATGGGTGGATGCATACATTTCTGAGAGTGTTGTGAGCCTGGAAGGTGATTGGCTGCAGAAGGTTCAGAGTTTGGGGGAGCCATTCTGAGCTTCAGAAGGCCAAACTGGAAAGAAGAGAGTTTCTCAGCCCAGAGAAGTTTTAGGTGATGGGAAAGGGATGGGTTGGCTTGGCAGCATGAGGGCAGAGGAAAATGCACCTAATTAAAGGGCTTTTAAGTGTCAGGAATCTGATAGTCCTGTCACACATCTCCAGAGCTTAGTAGGAATGTCAAACAACTAAGGCTACACCTACACTGTATGTTTCCTTTAGCCTTGTGTAGCATATGCATTTGGATGGACCCTCAACATGAGTTTAAGCAGCAGTGTAGACTGAGAGGTATGTAGAGTAGAGCACATGCATACTAGATAGATGTGGTTAGGTACCCTAATAGACACACTGCATGGCTCTCTCCTCACCCATTCTGTGCCTTCTGAGCTATGCGGCTGTTTTTAGCTGGCTAGCATCCTGCTTCCTCTCAACGGTGGAGCCATTCACTGACACAGGAAAAGACTCAGGCAGTGGGGAAAGGGTCGGATGGGGAGAGTCAGTAGGGAAAGGCTTTACCAGAGCCTCACCACTGGATCCTTTCTCCACTTCTGGAAAATAATCTAGTGCCTCTGTCATGACCTTTCTCCACAGCATTCCCTTCTCCCAAAGCCTTTTACTAAAACCCCAGTGTAACTGCAGGCTGCTCTTCACCATGGCATATTGCTACAGATATCCTTCACATTGCTGAAAGTAGTGGATTATGTTGACATAGCCTATGTGTCCTCTGGTCCTCCTATGACAGTCAGAGGACCTTATGATCCACAGTACATGAATTCAGAGCACCATTCAGTCATACATGGGAGCAACGGCTCCCTGCCTAAAAGATTTTTGTACTTGGTCAAAGTTCCTTAGGCGGCACAGCTGGCAGGAGTCGTAACAGGACCACTTTTAAGCAATGGGTCCAGAGTAAATAAGTATGCCTGCTTTCTGGAGTGCTCTGGAGAGTCACTCTAGCTGAGTGGTAGCAAAGCCACTGAAATGTGACCCAGCCAGGGTGAATTTCAGTGAGCAGCATTGAACCCTGGTACACAGTACTACTCAGATTTAGCCCAGTAAACCTTCTGTTCAGAGAGGAGGGCAGCTGGGTCATGTGGTGTTGGATCCTGTCACACTGGGATTCTGTTCCTGTATGGCGATGTTTGCGGGAATCTGTTGAGAGCTTAGATTCAGCAGTTAAGAAGAGCAAGTCAGGGCAGATTGAGGAGCTGAGAATGAGGAGTGTAATAATGTTGGGGCTAAACCAGAGAGATTAGAGAGGACAAGCTGAGCAAGAATGAAGAATAGGGAGGCTTATGTCAGGAGGGAAAGAACCTGGGAGACAGCCCTGGTTCCACCTATAAGGTCAGCAAAGCTGATGACCCACTTACTACAACCATCTTAGATTGTTCTAGGGACTCTTCCACCCTATCAATTTCACCCTTCAAGTCAAGCAGAAGAATATGAGATAAAGATCTGTGATCAAATCCTGCTGACAACCTTGGTTAAGGAAAAATAGAGAGTGGTGATGTATTTAAAACTGACACATGCAAAGGGACCAAATAAAGGTAATTTTCATTCTCATATTTTCAAACTTTCAAGGGCTTAACTCTTCAATCTTTGCATTCATCTAATGTGGTTTCTGTTTCTGTTTAACACATACACCCATTATGTATTATGTATAACAAATATATCCTCACCTTATGTGGGCACTAATTGGGGGATTTTATGCTTCTGGACATTGTTAATGGGCTATGGATCCACTTGCTTGTTGGTCACCAGTTTGACTCTAGCCCAGCTTGGTGGCAAATAAAAATTAGTGGTTGTTTTGTAGCTCCTAAATGTGTCTTTCTTTCACCTTCCACATCACAAATTCACCACAAAATATTATGCAAATTGGCAGAGTTGGCAGAAAAGGTAAGAATTTTGTGGGCAATGGGAAAACAAATTAATCCTGTTACTGCTAAAGAAAGTGTTTTTTGTGTGGATCAGGGTTGAGGTATGCTAGCACCTCTGCCTGTATGTGGTTGGGGGGAGGGGGCTGTATCTACATAGCTGTCTTTATTCATCAAGGAGTCAATCCAATTCTTTTTAAATCTGAAATATATTTTCAAATATGCAAAATAAAAAAAATAGTATGCGCAGCACATCAGTGGGTTGGTACATAAAACTGTACAACTCTTCCACTGGTAAAAGAGGGCCCAGGTAAATTGGTGGAGTGTTTTCAGAAGGAACAGGTAATAGTGGGAACTACTAAAGTAGAAGATGGATTGGAGGTGGAGAATTTGAGTCATGAGACAACACTGTTTGAGAGACATAGAAATACATATTATTTTCTCACAGTTTTCTCTTTTCTGAAAGAGAAAGGATATTCCTTCTTCTTCTTACTTACTGACTAAACTCCCTTCACTTCTGTCTACTGCTTGGATCCTACTGTTCCAGTTTTCCTCCTTGACAATATGCTCAGAGAAAGGTGGGAAGAAGCTGCAGGCTGCTACCTGTATCCTCACCACTTAAAATGGACACTAGCCGCCCCTGCTGACAACAAAGGTAGCGGCACTTTATCCTGTTTTCTAAAACACTTCCTAGCAAAAAGCACCATGAAGACTTTGGACCTGCAAATTGTTGTGAGACTAGAACTGGAAAGGGCAGCACAAACTGCTCAGCTTAAGAAAGCTAAGGTAATTCTGAGCTCATAATAGTTGCGGGAGTGAAGTAAAAGGAAGATAACTGGGAAATCCCAGAGAATCTCTTTGAAAGAAATGGTTCCTAAAAAAACTCTCCTGAGATCTAGAATGTTAAAGTGCATCTAATATACTGTATTGTTTGGTGCCAAGTCAAACTCTTTTCCTGTTTCTACATTCCAGTGGGTAAAGTTTTGTGTGGCTCAATCTTCTGCTGAGCAAAGAGTTCATTCATCACTGTACGGTACAATCAAATCTGAGCATTTTAATTTTATTTTAATTCTGCCTGGCAAGCACTCGTAGCAATACAGTGATAACAACTGAACCTGGCAAAAGGAAGATTTTCCAGGGCTTCAGCAGGAGGTTGTGAAGTGAGCATGCATGTTGTGTCTCCACTCAGAAGGAAATATTGGTGAATGCGTTTAAGTTTGGGAGCATATATTGTCCATTGAAATTCGCCCCAGCTACAGCTGTAAACATGACAAAAGGATATCCTCTGAACTCTTCTGCTTCTCACATGAAAGCACTAGGTACATAGATATAATCAGTGGCTCTCAGAAGAGTAATTTCCTCTGTGCTCATCCATGACCTTTTCTATTTTAGATATAATATGTATGATATTACGTATATATGCTCATTATTACAATACACTTAATATTTATTGATACCCTTCTTGTTTTTCAGCAGTTTATTAGCTCTGTTTAGAGTTGTTCATTCTACATCATATATTATGTACTTTCCATTTTAGTCCATTCTTGTTCATTAAAATCTCATTTAAAAATGATATATCAGTGAATGTAGCCAGCACATTTTCCTCATATATTGCAAGAGAAATTCACAAAATTGTGTAGGAACAAAGCAGTAAAAGCATGGCAATAAAAAAAAAATATGGAGCACAGACATAAAAAAAATTAGCCTTAAACCATCTGAATAATGGGTACAATAATAGCCCATATCACGATGGACTTTACTAATTCTGTTGGTTTTAAATAAAGCCACTCAGACAATATGGTGATGGGCAGTAATATAAAAGTAAAAGATAATGAAAGTGAAGTGTTAGATTTACTACTAAATGTTATCTGCTTTATGCTGCTCCACTTGAATCTGGCATTACTAGTGGCTAATTCAAGTTTATGTTTTGTTTGAAGAACTGAAGCAGGTTCAGTTTTATTTCCAAACATTTCTGAGAGAAGGTCCCCTCAGAACCTCCAAACCAGCATTTTGTCCACAGATCTCTGTCGACAGCTGTGTTCCTCTTTGTGAAAAGTTGGGTACAGCTGTTGACAAATGTTTTGCATTCTGTCAACTTACTGTCTACAGAAAATCCTTGGGAATCTGGATGCTCTACGGGTTTTGTTGACAAAGCGGCCATTTGGCCGACAAACCCCACTGGTCTAGACATAGCCAAAGGCTGCATCTATACTACAGCCCCCTTTCGAAAGGATGGCTTTTGAAATGGAATGTCAAAAGCCATCCTTTCGAAAAGGAATGTCCACACAGGCGAATGGGGATCAAAGGTGCGACCTGCCCTTTCAAAAGGACCCATACACACTTTCAAAAGAGAGTGTCCATGCTACTCGGGACACTCTTTCAAAAGTACAGGGGCAGGAAGCATCGTGGGCAGGGTCACATGGCGGATGAGGCCTTCCAGGGCCACCGCCACCGTCCCTTTAAAGGCCCCCCCAACCCAAACCTCAGCCTGCACACCTTGAGGGCCAGCTACCTGTCCCTAGGCTTGCAGACTGAGGAGAGTAGCAGAGGAACCCTGGGCCCCCATTGAACCCAAGCAGCCCCCACCCCCTTGAGGCTGTGGTGAGTGCACTGGCCGTGGTCCTGGCTGCTGTACACCAGCAGCTACAGGAGGCCAGCCTACTAGCCGCCCTCCTGGAAGACATCCTGAGGGTGCTACGTCCCCACCCAGTCCCCCGGGCCATCTGCCGCCTGTGGAGCTTCTCCACCAGCAGCGACTGGTGGGTCCGGCTGATGCTGAAGTACCAGGGCAACGACCAGTGGCTACAGAACTTCTGAATGACCAAAGGGACATTCCTGGAGCTGTGCCACTGGCTCACCCCAGCCCTCCAGCACCATGACACCTGCATGAGGCTTGAGCTCCCACTCCAGAGAAGGGTGGCCATCACCTTCTGAAAGCTGGCCACCCCAGACAGTCACCGATCCATTGGCCACCATTTTGGGGTGGGCAGGGCCACTTTTGGGGCCATCCTCAACGAGGTAAGACATGCTCATGTCACACTGTCACCACATGCAGGGGCTGGGAGATAGGGGGAACCCCAGCATGGGGCACCATCGAGGACCATGGGGTAGCCCCCACCAGGGCCGGGACAGGGGCTGGGATGGGGGGCCTAGGGAGGCCAGCCCTGAAGGGGACAGGGACAGGTACAGGCAGGCACACTACAACCCACCCCATGCTCATGAGCACATCCTCCTCCCACTCCCTGAAGATCATCTGGGCCATCAACAGAGTCCTCCTGTGGCAGCTGGTCTGCATCGGGGACCTGGACAATGCCATCCAGGGCTTTAAGGAGTTGGGCTTCCCAAACTGCTTCAGGGCCCTGGACAGCATGCACATTGTCATCTGGGCCCCAGAGCACAGTGGCGGGGCCTACATGAACTGCAAGGGCTACCACTCCGTGGTCCTGCAGGCACTTGCTGACATCAGTGGTCAGTTCAAGGACATCTGCTCATAGGAATAAGGGGACTTCGAAGTAGGCGGGGTCCTTTCGAAAAGGAGCCCCATCTGGACGAGCCATGCAGCGGCGAGCTGTGTCAATTTGGAAGTGCCGCAGCCGCCCGCATGCTAATGAGACGCTGAATATGTATTTCAGCACTTCATTAGTAAACTTCGAAATGGCCATTTGCATGGCCATTTCAAAGGTTTTGGCTAGTGTAGACATAGCCATGGTGTGCCAGGGTGGCCGCTCCACCTTGACTCAGGCACCTTTCCTCTTCCCCTTAACAGACCTGTTAGCCTGGCTGGGGCAGGGGAGACCACTGCTCCTCCCTCCCCAGCTCTGCTGTCAGCATTCTTCTCCACCTTATCTGCTCCAGATACTTTCACTTCCTTCACAGGGTCTCTCACTCTCCTCTACCTCCTGTTTCTTCTCTCCTCTCACAGCTCTTGTTTGGGTCCCTGCTTTTAAGCCTTCCTGAAGTTAGCTCAGCTGGACCTTTCTAACTGATTATCTGTGTCATGCCCTAGTGCTTCCACCCGGGAGCTTAATTAACTCCTTCTGTCTTTTCCCTAGCCCAGACTGGGATCTGGGATGGTTTCTGCCCTTCCACCCGCAGTTTGCTGCCCTGATCCTGTTACAACATTTTTTTTCCTTTTTTAATTTTAAAAGTTGTTTGTTTATAAGAAATGGAAGGCTTTCATTTATGTGTACCAGGCATAGATAAGTAGATCTGAGTGATATACTTTTATATCACTGAGTGAAGCCCTGGTCCTGTTGGAGTCAATTACAAAGCTTCTGACATAATCAAGGATTTGATTTTACCCACTATTTCTCAGTGCTATAATTAAGAATTCACATTCGTGGCTCCAGTTCTGCAAACATATATTGCTTGTAAATGGTAGCAATTCACTATATTTATCAGTAGGTGTTTCAGCACTAGACTCTTACTTTACAACACATGGCATGAAAAGTTGCATGTTCCTTTATTGATCATTTCTCCATAACAATACCTGTTCATGGTGTGACATTGTGGTTGTAGTGAATGCAATGGCATGCTCTCAGTAACTTTTGACAGGACTAGGATTTCAACCTTTGAGTCTTAGACTGAAAGGAAAAAAAATAAAAAAACAACCTACCATAGTACATAGCAAAGAAAAGCAGCTGATCTCCCTTTATGATTTATGAATGTAATTATGCTACAAACCCTTTTCCATGGAATTTTTTAATAACCGTACTGGCTAGATTGCCTTAAATACACAGACATGTCTGAAACAGCAAATCTCACTCTGTTAATATTCATTCTGGGTTTTCTAAAACATCTGCATAACTGGCCTATGAAAATTGCTGCTGGTTAGGTCCAGCCTTCTGGGATGACTCAGTAACAGAGTAACAACACGCCAGAGGTTAAGCTAAAAAACTAAAAATAAGTTCTGGGAGTTAGTCTGATATTATAGTAAACCTGAAAATGTCATTGAAATTTGTTACTTCCCATTTGAACAGGCAGTCCCGTAGTACCTTAAAGACTAACAATTGATTTTAGTTTTGTTTTAATGAGTCAGCTTGAACATCTGGCATGTTTTATTATTTGGCATTCCCAGATTCCCTTGTACTGAAATATTGACTTACCAATATTGTGGACTAAGAATGGAGGACATTTTGAAAATTGGACACATTCCAGTTTGCCATTTTTTCTTCAGAGGTTATCTTGGCAATTGCAGTCCAGGAGGACTAATTCTGTAACAGGGAAATGTTTGGAACTATAGTAAATAGCAGAATCACCAGAAACTTAGAGGTACACAATATGTTGGGGGAAGTGACAGCATGGCTTTTGTAAAAAGGAATCATGCAACAACAATCAAAATTCATTGAGTGAATAAATAAGCATGTGGACAAGGGTGATTTCTGAACAACTTCAATAAGATTCATCGTCAAAGACAGCTAAGGAAAGTAAGCACTCATGGGATAAGTGGGAAGGTCATCTCATGCATTAGCAAATGGTTAAAAAACAGGAATCAAACAGCCAGTTTTCACCATGAAGAAAGGTAAACAGGTTCCTGCCAAGGATCTGTATTTGGACTTGTGCTATTCAGTATATACACAACTGATCTGGATAGGGCAGTCAACATGAAGTGGCAAACTTAGCAGACCACACAAAATGACTCAAAATGGCTGAAAAGATTTGCAAAGATCTCAGAAAACTGGGTGACTGAACTATAAAATGGAAAAAATGAAAATTACTTTTGATGATAGCAAAGTAATGCACATTAGAAAACAACCCAAACTAAACATACAAAATGTTTATTAGTTAGCTGTGACCACTGAAGAAAGAAACCTTGGAGTCATTGTTCATAGGTATTTGAAAACATCTGTTCAGAATGTAATGGCAGTCAAAAAACTAATAGAATGTTAGGAACCATTAGGAAAGGAATAGATAATAAGACACAAAAGATTATAATGCTGCTGTATAAATGCATGGTATGTCCACACCTGGAATACTGAATTCACTTCTGCTCACCCTGTCAAAAAAGAAGAGAGATTTGAATTGGAAAAGATATAGAAATGGGCAACAAAAATGACTAGGGATGTGGAACTTCTCCAGTATGAGGTGAGATTAGAAAGACTGGGAGAGTTCACCTTAGAAAAGAGGCAACTAAAAGAGTATATTATAGAAGTATGTAAAATCATGACTGGCATGCAGAAAGTGAATTCGGAGATCTTAGTTACCCTACTTCACATAACCCAAGGACTACGACTTGCCCAATTAAATTAATAGGCAGCAGGTTCGAAACAAGAAAATAAATGAAAATACTTCAAGAAGCCTGCAGAATACATAGTTAAACTGTGAAACTAATAACCATTGAATATTATGAAGACAAAATGCCTAACTCAGTTGAAAAAAAAGAAGTAGCTAAGTGCTTGAAGGATAGGTTAATGTCTATGACCCAACATGATCAGGAATGCAACCCATGCTGTGGGTGTCCTGAAATCTCCACTGCCATAAACTGGGTCTGGAGAAGGTGGAGTGGATTGTTCAAAATTCCCCTGATATATTCATCTGACACCAGCCACTGTCAGAAGACAGGGTACTCAGTAGCTGGACAATTGGTCTGACCTAGAATGGCCATTATTCTCTTTTTTGGAATTGAGGAGACTACTAACATTCCTTACAATCTATAAGCAATTTCCTGACCAAAAGGACTGTGACACTGCCTGGTAGTTCTCTAAAAGACCATAATTATAAACATCAGCATTAATGGTCAGCAGCTTGGGTAAAGGAGCTCCACAGTAACTAGAGACTTAATAATGCAATATGTGAACTTGGGTTGGCAGAATGTAGTAATGCTTTTGAGTTCATGAATAGTTTTATTAGAAATATAATCTCTTCACTTCAGCCATTGATGTGAAAGGGAAAAGTAATCAAACGTATTTTGAGCTAATTGGAAGCCTGTTCTTTAGTGCAGAGAACTATATTCTTTAGTTCAAAGAATAAATATTTAGCCTTTAAAGTACTTCTTGCCATTTTTCCAAGATAAGCAAAGGACCAAACTGTAGAACAGGAAGACAGACATAATTTGGCAGAGCCAAAGAGAAATAAAATGTCAAAAAAATGAGATTTTCTCTAAGGCTGGAAATCCTGATTTCCAAGCAAATTCTAAATTTTGGCCCAATGAGTTCATCTATCCTTACTGTTTTTTCAGATTGGGTTGCACCCAACCCAACTAATTTTTCCTTTATTCTATTAATCATTCATTCCTGCTTCTGTAGCTTGGAATGATAAGAAATGGGGAAAAAATGAGTCCTGGGAAAAGGTAATTACAGATGATTCCTTCTGGGTTATTCATAAGATTTGTGCCACTTTCACTGAATACAAGATGAGCTCAAGCTGTCATGCTCTGCAGCAAGTTTAGCACCTGCAAAGTTCTCCATGTTTGCTATTTTACAACTAACGATGAGGAAAGTTTATTTTAGCATTCCTCTTGGTTTCTTTTTCACTATATTCTTCAGTCTTTTGTGCAAAAAAATAATGCTACAGCAAGCAAAAACTCATAATCAGACAACAATTTAAAATAACAAAGATCATAAAAATGCCTCAGTTCCAGGTCAAGTGTGTGACTCATTTTCCCTGATAACAAATATTAGCTTCACCAGCAGAAGAAGGATATGCTGAAAAAGGGAATGAGAGTATGGCAAAGACAGTCAATAAAAAATTACAAATATGCAGTTATCCCTCAGCTTCCCAGAAAGAATTTTTTAATAAAACTCATATATGAAGCTACTGCTTATGGACTAGGAGGCATATTTTCAAAGATATTTATGCAACTGAAGATGCAGGTAGGCATGAGATTACTAGGTATCTAAGTCTCTTGGTAAATCTGGCTCTATGGCCCTAGTTCTGTAAATGCTTATGAACTTTATTGCCCCTTTTAACTCTCAAATATTAATCACACTTGCAATATTAAACTTATGTAAAAAAGGTCTAAGGATTGAGACTTAGAGGATCATATAGGTACATCAGGGTGGGCTTAGCTGCACTGATAAGCAGACATCAACACTGGCAGTGTCTGCAGCTGAATATAAAATATCTATTCAATCACTCTCCAAGATTTGCAGTAAAAAAGATGCAAGGCATGTGATTTAATTAAGCTACAAATTTATTAAGTTAACTCATTTGAGAGCCATCTGGCAATACATTATACAATGCAGGGCATCCTTCCTTCTATAATCTGTTCAGCCTAGTGAAGTGCTGTTATCAGCCCTGTTAATCACTGACCTTACCTTCAGTGATATGTGTTTTGGGGTAAATATATAGTCTATTGCTCATCATGCATATAGAAATAATAATGGAAGTTATTTGAAACTATAGCAGCACACTGAAGAACCAAATTATATGTATTAAGAGTAGGCTTGGCTATAGGCTTTCAGTATGCACTGTTAGGGGCTTAGAGGCATGCCCAGTAGAAGTTGACAGCTGGAATGCCCTAATGTGATTATTGTGCAAGGGACTCATGGTTAGAAAACTGAGCAATATGTACCATGTGATAGCTTAGTGAGGCATTTTGTGATAAAAAGGTAGACAATAAATGAACATATCATCTATCATAATATCTAACAGCACTTTTGCAAAAGTCATGTGGCTAACTGCACTCAGATTATCAAAACTTTTGGGGTATTAATTGAAGAAAGAGAGGTAAGAAAAATTAGAAGTTTAACTGCCACACCTGAGCAGGGGCCACCACATTATCAGTTAAGTTCTCAGACTTCTATCATACAATAGGAAATGAGGTAGGGGTGCTGGAAGCAGAAGAGCTGGGAGCGTGGCAGCTGCCCCCAGCATGGAGTTGTTTCCATCGCATTCAGCATTTAAGGGATCTCAGCAGAGCTATTATAAAAATTGCTCCAATGCCATTGAAATTTTACCTAAAAGATGTGATTGTCCAACCTGCTTTTGGAATATGGGACAACTAGTCAGGAAGCCTCAAGAAGATGGTGCAGGGCCAGGCTTCCTACCCACGTCCCATATCCCTCCACCTCTGTTTCCAAATAGGGTGAGTCTACACTAGGAACAAATTTCAAAGTTAACTTTGAAGTTAGTCACTACATTGAAGTAGCCATCAGAGAATCTACACAACTTTTCCCTTTCTTCGATGTAGGGAGCCCAACTTTGAAGCCCTTACTCCATTCCCAGGAATGGAGTAGTGCCCGACTTCCAAGTTTAACTTCAAAGTAGGGTGTGTGTAGGTGCTCTACTTCAAAGTTGATTACTTCGAAGTTGTATTTCAAAGTAAGCAACTTCAAAGCTATTTTTGGAGTGTAGACACAGCCAAAGGCTACGTCGACACGTGCCCCAAACTTCGAAATGGCCACGCAAATGGCCATTTTGAAGTTTACTAATGAAGCACTGAAATGCATATTCAGCGCTTCATTAGCATGCGGGCGGCTGCAGCACTTCGAAATTGACGCGCCTCGCCACTGCGCGGCTCGTCCCGACGGGGCTCCTTTTCGAAAGGACCCCGCCTACTTCGAAGTCCCCTTATTCCCATGAGCTCATGGGAATACGGGGACTTCGCAGTAGGCAGGGTCCTTTCGAAAAGGAGCCCCGTCGGGACGCGCCGCGCGGTGGCGACGCACCTCAATTTCGAAGTGCCGCGGCTGCCCGCATGCTAATGAAGCGCTGAATATGCATTTCAGCGCTTCATTAGTAAACTTCAAAATGGCCATTTGCATGGCCATTTCGAAGTTTGGAGCACGTGTAGACATGGCCAAAGTGTTACATAGTGTTGCTAGCCGTGGCACTTCAAAATTGATGTAGTGCCCTGCTGCGCGGCTTGTCCTTTTCGAAAGGACCCTGGCAACTTCAAAATCCTCTTATTCATAACAGCAGATAGGAATAAGGGGATTTCGAAGCTGCCGGGGTCCTTTCAAAAAGCAGCCCCGTCTGGACGAGCCACGCGGTGGCGAGCCGTGTCAATTTCGAAGTGCCATGGCTGCTGGCATTCTAATGAGGCACTGACTATATATTTCAGCCCTTCATTAGTAAACTTTGAAATGGGCAAAGTTTTGGGCTAGTGTAGATGTAGCCTAAGGTTGTAAGCAACCACGCTTTAAATCTCTAAGTATCATCAATGAAGGAAAGCACTTTACTGTACTTATCTTCTTCCTATGTATATTGATTTTTCCTACAATTTAAATTTTATGTGTCAGTATTTATTTAAGCTCATGGAATCTTGCCAATTTCACCTTCTTAATTAACTCTAAGTGGCTGCCTGAAAAAGAACCTCTTATGACAGGTTTATGTTGTACCCCAATACATAGTTTTATAATTGCAATACTTAATCACACTTTAGCCCTCAGCCCTTTTCTGCCTCTTGCTGGCACCCTGCCATTTTTCCTTTCTAGTAAAGTTAAAGAACTGGATAAAAGGAGTTGTTTCTTTATCCTACCAGATATTAACAGATCAAACCCCTTCCCCGTTCTGTTTAGGAGATGCCCTCTCTATAATCCATTTC
The DNA here is from genome assembly GCF_033958435.1 of Carettochelys insculpta. Lineage (NCBI taxonomy): Eukaryota > Metazoa > Chordata > Testudines > Carettochelyidae > Carettochelys > Carettochelys insculpta. The sequence goes on along the minus strand of NC_134137.1, from coordinate 112,669,390 downwards.
CAATTCTGATGTCTCAGACAAGTGGTTCCTCTATTAAACAAACATCTGCACTGGACACCTGACAAGTTGTGACAATTTGAGCTACCTCCTGTCCTACTTTCTGGGTCCCTGGGCTCCTTTAAGGAAGGTGGAAAAAACCCACCTCTATCCCACTATATCCAATGTGGGAAAAATTGCTTCATAGTACCCAAAAGCTAACCATAGCAATGTAGGCACAGCAGACCAATAGTACAATAGCTGGGAGGTACAAAGTGGGACCTTCTCGTCTAGCTCAGAATGGAATCCAGACCATAAGGAAAAGGCTTCTATGACATTACATAGAGCTCCTGCTTCTTCTACTTCTCCTGAGTATTCTCCCCTACTGCTGACACCCACACCAAACTTCAGGAAACTGGCTTTTGTGAGATGGTGGGAAGAAACAGGGATCACCCCCTTCTAACTGGCACCAGCCTTTTTCTTCTTACAGCCTCATACAATGAACACTGCCTTTGAAGCTGCAGGGGTTCAATTTCTTTTTCAATGGGCATGAAACAACTAAAAGCATCTTGTGTTGTCGAAAATTGTTAGATTATTTCTTTTGTGGAATATTTTTACTCAGTGAATTGATCATGAAAATTTTTCCTGAGTATATTACTTTTTTGCTCTTGGAGCTGCATTGGTTAACCATGATTAGTCAAATAAATTAGAATTGCTTCTAGTCAATGATTGGACCATTTTGTAAGCATTTCCTGTATTGATGCTCATGCATGCACATTTACAATTTCACTTCTGTGAATATTAACCCTATTAAAAATCCAAAGGCGGCTCAAGGCCAGTAAATAGCAAAGGGCCATGAACCTGATGAATCAAATACATTTCAAATTCTGACTGAGGAAATTTTCTCTAGGAATGTTCTGGTGCCAGTGCTATTTCATTCATTTAAAACCATTCTTTAAAAAGAATCCCAAAGTGTTTTACTGCCTGGACAGCATACACACAAATGGTAATTAGCTGCGTGAGTTTGTAAATGGTCCTCCATTTGCAATTTCATGAACTGTCATTAGCATAGCACTGCCAGCAGCAGCACTGTGCTAATGGGCCCTGTAGACATGGCCATCATGTTCAGATAATTCAAGCATGAAGAGATTGGCATGCACAACAGCCTTCCGAACACACGCAGAAGTCCCATCCAGATATTAGTAGGATCTAATCTTTATATACAATCATCTCATAGAATAAGGTATGATTGCTGCAGGATACGTAGACCCAATTTAACACAAATAATGTAATATCCAGCTTTCAGCTGTATTTACAAGTCTTGCTGGAATTATCACAATATCTCATTGATCTTTAGAGAACAAAATTTAGTTAAAAGTGTGTTGAAATAATTCTGTTCTCAAAGGCCTCTTGTTGTAATAACGTTTCTGCCTTCAGTTTATCTGACTCTTTATCACCTTTTCACAATTCACACTTGAAGTCAATAATTTTACTCTGTATCTCACTTTAGGTATTGAACTTGACCAAAGGTGTCTAAAGGACTGTTACAATGTTACTCTGTCTACTGACTCTCATATTGAAAGTTTGACTTTTCTGAAATTTTTTGTTGTTGTTTTTGTTTCTGTTTTTTTTTTTTTTGTTATAGCATCACAGAAATGTGGAGCTGGAAGGGATCTTGAGAGGTGACCAAGTTCAGCCCCCGGTGCTCAGGTAGAACCAAGTAAAACTAGACTGTTCCTGCCAGTTGGGTGCATCTACACTTGAAACTAACTTTGAAGTTAAATTTGAAGTTAGGCACCACTTTGAAATAGCCAGCAGAGAGTCTACACACATTTTCCCTTACTTCAAAGTTAACTTCAAAGTAGGGAGCCCAACTTCAAAGTCCTTACTCCATTCCCGGGAATGGAGTAGTACCCTACTTCAAATTTTGACTTCGAAGTAGAGTGTGTGTAGACACTCAGCTTCAAAGTTGCTTACTTAAACGTTGTACTTCAAAGTAAGCAACTTCGAAGTTATTTTTGTAGGGTGGACACAGCCAGGGTTTTGCCCAACCTATATTTAAAAACCTTCAGTGAGAGGGATTCCATGACATCCCTGGGAAGCCTAGTCTACAATTTAACTTCCTTGTCGCTGGACAGTTTTCCCCTAATATCTAACCTAAATCTCCTTTGCTTCAGATTAAAATGATTACTTCTGATCCTACCTTCAAGGGATATGAGGAACTATTTGTCACTTATTTAGAACAGCCCTTAACATATTTAGGACTTACCAGAGCCTCTCATTAGTCTTCTTCTCTCAAGGCTAAATAAAGCAATTTTGTAAAATGTTCTTCATGTGTCAAATTTTCTAAACCTTTTTATCATTTTTTGTTGTTCTACTCTAGATTCTCCTAAATTTTTCCACTACCCTGTGCTATAATTTTATATATTTTATATATTCCCCTGAGATTTTAGGGCTCAGTGCTGCATTCATGGAAGTATCAAACCATGCAGCACAGAGTTCATGCTCCTTTGTTTAATCTATTTTTTTCCATCCATAGTTGGAATAAATGTTATGTGCACCCAGGCATGGGTAGATGTTCACCACCCGTAGAAACACATGATTCTGGCTGTGGGCACTCTGCTAATCAGCTGGGAAGCACCTGAATCTTTCCTGGTGGCTGTCCAAGGACTCAGCCTAAAGGAAACACTGTCCCAGCTATGCATGGCTCCAGAGCCACAGCAATTGGAAAACTGCATTTGTTCCTGGGCTCCTCAATACCTGAAATATTGTCAAACTTTAGGAAGCTCAGAGGCAAGGAAGAGATGGATTGATTTAGGAAGGGGGGCAGGGTGGAGCGATTTACGAGGAAATAAGACAAGAGAATTAAATATGTCTAGCTCGACTAAACAATAATGACTGTCTGGGGAGAATGATATGGGGATATAAATGATGCTATCATCAAGAAGGGCCTTTAAGGAGATATACTATCTGATGAAGCGGGTCTTTGCCCACGAAAGCTTATGCTCCAAGATATCTGTTAATCTATAAGGTGCCACAGGACTTCTTGCTGTTCTCGAAGATACAGACTAACACGGCTACCTCTGTGATACTATGGTATAATTAGAAATAATGAGATTAATATATCTGAAGCTAGTATCAATAGCACTGAGAGAGCCAACCTAATTTCTTTTAAACCATTATCTATTATATGTCACTTCTGGCTTTTATTGTGACTATCTAAAAATTTATAGTAGTTAATTAGTACATTACATTTAGATTGATATTAAGTATATTGTATTAAGCAATTCCTGTTGCACTGAGCACCTGGTGTTCATATTTCACTTCAGTTTTGTATACTAAATATTATCTGTCATGATTACCAAAACTGAAAATAATCACAAGTAAATAAAGGTAAATTTAGAGTTCATATCAAGAATAAAGAATGTTGAGCAAAATTTCCAAAGATGCCTAAATTTATCATCCTCACTCCATATTTTACATCAACTAAATGAAGTAATTTTGATTGGTCTGAAGAAGTGGGTCTGTCCCATGCAAGCTCACCTAATAAATTATTTTGTTAGTCTTTAAAGTGAAACTTGACTGCTTTTTTGTTTTGATTTTCAAAGCTGCGGAGGATCTCCAAATCCCACTGAATTCAATTGTCCCTGCAAACATTTCACACCTTTGAAATTCAGTCCAGACTTACATAGGTGCTTAAATGTAGATTAAGAAACCTAACTCTTCACAACACTAAGCTATCGAACATTTTACTTTTCTTGGTTATCTCTAATTCCAGAAAACGAAAAAAAAAACTTGTGGAAATACAACAAGTAAATAAAGTACAGAAAAAAAATAGGGTTCCAGCTGGGTTTTCCACTTTGCAAGCAATTATCACAAGTGACTCCCCATGACCAGGAATGAGATAAGAAAATTCTATTATTGCTGCTTTCCTGCTCTCTGTATTGCTGTTTTAGCAATGGTAGCTCCCTAAACAAGTTATTAAAAACCAACAAAGTGGGAATACTTCATACTACTTCAAAAGCACTCATGTAAGCAAACTGTGCACACTCTTCCTTAATTTCTCAACCATCATCTTTTCATGTTGAGAAAGCAAACAAAGAACAAACCAGGCAAAAACCTCATGCAACATGATAGCACAATATGCTGTAGAAAAATGAACTATAAAAAACAAGTGACATGGTCCTCTAGAAAGGTCCTCAGATCTTGGTCAGATGGATACCAGTCTCTAACCCAGGAGTGGCTTTAGCAAAGTCTAGTCTCTGAGCCAGCTTGTACCAGTAGTACAAAGGGGAATTCATGCCACTAGCTGACGAATATGTTATTGCAGGGGAATCATCAAGTTATGTGGGCTGCCATAACAGCATTGTAAAATAGCGTAGCACAGATGGGATGTTCCAAAGCAGGAGAGTATTGTGTGTAGGGAAAGAAACAGAGTATGATGGACTCTGGAAATCACAGCCACATTAGTGTCTTACTGAGGCTTGATAACTTCCAGCACAATTCAGAGTGTCCCTCCAATATTCAGCTGTCCCTGCCCCACCAGGATCAGGAGGATAGAAATTCACTACAAGTCACCCAACCGCCCTGCTTTTATATATACTGATAATTGCAGTGTTGCACTAGCCTTTGTATTTAGTTCATTTACTTTGCATTATTTCAGGATGAAAGGAACTACATACATAAAAACCATTATACTATATCTAAGTTTATTAGTGCAAGCAGCAGTATAATAACGACCCATTCATATTCATTGTTGTTTGCATGACATACGTAATTACTCCCAAATTGTCTGAAGACTTCTTAAAGCAATTAAGCACATTTTTTAAAGAAATATATGGTCTCACTTTTTGTAAAATTAATGTAAGACATTTACACATATGGTTCAATAAATGGACTTAAAATCTGTACTGGTTACCACAAAAGTCAGGAGTTAGGTTTGCATTATAACTAAAAACTGCCGAGCTTTCAAAAAGACAAGTCAAATAAGACATTCCGCATATTAGCAAAAAGCAGTACATGTAAAAGAAATTTTAAAAATAAGTGTGAGGAGTAATAATGAGCTAGTTTAAGGGCATCATGAGCACCCATTTAATTAAATATGTCATTAAATATAATATAGTGGTAAATAAATATGGACGTGCTTTAAAGATTGCTCACAGACTTTTTGACCAAATAATTTCCACAATAACTATAAGAAGGAAATGCCAATTCAGGGATATTTGGTCACAAACTACTCTGAAATCTAAACCAAAAGCTTCATTTATTTTAGTCTGATCTATTTAGTTGGACTGCAGAAAAACAATGTACTATCTATAAATTAACTAGAGCTGAGTATAATATTTCAGATGAAACATTTTATAAAAAATACAGATTAGAGTCAACCTAAACATGTAGCAAATCTATATGTTAAAAACCTCAACAATGAAACAAAACCTTGTGTTTCAGATTAAAGGAAACAGTTTGTTCAAACCAAAGTAAAAGTTCACACGTTTCAGTTACTGATCCTTCCTCCCCTCTTTGCAGAGTCAATGAGGCTAATGGAGCCATGTGAAGTAAACAATGTTAGTTGATAAAGATTGATTTCTTAGAGGCAAAACATGATTGTGTTTTCTATTGTTGTATCTCACAAAATCTTACTCTGAAAAATCAAATTACCTTGGATATGAACACCTTTATATGGCATGAAAAATGGCTGAATAACCATAAACAATAGTTAATGATGAACAGCGACTAACCCAAATAGGGAGATCTGTCTAGGGGCACGTCACAGAAGCAAGCTTCAACTTTCTTCTTCTCTGACATCTTCATTAATGATTTAGAAGGCGGAGAGGCATTAAATAACACTAATTAAATCCACAGATGATGGTAAATTGAGATGTGTTGCAAACATAAGAAAGGACAGAGAATAAAATAAATAGACACTGAGTTTAATCCTGATAAATACTGAGTATCTAAAATTGTCATTGATTAGGCCAGCTTAAGCATCTGCAGGTGTACATCTCAGTGTTCTAAACACAGGCATGGTAGAAGGATCCAATCTCTCACGTATTATTTTGATGAATAATATTGATGTTCTTTTTAAGCCTTCTTTCCAATTTTGATGAATTTAAATGTTCACAGTTTTAGGAAATTATGGGAGGTGGGTGAGTCAAATAACAATTATTTAATGACAGTAGCTGTTGAGATTCAAAAAGTCAAAGTTTTATAACTCTTAAAACAGAAATTAAGTCACATCCAAGCATGCAAAGTAAATATCCTTCAACTGAACTGTAATAAGTCCTCAAACACCATTTTTAAATAGATTGCCAATCTGTACATTTCAGATATTGTTGGTGGTTTATGTGCATACATCAATATTGACACTTACCAACAAAAGTCTAATCATTCCAAACCCAATTATACCTAGAACAGCCTGATGTCTGCGAGTAAGGGCTTTGCATCACAGACCTGTAGTGCTTTAAGTTCCTGCAAAAGTTTTGCCAGACATCAATATCTTTGCCATGAGGGTCAAGGGATCCTACCCTCACCCTCCTCACAACCCCCTCCAGCCTAGGCCACCTGTAGAGCAAGTGCTATGTAAGGAACTGGTGACCAACTGATTCTTCATGGAAAGACACTATTGTCATCTTGGATGAAAGTGCCACTCCTCACACCATGTTATTGTTGACTGATCATACCGTGGAAGTGAAGGACCTTTGCGACCGGGTGCTGGCAAACAGGGTGCGTGCTAACAGGAGGGAGTTTGGAGAGGCTCTCCTGGAGGAGGAGAAGGAAGGAGCAAACTAAAGCACCTTGGGGTAAGTGGCTGCTTATATTTGGAGGTTTTGGGCTTGTGTGTTTGTTTGGAGTTTGGAGTTTGTTTGTTTGGAGTGCTGTGCTGAGCTGAGTGTGTGTTTGTTTGTTTGAAAGGCCGTGTGCTCAGGCAGGCAGGCAGTTGGAAGCTGATTAGGTTTGAATTGAAACACCGTGTGCTGATTGGCTGAGCTGTAGGCAGAGGGAGGAGCTATCAGGGAGGCTGAGCACTTAAACCCTGCTAGTAAGCGACCAGGGAGCTTTGCGACCGGGTGCTGGCAAACAGGGTGCGTGCTAACAGGAGGGAGTTTGGAGAGGCTCTCCTGGAGGAGGAGAAGGAAGGAGCAAACTAAAGCACCTTGGGGTAAGTGGCTGCTTATATTTGGAGGTTTTGGGCTTGTGTGTTTGTTTGGAGTTTGGAGTTTGTTTGTTTGGAGTGCTGTGCTGAGCTGAGTGTGTGTTTGTTTGTTTGAAAGGCCGTGTGCTCAGGCAGGCAGGCAGGCAGGCAGTTGGAAGCTGATTAGGTTTGAATTGAAACACCGTGTGCTGATTGGCTGAGCTGTAGGCAGAGGGAGGAGCTATCAGGGAGGCTGAGCACTTAAACCCTGCTAGTAAGCGACCAGGGAGCTTTGCGACCGGGTGCTGGCAAACAGGGTGCGTGCTAACAGGAGGGAGTTTGGAGAGGGGAGTTGAGAGGGGGAGCTTGGAGGGAGCCAGTGACTTACTTCTGTTGCCCTTAAACTAAATCCTTTATAACAACCTCTATCTGAAACATTTAATTAACCCTCGTATATAACTAGAGTAGGAAATGGAGGCAGAAGCCCAGCAGCAGAGTGGGGGCTATCCTGTTTATTGTGTCGAGTGCAGTATGTATGACTACCTACCCTGTGGGCGGGTGGCGTATGTGTGCGCTCGATGCAAGGAGCTCCTGGCCCTCAGAGACCGAGTGCGTGCTTTGGAGGCCAGGGTGGCTGAACTGGAGGAGCTAAGGAAGGCAGAGGTGTTTGTGGATGAGACTTTCCGGGACATAGTAGGGCTGTCCCACCTCCAATCTGACAGTCCTGAGGCTGTTACGGAGGATGAAAGGCTCAGGGAAGGAGAGCAGTCAAGGGGAGCAGAGGGAAACCATCCCGTAGTTGGGACCCTCCTTCCAGAGGGTGATGTTGTATCCTCTCGTGCCGAGGATACTTCTCCGGGGGAGGGAGCGCCAGCTGTTAGGAAGAAGCAGGTTTTAGTAGTGGGGGATTCCATCATTAGAAATATAGATAGTTGGGTTTGTGATGACCGGGAGAACCGTATGGTGACTTGCCTGCCTGGTGCGAAGGTTGCGGATCTCTCGAGGCATCTAGACAGACTTATGGGCAGTGCTGGGGAGGAGCCGGTCGTCGTGGTACATGTTGGTACCAATGACATAGGGAAGGGTAGAAGAGATGTTCTGGAGGCCAAATTTAGGTTACTAGGAAGGAGACTGAAATCCAGAACATCTTTGGTGGCATTCTCTGAAATGCTTCCAGTTCCACGCGCAGGGCCAGATAGACAGGCAGAACTTCAGAGTCTCAATGCGTGGATGAGACGATGGTGTAGGGAAGAGGGGTTTAGATTTATTAGGAACTGGGGACACTTTTGGGGTAGGGTGAGCCTATACAGGAAGGATGGGCTCCACCTAAATCAAGGTGGATCCAGACTGCTGGCATTAAACATTAAAAAGGACATAGAGCAGTTTTTAAACTAAGAGGTGGGGGAAAGCCGATTGGTGCGGGGGAGCACCTGGATCGGACGGAGACTTCTCTTACACGAGGCTCCATAGACAGGGATTCCCTAGAAGTTAGTCAGATAGGGAACGTGGGAAATAATATATGGGCAAGATCAGATGTGAAACAATCGTGCATAAAAAAATCCAACGCGTCTGTGAAAGGCGGACATATAAATAGTGGTAGTTTTCTAACATGCTTTTACACTAATGCTAGGAGTCTGTCTAATAAGATGGGTGAACTGGAGTACCTCATATCAAAGGAGGAAGTTGACATAATAGGCATCTCAGAAACATGGTGGAATGAGGACAATCAGTGGGACACTATCATACCGGGATATAAATTATATCGGAAAGACAGAACAGGTCGTGCGGGTGGCGGAGTGGTACTATATGTGAAGGATAATATAGAATCAAATGAAGTAAAAATCCTAAAGGAATCAAAATGTTCCATAGAATCATTATGGATAACAATTCATTCCTCTAATATGAATATGGCATTAGGAATATATTACCGACCACCTAACCAGGACAGTGATAGTGATGCTGAAATGTTAAGGGAGATTAGAGAGGCTATCAAAATAAAAAACACAGTAATAATAGGAGATTTCAATTATCCCCATATTGATTGGGTGCATGTCACCTCAGGACGGGATTCAGAGATTAAATTTCTTGATGCCTTAAATGACTGCTTCTTGGAGCAGCTAGTACAGGAACCCACAAGGGGAGAGTCGATTCTCGATCTAGTCTTGACTGGAACGCAGGATCTGGTCCAAGAGGTAACTGTTACTGGACCGCTTGGAAATAGTGACCACAATATAATAACTTTTAATATTCCTGTGTTGGGAAGAACACCGCAGCGGTCAAACACTCTGGCATTTAATTTCAAAAAGGGGAATTACACTAAAATGAGGAAGCTAGTTAAACAGAAACTAAAAGGTAGAGTAATTAAACTAAAATCCCTGGAAGCTGCATGGAAACTGTTTAAAGACACCATACTAGAGGCCCAACTTAAATGTATACCCCAAATAAAAAAACACAGTAAGAGACCTAACAAAGAACCACCATGGCTAAACAGCCATGTTAAAAAGGCAGTGAGAGAGAAAAGGGCAGCTTTTAAAAAGTGGAAGTCAAATCCTAGTGAGGAAAATAGAAAGGAACATAAACACTCCCAAATTAACTGTCATAATGTAGTAAGAAAAGCCAAAAAAGAGTTTGAGGAACAGCTAGCCAAAAATTCAAAAAACAATAGTAAAATGTTTTTTAAATACATTAGAAGCAGGAAGCCTGCTAAAAAAGCAGTGGGGCCCTTGGATGATAAAGATATAAAAGGAGCGATCAAGGAAGACAGTGCCATTGCGGAGCGATTAAATGATTTCTTTGCTTCAGTCTTCACGGCTGAAGATGTTACAGAGGTTCCTAAATCTGAGCCAGCCTTTTTAGGCGACAAATCTGAGGAACTCACTCAGATTGAAGTGACATTAGAGGAGGTTTTGGAATTAATTGATAAGCTGAATAGTAACAAGTCTCCAGGACCAGATGGCATTCACCCAAGGGTTCTGAAAGAACTCAAATGTGAAATTGCGGAGTTATTAACAGTGGTTTGTAACCTATCCTTTAAATCCACTTTGGTACCAAATGACTGGAAGACGGCCAATATAACACCAATATTTAAAAAAGGCTCTAGAGGAGATCCTGGCAATTATAGACCAATAAGTTTAACATCAGTACCAGGCAAATTAGTAGAAACACTAGTAAAGAGTAAAATTGCAAGGCACATAGAAGAGCACGAATTGTTGGGCAAAAGTCAGCATGGTTTCTGCAGAGGGAAGTCGTGTCTGTCTAATCTATTAGAATTCTTTGAAGGGGTTAATAAACATGCGGACAAGGGGCACCCAGTGGACATAATATACCTAGATTTCCAGAAAGCCTTTGACACGGTCCCACACCAAAGGCTTTTATGTAAATTAGGTGGTCATGGGATAGGAGGAAAGGTCCTTTCATGGATCGGGAATTGGTTAAAAGACAGAAAACAAAGGGTGGGAATAAATGGTAAATTTTCACAATGGAGGGGGGTAACTAGTGGTGTTCCCCAGGGCTCAGTCCTGGGACCGATCCTGTTCAACTTGTTCATCAATGATCTGGAAAATGAGGTAAGCAGTGAGGTGGCAAAGTTTGCAGATGACACCAAGTTGTTCAGGACAGTCAAAACCAAAAGGGATTGTGAAGAACTACAAAAAGATCTCAGCAAACTGAGTGATTGGGCAGCAAAATGGCAAATGAAATTTAATGTGGGTAAGTGTAAGGTAATGCATGTTGGAAAAAATAACCCAAATTACACGTACTACATGATGGGGTCAAATTTAGCTACGACAGATCAGGAAAGGGATCTTGGAGTTATAGTGGATAGTTCTCTGAAGACATCCACGCAGTGTGCAGCGGCAGTTAGTAAGGCAAATAGGATGTTAGGAATTATTAAAAAAGGGATCGATAATAAGACAAAAGATATCATACTTCCCCTATATAAAACTATGGTACGCCCACATCTCGAGTACTGCGTGCAGATGTGGTCTCCTCACCTCAAAAAAGATATATTGGCATTAGAAAAGGTTCAGAAAAGGGCGACTAAGATGATTAGGGGCTTGGAAAGGGTCCCATATGGGGAGAGGCTAGAGAGACTGGGACTTTTCAGTTTGGAAAAGAGGCGATTGAGGGGCGATATGATAGAGGTATATAAAATCATGAATGGTGTGGAGAAAGTGAATATAGAAAAATTATTTACCTTTTCCCATAATACAAGAACTAGGGGACACCAAATGAAATTGATGGGTAGTGGGTTCAAAACTAATAAAAGGAAATTTTTCTTCACACAGCGCACAGTCAACCTGTGGAACTCCTTGCCCGAGGCGGCTGTGAAGGCCAGGACTCTATTAGGGTTTAAAAAAGAGCTTGATAAATTTTTGCAGGTCAGGTCCATAAATGGCTATTAGCCAGGGATAAAGTATGGTGCCCTAGCCTTCAGAACAAGGGCAGGAGATGGATGGCAGGAGATAAATCACTTGTCTTCTGTTCTCCTTCTCTGGGGCGCCTGGCATTGGCCACCGTCGGCAGATGGGATGCTGGGCTTGATGGACCTTTGGTCTGACCCAGTATGGCCATTCTTATGTTCTTATGTTCTTATGTTCTTATGACCCCACATTTCTGTTCCACAGAAGGAAGGAAAGATGGGCACAAAACACTCTGGGGAGGTTAATCATGGACAACAGGCAATAGTCATGAAGCCCTTTAGAAAAATCCAAGATGACAAGGCCCCTGTAAGCTAGATTCAGTCAGATTTTCAAACCAAAGCTTTTGAAAACACACATGTAAAAGAGGACACATAAACCAAACCACATGACTGAAACCTTAGATGTTCACTGTTACATCTTGAAAATTCTTACCATCAGATAAGTATGGGCGATGAGACTGTCAGAAATGTCATGGTAATAAATAATTTGTAAATTTAATGTTGCAGGAACAAATCAAGGATTTAAACTAGTGAGAGATGCTGCTTATTTCTCTTCTACTTCATTACACTTTTTAGATTCAAATGAAATGTCACACTGCAGGGGTTACCACAATATTACAGATGCTATTAGCAATAAAAGGAACAAAATGAATGGACTTTGTTTAATGTTTGGTTTAACTATCTCAGCATTGTTTTAAAAATTGAAATTGTGCTTGCTACTTCAACAGCAGCAGTGTTTTTTGCACAGTGCCAGCATATATCAGCTAAAAAGAAGGTCTGAGAAATTCTCCGATCCTTATAACACCCCTGTGTAACAAAACTAATTTGCAGCTTATTCACACCACATCCTAGAGTAGGTTTAAGTAAACACAAGAATAACACTTCACCGATCTAGGGTATGTTAGATTTGTCACTGGACTGACTGGCATATGTAATGGTGATGCAAAACACAGGTTAACAGTGAGAAAGCACATTTCACATTTGACAAGCTTTCTCACCACAGATAGCTTTGAATGGCATTGTGCAACATCACAAATAAAGAGAAGAAATGTTTGCAATCTGCTTGTCTATATGCATAAAATAGTGCTGATAAATAAGCAAGTATCCAAGTCTGACCTTCAGTTCAATGTCACTTTGGCTTTCAATAAATAAATAAATAAATAAACCCATGAGCATGCTTGAGAATATTCATGGTAAAAGAAACTGTAATTGCTACTGTCACATTTGCAGATCATATTTAAGTGTTTTCTTGACCTTCGCAATGAGCTAATATTAGAGAAACATCCTTTTATAAATGTTTGCTATGGGAAGTAAGGCAAGATAGCTCCATTTTGCTCCATTTCTTGCTTTAAAGACTAATAAAATGATGGATCTCCATTTCAAATGACTAAATGTAGTGCTACATGACTTTTGTTTTGTTTTGTTAGGATGCAAACTAACGTGGCTACCTCTCTGCTACTATTTCTTGTTTATTTTTCTTTCCTTGTTTCTCTTACACGATATGTTCCATTACTTCCAGAAAACTACAGTAAAATAGTGTTAATGTTGCCAAGCCAAGCACTCAGAGCTAGGAAATGCCAGAATTAAAGGTGCCCCTTTGCATTAGGATAGTCTAGTTAAATGATCACATACTATTTTTCCAGGTGTGAGCCAGTACATAGGCAGTTAGTAAATATTTCTTTATATACGCTATATTCAGAGTTTAGCTCTAGACTTATTCAACATACTCTATCGAAACATGACCTGACTACAGATTAATTTATTTACCCCTAGATATTACTATGGTGCTCTCAAATATTTGAGTATTTCACTAATATTAATGATTTCATCTTCACAGCTGCAGTGTGATTAGAAGATATTATCTTCATTTTGCAGATGGAGAAAGGAGCCATAGAAAAGTTATGACCAAAATTCTCCAACGGAAAACCATCACCTTCACTACATAGCTCTGATTCATCCACAGAGAAGATCCATGCTGTGTACTGGTGGAAGACAGGCGCTATGGTAAAAATGTAGTGAATATGTGTTCAGGGAAGACTGTATCATAATGCATAGACAATTCTGTCACAGTGAAAAACACTGATTTTGGCATTTTCTAACTTCTGAGTGATGCATTTTGTAATCTTGATGCTCTTTTTAGATAGTTATTTTATAACATGTAATAAACAAAAACAATTCCCTTCCCCACCAAAACAACCAGCAAGGTTGGAACCATATTGGCCTCCAGTTTGGGTAACTGGCATAAAAGGTTCAGTCCTTTAGATCAATGGCAAAAACTTTCACCACTTGGACTAAAGGAACAACTTTTATTAGTTGTAAGCTGTTATACTCTATGAGGATCAGTCCTTAGATGGGTGATGAGGCATGCAATTTACCACTATCTCTCATGGCTATTTTCTAATAATGGAAGACTGTAGACACTCTTTACTTCAAGTTCTGTAAATTAGTATGTTCTATATTCAAAGGCTATTCTATCCCATCTCTAAGGTTTTTTTTGTTCCCTTCTTCTGCCTGCCTCATTCCTGCTCCTACCCATCTTACATTCCTGCTCCTATGAAGCCCTCTATCCCAGACCCTTCATTCCACCACACACTGTGCTCCTCCCCAATCCCTAATGGTTGATGCCTCCCTCTTTCATTATCTCTCTTCACAGGATCCCGAAACCCTCTTTCTTTACCATGTTTCTCAGTCCTACCTGTTTTTTCAATGTAGCTGCTTCCTCTTTCTCTTCCCTGTTGTTTGGATGCCCAGAGGAGGTATTGAAAGCAAAGGAGCAATCTTTTACTTCTGGTTCCTAGTTCTACAGCCAATAGGAGAAACTGAAGGGAAAGGATTGTTCAGTCCTTGCATCCCTGACTGTGGCATGCTTAGTACAAATGAAAACTTTGGAGAATTTTGCTTCCAAGTGCTAATAAGTCTCTGATGTTCTAAGTGTATTTTTATCCTGGACTAAACAACACATTTGCTTCTAATATGGTTATTAGAAACAGCTAAATAATTTCAGCAGAAACTTTCCTCAACCAATAAAGAATATCAGGTTGAGGACATGACTAGTATGAAATATTTCAGCTTGAGGTGTTAAAGTTTGAAAAAAGTTATAGGCAAAACAGCCTGTGATGGCAAATGTTGGGCAACCTTAAATAAGGCTCCACAACCAGCTTTGGGTATAATAAACTCAAAATATCCAAAGATCAATAATAGAAAGATGGTCACATTTGTCACTGATTCATCAAGAGATAAATCAATAGAGTTCTCCCACAGATAAAATTATGCCTATATGTTTCATTATAAGTGGAGTCAGATAATTTTTAATCGTAATTTTTCATCAGTCAAAATGTCCATATAAAAGAAAAATGCAGAATGTGTGAGAAATATTTTTGGTCAACTAAATGAATTGCAGTTGTAATGATCAATGTGGTTTGCAGAAGTTAAAAAAATTACTTCTTGGAATTTTGGATTCAATCCTTTTTTCTATTCCCCTGAAACAACCCCTCAGACTGCCACTCTCGCCTTCTTATATTGGATGCCTCCAAGGTTTTCCTTGTGCTTGTTGGGGACAAAGGCAGATACTAGGGGAGTTCAGAATGGCAGGCATAAGGGAAGAAGAGTCATCTCTTTTCAATCTCATATGCCATCTTCTTCCATCTTTTGTGATCATGGACTGTATTTGGAAAGTGTGTACCCAGCCTTGAATGCACAGCTCAGTTGAGTTAAGTTTGAACTTAAATGTAGGGACTACAACAATCTGATATGCATTTGCAAATGGGTGCACAGATGCATAACCTTTTTTATTATTCAAGTGCATACTCTAACCTGAAGCTGAGAGATGGATAATCATTTTTATTCGGTACTAATGTGAATCTGTTTAACGAAGGTCAATGGGTATTTATGGTGCTAAATAAAACAAAACCAACAAATCAGGCAATACCTATGTTCTATTTAAGTAGGGTGACCACATTGCCCTATTGCAAATACAGGACACTGGATTCTGGGGATGGGGGGCTGCTGTCCCATGGTGAGGAACCAGGGAGGAGGGCTCTGTAGCCTACTGATGAAGAGAAGCGTAGAGTGGGGGCTCCGTAACCTCCTGGCCAGGGAGTTTGGGTGCAGAGAATAGGGTCTCCACAGCCTCCAACAGCAGGGATGGGGGCCAAGGCAACTGCCCCACAGAGGAGTCCCTGGCAACAGTGGCTGCTGCTCCAGGAAATGGAGCAGCCGCCCCACAGCGGAGCTTACCTTCAGCAGAAACTGTCTTTCTGAGGCATGGGATGTGGGGAACAAGGCAGCTGCCCTATGGAGGGGTTGCTGCCTGAGACACTGGGTGCTGGGGAACAGGAGACCCGCAAAACACAGGACAATTTGCCCATTGACTTCAGAAAGTCAGGACACCTGTGAGGCAGCCTAAATAAAGGACTGTCCCATTAAAAACAGGATGTATGGTCACCTTATATTTAAGGCTCAGAGGGGTAACCATGTTAGTGTATAATAGGGTAATATATTACAAGGGCAAGTTCCCTACCTTCTACATCACAAACTATGGATAAGGCACATATATATCCAAAGATGAGGGGTAGTATACTCTGATCCAGGAAAGCTCATGCTTCATTTTAAGACTTAATGGTTGCCTTCACATGTTTAAAGTTACGCACATGCATAAAATTGATTTACAAGAATTGGGACACCAGGGAGTAATGCAACCCTGCATTTTTTTTTTTTTTTTGCTTTCCCTTCAGGATGCCTGGAGAGTTTGTAACTTTGGGAAGCCTCACATTTGCCACTAATCTGTGAGCTGCAAGCATACAATCAAATCCATTTGCAGTTCTGCTGTACAGTACTACATGATAAAACTCTGCTGAATTCCATGGGCAGGTTTAAACAGATTCTGAAATCCTCCGTACAAAGGCAGACACATTTTTTAAAAATACTTTCCCGTAACAAAATGTTCCCACTTAAATTTTTTTTTCCTCTGTGGCAAAAATCATACTGAAATGCTGCATCTAACATATATATTCACTGTATTTTTATTGATTTATTTTGGACAAATGGCAAGACAATGACATTTGATAAAAATCTCAGTATAGGTAAATGGATCTGAAAATAAGGCCTGGTCAATAGAGTTAAGCTAGAGTGGCTAAGGTCACTCAGGGTTGCATTTGAAATGATTAAATCCATGTACTGCAGCCTAGGCTTTTATTTATTCTACGCATATATTAAGCAACATGGGACATCATCTTTTTAATTTATTATGGTCACTTGTTGCCATCAGCTATGCATATGTAATATAATAAGCTACGCAACTCTCTGAAGGCAGATTTTGTTCATGTGCAAACTGCAATGGACCAACATTTTTCAAAAATGAAGATTTCAATTTTTTTTGTTAAACTCTTCTTTATGAGAATGCAACAAGTACTATATTCAGGGATAGATTTTAATCTAATTTATATTAGAATCATGCCATGGACACACCAATGACTTCAATGCAAAATGTGAATTCACGAAAGAGAAAGTTAGGGTGAGTTATCCGATCAAGATAAAACGGTTACAGGAAGAATTCTTCCTAATACAGTGGAATCACTATAACTCTGTATGGGAGGGAGAACAATTGCCGGGTATTCATTGTTCCTGCTGACCCAGTGTTCTGCATTAGCTCTAGAGCTAGCTGCAAATCTCTCATCAGAATTGTAACCTTTAAAAAAACAATTCAGTTTCAGCATTTGTTTAGAACCCTGTTCCCGATCTTCCCTCCTGGGCCACAAACAAAGCATTTTGATAATGGTGCAACATCTTGTTTTCACATTTTTAAAATAAGACTTTTCAGTGTTTCATTTTAAAATAAAAATAAAAAAGAAAATAAAATGCATTCACTATGTGTGAAAAGGGAAACTTAGAACAAGTTTTTTCGTTATATCAAAACGAAATATTTTGATTGACCAAAAATGATTTTGTAAAATTTTGTTTCCACATGTCAACATTTGGTTTTGTACCATTTTTGGGGAAATAAAAATCACTTCCTGTCCCAAATTAATTTACTCTGCTTAACCCATCTCACAGTGATACACTATGAGCATATAGTGGGCACCAGTGCATTTTTGGGATAGTACTTCCCAGTAGTGGGTACCGGCACCTCAGTAGCCCTAGCCATGGAGTTGGCTGGGGAAGGGAGCCAGGGAACTGGCTGAGTACTGGCTCCTCTTTTTTTTTACATAAAAGGCAGTGGTGGGCACATGTAGGACCATGTAGGATTTCTAACGTGCACTGCAGCTTAAGCTATGCATGTGTATTTTGTCAAAGAGACAAAAAACTAGTGAAGCTGCCACCCATCTCATGTTAGGGAGCTGTGGCCCAGGAGCAGGACTCAGTTTGTTCAACAGAGTGAGAGCACTTCAAGCAACAATCGTATCTTCAGAGCGATAGAATTAGAGACAGCTGTCTTTTATTTGTACTATGCACAATTAGAAAGCAGTTTCTGGAAACACTGAAATTGATGAAAGAAGACCTTGTTGCAATTCTTATTAAATCTTTGCTGAGCTTTCTTCTGCACATACATTAACTTCTTACTGTACTGTAACATACCAGAATGCAATAAAACAAAACCCCACAATACTTATTTTTTTCATGCTATCCATAAAATCTACTGCAGGGTCAAAGTCAATATCTCTTGTCTTTTGTTTGATCCTCTCAAAGTGTGATCTAGGGCACTTATTCAAGGACAAAAGCATGCAGTACACAGCACAACTGCTACTTAATTTACCATATCTGACTCTTTCTTCTCAGAGATAGCACTAATTAGGATATCTGGGGTGGAAATCAAAATTGAGACTGAAAATGGCTAATTTGCAAGGAAAATGTCAAGGGTCCCCTAGCTTCACTTACGTATCTGAGGCAATGAATGTCTACATGGTGCGTGCTACTTCAGGACATAAAGGTATCCTGAAATAGCTGCACACATCTAAATAATGTGCCTGCTGTCTCAAAACAGTTTTCGAGATAACAGATGTGATATTCCAGCATGCCTCTACCCTTCATCACATAAGGAGTACAGGGATGTCTCAAAATTAGGCTTTATTTTGGGATCTGGTGCCATTTAGACAGTACTACATGCCAAAATAGCCTATTTCACAATCTACTCAAAATAAGCTATGCAGTTTGTGTAACTTGTTTCAAATTTACGTCTCTGTGTAGACACAGCCTGGGAAAAATGACTAGCAGAAAAATTTAATTAAAAGTTAAAATGTTATTTCAGTTTCCTGCTCTACCTCCTGTCAATTCTATAATTTAAGAAGCAATATATATGACTGTAAAGCACCTGTGAACATCATGCACTGTAAAACTGCCGTTCATGGTTAGTCAATAGTTCAGTATTATCATTTTCAAAGCTATGTTGCTAAAATCAGACCTTCACATCCCTTTGAAATTAGTAGCTTGTTCACCCAATTAGAGAAAAGAATAGCACTGTGGTCAAGATTTTGCCACTTAAAATAATAAACATTATATAAAATCTTACCAAAATTAAGCTGATTTCATGTATTATTAACAGACCCCTTACGTAAGCTAAAATTAACTAATTTTCCTAGAACTCTCCTACTGAAATATATTTACAAATTGTGTGTAAGCTTTTGTTTTACATATACAATGGTAAAGCAGCATTTTGCCTGTGAAAAACAATAAGCAACTGATATAATTATTGCTAGAAATCAGGTACACATTTCCAACAGCTTTGAATAGCAAGTGCAGACTGCATGGGAAGGCAAAGGGTAGGATAAGAATCACACGAACCAAGTTTGGGGACTTGTACTCATAACAGTGACCTCTCCATGAAGCTGGTTTCATGCCCAAGCCAATCAAGAGGTTAAGTATTTAACCCTTATCTTTCTATATTTGTGCTGACTCATCATTAATTAAAAGTCATGGCTTAATAAATTTGGTTAATGGTGATTATTTGATGGCTGCTAAAGAAACAAACCTTTCAGTAATGCATATTTTTCCATTTTATAAGTCAGAGGACTATTCATGCACAGAATCACTTGATGCCAATTATATAGCAGTAGAAGAGGAAGACTTTAGCTTAAATAAAGAAGCAATTCTCCCGGGGCCAACCAATCTCCTATTTAAGTTAGTAGCATGATCCTCAAAGAGTTCAGCGGCATTGGATTGAGAACTGAGTGAGCAAATACTCAGTTGCCGTCGTCTTCTGCTCCTACATACAATAGATAATTAGTTGGCTTGTCCCTAGAGGCACTATACAGTTTTGATTTTCAACAGTGAAAAACACTCAGATACGTTTTCTTTAATAGTGCCCATAGGATGTATTAAAAGCTTCCCAGTCACACCTTAGATAACATTATTTCAGTATGTGCAGCATTTCTACCTAGCTGGTGGCCCCAGTGCTATGAAGAGGGCAAATATGAATACATGAAAGCAACCATATCTATTCATTATCTAAACCAAAACTGGCAGTTTTATAAGGGTGGCAATTATACTGCAGGTGGCAATAATATTCATTGGAGCAGACAGTTAATACAGATGTATAACATGAGCATAAGCACCAAATCATATTATTGTTCTGTGTGTGCTGCACCAAACCACATTTGATTGTAACCTTCATTTGTAAAGCCAGGTCTGGAATTTAGACCTGTAAGTGCTGTGAAGCAGGAATCTTGGTTTTACATGCTTGTGAAATGCTTAAAACAGTTCCAGATACTGGAACAGTAAAAAGCATATTAAAAACAACAAGAAGTCCTGTGGCACCTTATAGGCTAGCAGATACTTTGTATATTGGACAGGTTTCAAACTCTCTTAGACAAAGTATTAATGGGCATAAAACAGGTATAAAAACACTCCTGGTTCACAAACCTGTTAGTCAACACTTTAATGGAGTGGGACATTCTGTTAATAACTTGAAAGTTTGCGTTTTACTGAAGAAGAATTTTCACAGCAGTTTGGAAAGGGGGGCTGCTGAACTCTCTTTCATATTCAAATTCGACACATTAACAAGTGGTTTGAACCAGGTTCGGAATTTTCTAGGTCATTATAAGGGCGCTTTTGCATACTTGGCTTTATCTAATTCTTGACTCCTCCACCTGACTTAATTACTTAGTAATTACTTAATTAATTAGTAATCAACTTTAATTACTATTTTTGATTCTCTGTGCCTTAAATATTCAGTCTGGTATGGCTGTGATCTGAAGAAGTGGGTCTGTCCCCCGAAGCTTATTTTGTTAGTCTTTAAAGTGCTACTGGACTGCTTTTTTGTTTAGATATTTTGGAGTATAAGCTTATGCTTCAAAATATCTGTTAGCCTATAAGGTGCCACGGGACTTCTTGTCGTTTTTGAAGATACAGACTAACACAGCTACCTCTCTGATACTACAGCACATTTAGTTATTTTAGAATAAGTTTCAGATGGGTGTGGGTTTGATATAATTTTCAGCTTCTGTGATGGACTTCTGACCACTGACTTGAATAAGGTCAGGATTTCTCCTTTAGGAGCTGCACATTAACTTTAAGTAAAAGCAAAGAAGACCTTGTCACCAGGCTCCTGCTGGTGATCCGCTATACATACATTTAGCTCAACAGACTTTTGTGGAATTACACCAGATTTTCAGCAACATAAGCAACAGAAGAATCAGGCCAACAGTGAAATAAAGGAGCAGTTTCAAGGGTTTTTTGTAATGCTTTTTTAAAACAAGATAGAAAAAGGACTTTATATTTCCTCTGATTATCTGATATCAGAAGGGTAAATTCATTTTATTACCATAGTTTGAAAGGTAATGAATGATATCCATATTTTTTAATTGACTCAATCTTAAGTTTGTGCAGTGATTTGATTGTGATTTCATATATTTTAGTGAGTGTATTCTCTACCTGTTGCCAGAGCTGTCCCATCCACAGGATGAGGTGGGGCAGCAGCTCTAGGCCCTGGACTTTTGGGGGGCCATCCTATGAATGGGGGTGGGGGGGTTCCCTGGGTAGGGTACAGGCAGCTGAGGTTCCAGCAGCAGCCACAGGAGGTTGCCTCCCATCAGCCTTGTCTGCCCTCACTACACTCACCCCACCATGAAGACTGCAGCTTGCTCTGCTCTGCTGCTGCCTCTTGGCCCACTGAGGTTGGTGGCTGAGAGGCCTCCACTCCCAGCCGCCCATGGAGAAGTGGGGCTCAGCTGGATGGGAGAGTGTAGAAGAGTCCTGCATGGTGTGTGTGTGGTGGGTGAGGGGAGGGGTGAGGCCATCCCCTATGACTGCTGCTGCCATCTGCTGTCCACCCCCTGAGCCAGGTAATCCCTGGCCAAGCTGGTCAGGGAGAGGGCCAGGGATCGGGAGGAGGTTCAGAGAAGGGGCAGGACATGTGGCACAGGAGGGTTGCCTGGGGCCTCCCACCTATGGGACTGTGGGGGTTGCCCCAGGCCCTGCCCCCCTCTCCTCAGGATGACGTGTGAAACCCGACCTCACGCAGTCTGTGAATGCATTGTCCTCCCAACTGAGAAAGAGAAGAGGGGCAAAGTTGCAGCTTTCACCCCCCATGCACAAGCCAAAAGTGCTAATTGGATGCAAGAGCTTAAGCGTGTTGGGATCTGTAAAAATACATGTAAATTGCTCACCCCTCCAAATAAGGAATTGCCTCAGGGTGGTGCCGCTGAGTCTCTCTGAGTTACTCCTGTGGGATGTAGCATATCAGTCACATCTAACCATTTTGTCTTTGTTGTTTGACTGTCTGAGCACATCTCTGACAGGCCATAGCCAGGTTTCATTGCCATGTGTCAGATCCGTTGCACTCTCAGTCTGAATGTAACATTGCAAAAGGAGTACAAATGTCCTGAATGTTAGGAGCATCATTTTCAATGCAATGTCTTTCAGTTCTCTTCAGGTAAACATTCTAGAAAAACTCCAAAGACACAGGATGTGGCACAAAAGAAACACATGGGAAACTGAATCATCTCTCCCTCAGAAACTGGTTTTGTTGTTGTTCTTGTTTTTTTTTTCTTTTCTTTTGTTTTAAAGTTCCCTCTGGGCTTCACACCCTTTTAGCTTGTGCAATGTATTTAATATGTGACAAGGCAGAGCATTTCAACAAAATTATGTCTCTTAGTAGTATCATATGCTTAGGTATAAGAGAAGTTCTTAGCACTTTAGTGTTTTGGACAACCGGAGACCAGGAGTGCCTTGTCTCAGAGCATGCTGGAGACATTAACCCACTCATTGTCTCGAGGTGCAAGCAAATGGTACAAACCAGTCTCTGCATTGGTCCAAACGACTGGCCAATCTAACCTAGGGATAATGCAGCAGACATAAATATCTATTCCTATGCACAAGGGCTCTTCAGCAGATACTCTGCCTCCTCGCAGCAATGTTCCATCCCCTCCTCTGCAGATAGAGTAGGTCATGGGTAATGTCTAAGTTATTTTGGACCTACCTGGAAAAGCAGTGGAAAAATTCAGTGGGTACAGTCATGGATCCACATAGTTCTAGCTGATCATGAAACCCACCTCTGTCCCGGCAAGTGAGGGGCTCCTATGAAGCTGTGCTCATTGTCTGTCTGAGAAATACACAAACTCAACAGTTCACCAACTTTTCAGTCCTTTTGCTCTAAGGGCTCAGTGAAAATATAAGGGCCTACAACGACCCTGGGCAAGAATGTTATGTCAGCTTCGTCAATGACTTTCATAGGAGCAGGCCCTCTGCTATACACAGAATACAACCTGAACGTTTTTAAACATTACAAACTAGGAGTATCTTTTCCATGCTAATTAACATAATTTGACACAATTTTAGGTAAAAACACTTTATAAGCACTCAGTAGCAGGAGTGTCAAAAATGTGCAACACTCCATCTGCTCTTATTGTATATTCTCTCAGATCTCATGAAGCACTTGAAAAACAGAGGGGTGTGCTTTAGCTCACTAGCAATACAAAAGAAGCTGCCAGCAAAATTAGCAAGGTAGGGGCCAGTTTTCACTCTAAACCAAGAACACAAAGCAAGCATCGGTAAATTCAGAGCATTGTAGGTTCGTTTTCCAAAACCAATGTAACATTTCTGGCACTAGTAATTTTAGTCTTGGGTAGCTGAATTCTGGGCCATGCAGTTCAGCAGTTCAGTGCAGAAGAAAGCAGTAATTCAGATTGTGATATTTTCTAAGTTTTGTGTACATATATATCACTCCTGAAACAAAGGCAGTGAAAGATTTTGGCCTACCCTTTTAAAGAGTAATAGGGAATTAAGTTATGATAAAAGTGAGCAAGTGGCTCCACTGAAAAGGGACATGCAGAAGAAAATGTGGGAGGAAACCAGTTCCTTCAGTAATCCCAGAGGAAGTAGGAATCCAGGTGGTAATCCTTGGAATTTGTGACTGGGTAGAAATCATAACAGCATAGCACTGGAAGGGACCATGAGAGGCCATCTAGTCCAAGGGTGAGCTTTTTACCTCAGGCCCCACTTTTCAGCCCTGCAATTAGCAGGGACCTCCTAAATTGTCTAATAAAATCCAAATCAATGCCAATTTCTTTTATGCTCATACAAAAAAACAAAAAATCAGCCTTTGGCACATGTAAGAAAAGAAGTATGTAGAATGTAAAAAAGTTATTAGTTGGTATATAAATTGTGAATACACACACATAAAAACAGTAACTGATTTCAACATTTTAATGAGATGGATGAGCTGAGACCCAGAAGCCAATCATGCTGCACCCCCCACATGAAATTTTCAGCAGCTCCCCCTCCACCCCCACTGAGAGGGGCCACACCCCAATTTGCACACCTCTGACTAGTCCATTCCCCTTCACTCATTGCAGGACTACTTATTTTATAGATCATCCCTGCGGGCATTTGTATAACATGCTCTTAAAAATTTCCAGGAATGAAGATTCCTCAAACTTCATAGACAATTTATTCCAGTGCTTAACTTCTCTGACAGAAAGTTCTTCTTTCTAATGCCCTCCTGTGGGCTTTCTTCACTTTGTCCACATCTTCCTAATATGTGGCTCCCAGAACTGGACACGATACTTCAGTTCAGGCCTAATCAGCATAGAACAGAGAAGAAACAGATTTGTATCTTGCTTACTGCACTCCTGAGCTGCGTCTACACGTGCACGCTACTTCGAAGTAGCGGCACTAACTTCGAAATAGCGCCCGTCACGTCTACACGCGTCGGGCGCTATTTCGAAGTTGAAATCGACGTTAGGCGGCGAGACGTCGAAGTCGCTAACCCCATGAGGGGATGGGAATAGCGGCCTACTTCGACGTTCAACATCGAAGTAGGGACGTGTAGACGATCCGCGTCCCGCAACATCGAAATAGCGGGGTCCTCCATGGCGGCCATCAGCTGGGGGGTTGAAGATACTCTCTCTCCAGCCCTTGCGGGGCTCTGTGGTCACCGTGGGCAGCAGCCCTTAGCCCAGGGCTTCTGGCTGCTGCTGCTGCAGCTGGGGGTCCGTGCTGCATATACAGGGTCTGCAACTAGTTGTTGGCTCTGTGTATCTTGCACTGTTTAATGAAAGTGTGTCTGGGAGGGGCCCTTTAAGGGAGCGACTTGCTGTTGAGTCCGCCCCGTGACCCTGTCTGCAGCTGTGCCTGGCTCCCTTATTTCGATGTGTGCTACTTTGGCATGTAGACGTTCCCTCACTGTGCCTATTTCGATGTTGGGCTGAGCAACGTCGAAGTTGAACATCGACGTTGCCAGCCCTGGAGGACGTGTAGACGTTATTCATCGAAATAGCCTATTTCGATGTCGCAACATCGAAATAAGCTATTTCGAAGTTGGGTGCACGTGTAGACGTAGCCCTGGTAATATATCTGACAATGATATTTGCTTTTTTTTTTTTACAACAGTGTCACATGGTTGACTTATGCTCAGCTATGACCCTTAGATCCTTTTCTGCAGTACTTCTTCCTAGCTTCTTAGGCAGGTATTTTCCATTTTGTAAGTGTGCAACTGATTGTTCTTTGCTAAGTGGAGTATGTTGCCTCTGTCTTTATTTAATTTCATCCTATTTGCTTCAGACCATTTCTCCAGTTTGTTCAGATCATTTTGAATGATAATCCTATCCTCCAATGCACTAGCAACCTTTCTCAGCATGGTATCATTCTCAAATGTTAGAAGTGTACTCAGTATGGAACAGAACCAGATGCAGAACTGGTCTCTGAGGGACCACACTCGATATGTCCTTCCAGCATGACCGTGATCTACTGATAGCTATTTCTAGGAATGGTTTTCCAACCAGTTATGCACCCTCCCCTTATAGTGGCACCTGTAGACTGTATTTCCCTCGTTTGCTCCTGAGTCTGTCACGTGATACAGTAAAAATAGCCTTAATATAGTCAAGCTATAACAAATCTACCACTTTCCTCCATCCAGAAACCTTGTTAACCTGTTAAAGAAAGCTATTACGTTGGCTTGAGATGATTTGTTCTTGTTAAATCCATTTTGTTATTTATCACCTTATTATTTGGGTGGGACTGTATTATTTAGTCATAAATAATTGCTCCATTGTCTTTTAGATTCTGAAGTTAAACTGACTGCTCTGTAATTCCCCATCAGGCTGTACTTATTTCCTTTTTATAGTAGGGCACTATGTTTGCCCAGGTATAGTTCTCAGGAATTTCTCTCATCTTCATTGACTTTTCAAAGATAATTACCATTGGTTCAGATATCTCTTCAGTGAGCTCCTGGAGTATACTAGGATATATTTCATCATGCATGATTATGGAGGATTTGAATGTAAGTAAGACATAAGCAGTGTCTGAATGAATTCTTTTCTGACAGCAAATTTACTTAAAGGCAGCCACTCTGCTTAGATATCCAGCATAAGGGGCATTTTGTTCCTTGAAGTAATTAACTCTGGCTGGTGTTGTGTTACAGATTATTTTAGTACTGAATGCTGGGGTAGTAAAATGCTGTTACGTATGCTGTCATTTTTTATGAATAAAGGGAAGCAAAAATGTGTTAAGCAAGGAGTGCAAATGCCAGAGTAATGTGAAAGTGTGTGTGTGTGGGTGGGGAGAAATAAGTGTCCCAGCCAGGAGATTTAGACACTCCTGTAGGATCTTTCTCAGACTAGTTTAAACTGTTCCTCCTCACTGTTTAAATAAACAGGTAATAGGCTTCATTAGAAACCTCTTTGTGATTTTAAATGCTCACTCTGAGTTGGATTCAGCTCTGCGGTGGGGCTGTATTTCTGTCTGGCTTGCTAAGAGCTGAAAATTACTGAGACTAATGTGCAGAGTTTACTATTGAGAGGTAGTGGGAGCAAAAGTGACAGATAGCTGGTAAGGCAGTGAGAAACTGCTGCTTGTGAAATAGTCATCTATGAGGAACAGCAGCTGGCAGAGTGGACAGTCAATGAGGAGCAGCAGCTGGTGAGTCAACCAGCCAAAGCAAGTACTCAAATGCTGGAGCAAGCAAGGTGCCTTCTTCCCCAGGTGAGAGGTGAACTCGCACAGATGTTTCTCTGAATCCTGGATACTCTGTGACCAAGGACATCCATTGTAAGTGGGGAGTGGTGTGGTGAGGGGGCAGACAGAGCACAGGAAATAAACTTTAGCTTGTAAAATCAATAACGCAGGTAGAAGGAGCTGTCCAACGTTTTCTAGGGCTGTGTCTACATTACAAAAATAGCTTCAAAGTTGCTTACTTCAAAGCACAGCAACTTCGAAGCTGAGCATCTACACACACCCTGCTTCAAAGTTAAAACAAAAAGGCAGTCCAGTAGCACTTTGAAGACTACCAAAATAATTTATTAGGTGAGCTTTCATGGGACAGACCCACTTCTTTAGACCATAGCCATACCAGAACAGACTGAATATTTAAGGCACAGAGAACCAAAAATTGTTATCAAGGTAGACAATATTGGTTCCCTGTGCCTTAAATGTTGAGTCTGTTCTGGTATGGCTATGGTCTGAAGAAGTGGGTCTGTCCAATGAAAGCTCACCTAATACATTATTTTGTTAGTCTTTAAAGTGCTACTGGACTGCCTTTTTGTTTTGATAGAACATAGACTAACATGCCTATCTCTCTGTTACTTCAAAGTTAAACTTCAAAGTAGGGCATTACTCCATTCCTGGAAATGGAGTAAGGACTTCAAAGTTGGGCTCCCTACTTTGAAGTTAACTTTGAAGTAAGGGAAAATGTGTATAGACTCTCTTCTGGCTACTTCGATGTAGTGCCTAACTTCAAAGTTAACTTTGAAGTTAGTTCCTAGGGTAGACATAGCCTAGGAGTAGGTGTCCTCCTTACCATTTTATAATTATGAATACTGCTTGTAACATTTTCCATAATTAATGTATTGTGATTTTTCTCCTTTAATTAAAGTTTCTGTTCTCCACTCAGACTTTGTACTTGTGAGTAGGAAAGCATTGCCTCTCAGAGGTGCTTAGCAATAGTGTGTCATTTTCTCAGATTACTGAAAAAATGTTTGAGCCAGTTCTGTTTTGTATTGATGGAGAAGATAGAATAGATATTGAACCAGTCCCTTGTTGGTGTTGGTTCCACCTGGCAGAAGGATTACAAATAAATGATGGAGGTCTCATGCTGTCAATTAAAACTTTCTTGGAATTTCTAAACACTATGGCTACGTCTACACGTGAAGCCAACATCAAAATAGCTTATTTCGATGTAGCAACACCGAAATAGGCTATTTCGATGAATAACGTCTACACGTCCTCCAGGGCTGGCAACGTCGATGTTCAACTTCGACGTTGCGCGGCACCACATCGAAATAGGCGCTGCAAGGGTACGTCTACACGCCAAAGTAGCACACATCGAAATAAGGGTGCCAGGCACAGCTGCAGACAGGGTCACAGGGCGGACTCAACAGCAAGCCGCTCCCTTAAAGGGCCCCTCCCAGACACAGTTGCACTAAACAACACAAGATACACAGAGCTGACAACTGGTTGCAGACCCTGTGCCTGCAGCATAGATCCCCAGCTGCCGCAGAAGCAGCCAGAAGCCCTGGGCTAAGGGCTGCTGCCCACAGTGACCATAGAGCCCCACAGGGGCTGGAGAGAGAGCATCTCTCAACCCCCCAGCTGATGGCCGCCATGGAGGATCCAGCAATTTCGACGTTGCGGGACGCGGATCGTCTACACGGTCCCTACTTCGACGTTGAACGTCGAAGTAGGGCGCTATTCCGATCCCCTCATGAGGTTAGTGACTTCGACGTCTCGCCGCCTAACGTCAAAGTTAACTTCGAAATAGCGCCCGACTTGTGTAGCCGCGACGGGTGCTATTTCGAAGTTGGTGCCGCTACTTCGAAGTAGCGTGCACATGTAGACACAGCTTATATATGACAATTTTCTCATTCAAAAAGTGTTGCAACCCACATGGGGGAATTTTTTATTAGACCCTTTCTGTGCACATAAAGAGGGACTGATCACAGAACTAGAAGTTGTAGGGTAAGCACAAGTGATCATGGTTTGATCACCCTTTTTATATTCATGCATAATAAATTCGAGATTATACATTGTAATTTAATAGTGACAATTTCACAAAGATTAGAAGTATTATGAGCTAAGTCAACAAGGAAGAAGATTTTAATGAGAAAAAGACGCATCATAATTGGGAATCATTTAACAACGCCTTACCAGATGCCTCAAAAGCCACAACTAAGGACAAAGGCCACACTGTTGTTTTTTTTTTTAAAAAGGGGGAAATAAAGTCAGACTAAACTAGACTAGACTACACTTGACAGGTTGAAGTTCTCTAGTCCAGAATGCTGTGGTCTGGCAACATCTATGGTTCTGCATATTTTCAGTTAGCCAGATGTCAGCTTTTAATGTGGGTGGATAAATTTCCCCCATTCCCATAAAGTCTGTTCACAGCCACCAAACCTGGATTTCAGTGTTCTGTGACTTTTTTTTTTTAATTCTCTCTGAATGTCTTCTAGATGTCCACTAAGCAGTGGAAATATTGTTGCTGCTGCAAGACACTATTAACCTCATTTAGTTTGATAAATTCTCTGCCAGACTAGAGAAGGTTCAACCTGTATAATAATATAATATAATATAATATAATATAATATATCTTCACTTATGAATTGCACAAGTTATTTATGTATAACTTCTGATTTATAGTCATTACTATACCCTTTCCTCTTTTTTTCTGTGTGTATGTATGTGTTTACACAAGGAAAGAGGGAAAAGGATAGTAATGAACATAAATCAGAAGTCAGGTATTATAGAAAATTAATTAAGGAAATTAAGGCCAAAGTATATAGGGAAATATCTGTAGCTAGCATAGTTAAGGAAATAAAAAGCTTTAAAGAACATGTTAGGAATTAAAAATAAAATAAAACCAAAAGCAACCTGACAAAGCTATTGTTCTGTTAATAATTGATAGAATTATTAATAATAATGCAGAACTCAGAAGTGTTCAATAAATACTTTGGTTCTATATTTGAAAAAAAAATGGTGATGGGATATCACCTGGTCATCTCTTGACCATATTCAACAGTTAGGCTGTGGCCACACTTGGGCAAAACTTCAAAATGGCCGTGCAAATGGCCATTTTGAAGATTACTAATGAGATGCTGAATTGACTATTCAGTGCCTCATTAGCATTAGGACTCTTCCGGCTGCAGCGCTTCAAAAGTGTCACTTTTGAACACACGTGGCTCAGCATGGCTACACAGGGGTTCTTTCTGAAAGGATCCTGCACCTTTCGAAATCCCCTTATTTCTCTCAGCTGAGGGGAATAAGGGGATTTTGAAAGATGCAGGGTCCTTTCGAAAAGGACCCCCGTGTAGCCTTGCCGAACCTCAAGTGTTCAAAATTGGCGCTTTTGAAGCACTGCAGCTGGAAGTGTCTTAATGGTAATGAAGCGCTGAATATTTAATTCAGTGCCTTATTAGTAATCTTCAAAATGGCCATGCAAATGGCCATTTCAAGGTTTTGGCTAAGTGTGGCCCCAGCCTTAGACTTTTTTAAAATCAGCACATCCATATTACTTTCTTCTAAAAGATTTTAAAGAGCTGTATAATGAACTTGCTAGACCATTCAGGTTCATTTTTAAGACTTGGAACACTGGGAAACATCCAAAGAATGGAAGAATGCTAATGTTATGTTATTTTAAAACAGATAAATGGGATGACCCAAATAATTATAGGCCTATCACCCAAATATTGTACTGGGTTAAGAAAATGGAACAGTTGATATGAGATTAAATTAAGAATTAGAGGAGTCTAAAACACTTAATCCAATCAACATATGTTTATAGAAAATAATCCCGACAAACTAATGTGCTAAATATTTTTGATGAGAGTACAGGCTTGGTTGATGAAGATAACCATGCTTATGTAATGGCCTACTTGAAGGCATTTCACTTAGGAATGCAGGACACTGGTTAAATGAATTAAATCAATATAATATTAACATGCTGTACATTAAATCAGGGGCAGGCAATAATTCTGATGTGGGGGCCCACTCCATCAATTTTGGAAAATGATCACGTGCTGCACTTTTTTCATGGATGGGAGTGTGGGCCCTGGGACAGATCGGCGATTGGGATCTGAGAAGGGGTTTGGATGAAGGAAGTGTTATGACATGGGGCAGAAGATTTAGTTGCAGTTAAGGGAGGGGACATGGGTGCAGAAGAGGGTTTAGACCTGAGGAAGGTGTGCAGAAGCAGGTACAAAAATAAAGGATACCAGAAGACTCGATCACTAGTGATGGGGACTTCTTTTCAATAATGGGTAAATCATTCCAATTTTTAATTAAAAATTAAACACCATGACAGATGTACACCATTTTTTGTCTGAGTTTTCCTAACTTAATTTTCCAACCATTGGATCCTATTATATCTTTCTTTGCTGATGGAAGGCCCCATTACTGAATGTTTGTTCCCCTACAGATACTTATTAGCTGCAGCTACATAGGCCCTCCCTTTCGGAAGAGGCATTCAAATGTGGTCAATTGGAAATGCAAATGATTCACCAGTTTAAATATCTTACACCTCATTTTCATATTCCCACATTATCTGGCTTCCAGAAGAGCCATTTCAGCAAGCCAAAGCAGCCATGTAAATGGGGTTTTTCGAAAGGAAATCCTCCTTTTGAAAGCACCCTTCTTCCTAATTTCTTTCAGGAAGAAATCTGCATTTGAAATGGGGGTTTCCTTTTGAACAAACCCTATCCCCAAGGCTGCTTTGGCTTCCATAAATGGCTAGTCTGGAGGCCAGATCACACAGGCATATGCAAATAAGTCATGAGATATTTAAATCTATGCCTCATTTGCATTTCCAATTGGCTGCATTTGTGCGCCCCTTTCAAAAGGGAGCAGCTGTGTAGATGCAGTGGTTGATTACAACCAAGTTGTTCCTTAACCTTATATTTGCTAAACTAACTTGATTGAGCTCTTTGAGCCAATCACTGTAAGGTATATTTTCTAATCCTTTAGCCATGCATGTGGCTCTTCTTCAAACTCCACTTTGTAAACATGTGTCTTGATTTGTGGGCACCCAAACTGGACACACTATTCCAGCTCTGCTAATACTAACGCTAAATTAGCCATCATAACCACCAAATCTTTCCAGGACATGTCCCTATCCTATAAGCAGAGACACATTTTTCCCTAGATGTATATTTTCCATGTAGATATATTAAAATGCATACATTTCACTTTTGTCCTGTTTACCAAGCAGAACAAGAGCCACCAGCCTCACAATGTGGTCAAAAGAGATGATGTAAACCTGTCATGAATAATCAGAGTAACCATGAGTAATGATAGTGAAATTATTTCACCTCTGTATTTGTCACTAGTGTGAGCAGAACTGGGATATTGTGTCCAGTTCTTGTCCCCACACATGAAGACACATGTTTATAAATTGGAGTTTGGAGAAGAGCCACACAAATGGTTCAAGGATTAGAAAACATCTTATAGTGAAACCCCCTTTCGAAAGCAGAATTCTTCCTGAAAAAATTAGGAAGAAGGGTGATTTTGGAAGGGTGATTTTGAAAGGGGAATTTACTTTTGAAGGAACCACACCTACACAGATGCTTTGGTTTCCTGAAATGGCTTTTCTGGAAGCCAGATCATGAGGGAATGTCAAAATGAGGTGTGAGATATTTAAATTCATGCCTCTTTTGAATTTCCAACTGGCTACATTTGCATGCCCCTTCCCAAAGGGAGGGGCCATGTAGATGCAGCTAATAAGTATGTGTAAAACAAATATTCAATAATGGGCTCTTCCATCTAACAGAAAATGTAACAAGATCCAATAGTTGGAAAATGAAGTTAGGAAAATTCAGACTTAAAAAAAAGTATATATTTGTTATTGTGTTTAATTTTAATTAAAAATTGGAATGATTTACCCATTATTGTAGAGAAGTCCCTATGACTAGTGATTATCAAATGAAGAGTGGATTTTTCTGTAAAAGTTATGCTTTACGAACTATTTTGGGAGAGTTCTATGGCCTGCGTTATATAGGCCATGTCTACACTAGCCCAAACTTCGAAATGGCCATGCAAATGGCCATTTCGAAGTTTACTAAGGAAGCACTGAAATACATATTCAGCGCCTCATTAGCATGTGGGCAGCCATGGCACTTCGAAAATGATGCGGCTCGCTGCCATGTGGCTTGTCCAGACTGGCTCCTTTTCAAAAGGACCCTGCCTACTTCAAAGTCCCCTTATTCCTATGAGCAGATGGGAATAAGGAGACTTTGAAGCAGGTGGGGTACATTCGAAAAGGAGCCCCGTCTGGACGGGCTGCGCGGCTGCGAGCCGTGTCAATTTCGAAGTGCCGTGGCCGCCCGCATGGTAATGAGGCGCTGAATATGTATTTCAGCGATTCATTAGTAAACTTCAAAATGGCCATTTGCATGGCCACTTCAAAGTTTGGGTCTAGTGTAGACACAGCCATAGAGTGTGAGATCAGACGATCACAGTGGTCCCTCCTGGCATTGGAGTCTATGAATAATCTTGCTTACAAACAGCAGTGCAACTTTCTAATATATTCTGTCTCCACCCCT
Organism: Carettochelys insculpta; assembly: GCF_033958435.1. Taxonomy (NCBI): domain Eukaryota; kingdom Metazoa; phylum Chordata; order Testudines; family Carettochelyidae; genus Carettochelys; species Carettochelys insculpta. The sequence continues at coordinate 112,635,909 of NC_134137.1, read as the reverse complement.
GACTTCAAGGTTGCTCAGAAATGGTGATCATGTCCTCTGGTAGCCTTTATTTTTGTAATGCATTGCACAGGACCCACTAGAAGATCAGATGTTCCAGGATCTGACAGACTCAAAGTAGCAGTTCCACTAAAATGTACAATATACTCAGAAATTGTTGTCTTTCATGTTTTGTTTTCCCCATCAACCTGAAGCTGATTTTACATTCAAGGAGGATTTTTAGATCTGAAGAGAAATGCACTCCATTGACAATATCTTAGTGAAGAATGCTACTCATATCCCTCCACATCCTGCAAATTCCTCCCTGTGAGCACTTCCAGTCTTAGAAATGAACTACTGCAGATTACTTTCATATGTATCAACATGGCTTTCATCTAGCCTACCTTTATCAAAGGGCTCTTATAAACTACACAAAAGAAAATGCTTTTTGTGGTCTCATAAGTGACTCTGCCTAGATCTGTTTTGGTCATTTCTACCAGCAAAAAACTAATCACCAGAAAAAATATGTCTAATTCGGTGACTCACTTAGCCAATTATGTAGTGCTGTGAAGGAGAGGACATTGCTTTCTGACTCTTTCAGGTAATTATTATCCTACACTTTTAAGCTACATTGATACTTTGCATAGCACCTTGCCATTTCATTTTTGAACCATGACATCTTCTATGACCTTGTTTTCCTTAGCACTTAGGGAAAGGAAACAAAGAGTCAAACATTTATAAAGAAGAATGAAGAGGAGAAAACAAGAAAAGTTGTTTCTTGGGCTAATGAAAAACAGATCAGAAAAGAGAAGACTACCTCAGACTGTTAGTATCAGCAGCATAATCTAGAAAAAATCTTAATTGTTATTAGCATTTGTGTCTTAAGGGCACCACAGGGCAGAGATGAAGTGTTCTTATTAGGAATAACTTGAATAGGGAATCAATAGTTTCATTCCAACACTTCCCCAAGAGGTAAGGTTTAGCTCCCTAGAGTGAGCTTTGCAGAAAAACTGTTTAAAAATTGTTGCTAAGTCAAAATCAGTGAAAAATGGAGGCTTAAAAGGAAGCTGAATGACATCAGAGAAGACCATCCAGTAGAGTGAATAGGATCAAGAAATAGTAATTGATAAAGGGTATTGCTCAGCCAGGATTAATTTAATGTGTTCAAAAGTACAGAGAGGTTGAGTAAAGCACAGTTTCTCTATATTATGTTTTCACACTCAACTCTTAGGTGTTATTCTGGTTCAGAATAATGATATTAGAAGGTCACAATTATTACTACTAAATATTTATATTATAATAAATAGTACACATAGGAGCCTTCGGTATTAGATGGGCTACAGATATATATAGCTTCTCTTCCTTCCTCCACTATTTTATAAATTAAAATGACAAATACACCAAGAACTAATATGTATATTTAAGGCACATAATCAGCTATTACGCACATACACACTGGGATCTTTCCATTAATGGACTTTGAATAAGTTGTTTAGATGCTGTTCTTAAAAAAAAATACACTTCAAGTTACTATGAATAATTTTAGCAACTCCTCCAACATTCTGTCATGGAGAGTTGAAATTCAGATTGTTGGTTCCCCAAAGGAAGTTGCCACAGAGCGGAGGAAGAACATTAAATTTCCTGTAACAAAGTTTCAAGGGGAAATATTTAAAAAATTGTTATTTTTGTCACTTATGAAATATTACAGACTAAGCATACTGGCATAAAATGAAGACTTATTATCAATTATAAAAACATATCTCTTGAGGATTTATGAAACAAAGAATAATTTCATGGCCTTATGCCACTAAAGGTTCTACAAATAGAACAAAAATGAATGAGCATCTAATATCTGTGGGAGGATAAAAATTTTGAAACTATTCTTCTTCTTCTTCTTCTTCTTCTGTTAAACTATAAAAATATAATCGTTCCACAAAAAGGAGGTTTTTTTACATATGCCTGCCCTGGCACCTAAAATTCACAAAGCAACCACCGAGGTACATCCTCGTTGTTTATTGGAACAAATTATCCTGGCTTTTGTTGATGCATTTTCACCCAAATTGAACGATTGAGGAACATATAAGCTACTTTTGTTCATTTCTGTACCAATGTTTCTATTGATGTTAATGAAATCGTCTAAAGAGGTTTCATAGTGTCGTAGGCATCCTTCAGTCTGCACAGACTATGGATCGCGCCCTTTAAAGTTTCAATTGAGGACTTCATTTACAGCGTCTATTGTGACTATAAAGACCCACATGAGAGTGACAGTCCTTGCTGCATCTCTTGCAGATGTAGTGGGTGTCTGGCAAGTCCTTATTGTGCTTTCTGTGCGCTTGCTTCTCCTCTACTAGCTGTCTGATCTTCAACTCGCCCTTCTGAAGGCACTTGTGTAAGCCCTGCCTCCATCTGCCACGGTCGTCTGCTACTTCTTCCCAGTTGTCCAGCTCGATGTCTACCTCTCTGAGGTCTCTCTTGCAGACATCTTTGTAACGCAACTGGGGGCGTCCGGGGGGTCTTTTGCCAGAGGCTAGCTCACCATACATGATGTCTTTTGGAATCCTTCCATCATTCATCCTGTGGACGTGGCCAAGCCAGCGGAGTCGACGCTGCCTGAGGAGGGTGTGAATGGTTGGGATTCCAGCTTGCTCGAGGATGGCTGTGTTGGTCACTCTGTCCTTCCATGATATTCCAAGGATGCGCCTGAGGCAGCGCAAGTGGAAGACGTTCAGCCTCTTTTCCTGGCGGGCATACAGGGTCCAAGTCTTGCTGCCATAAAGGAGGGTGCTGAGAATGCAGGCTCTGTAGACTTGCATTTTGCTGTGAGTGTACAGCCTGTTGTTATTCCACACTCTCTTGCTGAGTCTGGACAGAGTTGTGGCCACTTTTCCGATCCTCCTATTTAGCTCAGTGTCCAATGACAGGGTGTCAGTGATGGTGGACCCGAGGTAAATACTGTACAAATATGTAACTAAAGGACAGTCTCTGCTCAAGATACATTATAATCTCCTTTAACAAGGAAAACTTAAAGCAAGAAAGGCAAGTTGATTTTGTGGTTTGTGTATCTGGCTGACTGGAGGAAGGGGAGGGGAAAGGGTTCATATTCCAGCTCTGCCACAGGCTTAGACTGTGGACAAGTCTCTTCACCTTTCTATGACTCATTCTCCTACTTGTGAAATGGGGATAAGAGCACTAGGAACCTCAGAAGGATGTTGTGAAGACAAGTACACTGAAGACTGGGAGACCTCAGATACTGTGGCAAGGGGTGTCTTCAAGATAACCGACTCACTGGTGGAGTGCCACCAACTGACATATCCTTTCCTGACAAACACAATCAATAGGTACATTTTTGGTCATTTCTTTTCCTATGACTCAGTCCTCCTATAAAAAGTGCAGGTGGCTTAAGAGGAAGCTGAATGCCATCAGAGAAGACCTTCTAGTAGAGTGAATAGGATGAGGAAACATTAACCGACAAAGCTATTGCTTAGCCAGGTTTGCAGTAGTAGGCATACTTCAGTCTGCATAGACTATGGATCACGCCCTTTATAGTTTCAGTTGAGGGCTTCATTCACAGCGTCTACTGTGACTATGAAGACCCACACGAGAGTGACAGTCCTTGCTGCATCTCTTGCAGATGTGGTGGGTGTCTGGCAAGTCCTTAGTGTGCTTTCTGTGTGCTCACGTCTCCTCTGCTAGCTGTCTGATCCTCATCTCGCCCTTCTGAAGGCCCTTGTGTAACCCCTGCCTCCATCTGCTGCGGACGTCTGCTAGTTCTTCCCAGTTGTCCAGCTCGATGTCTACCTTTCTGAGGTCTCTCTTGCAGACATCTTTGTAGCACAACTGGGGGCGTCCGGGAGGTCTTTTGCCAGAGGCTAGCTCACCATACAGGATGTCTTTTGGAATCCTTCCATCATTCATCCTGTGGACGTGCAGCGGAGCCGACGCTGCCTGAGGAGGGTGTGAATGGTTGGGATTCCAGCTTGCTCGAGGACGGCGGTGTTGGTCACTCTGTCCTCCCATGATATTCCAAGGATGCGCCTGAGGCAGCGCAAGTGGAAGACGTTCAGCTTCTTTTCCTGGCGGGCATACAGGGTCCAAGTCTCGCTGCCATAAAGGAGGGTGCTGAGGATGCAGGCTCTGTAGTCTTGCATTTTGGTGTGAGTGTTCAGCTTGTTGTTGTTCCACACTCTCTTGCTGAGTCTGGACAGAGTTGTAGCTGCTTTTCCGATCCTCCTATTAAGCTCAGTGTCCAATGACAGGGTATCAGTGATGGTGGACCCGAGGTAGACAAACTCGTGAATGACCTCTAACGTATAGCTGTCAATGCTGATTGATGGGGATTCAGCAACATCCTGACCGAGTACGTTTGTCTTCTTTAGGCTGATGGTAAGCCCAAAGTCCTTGCATGCTTTGGAGAACTGATCCAGCAGTTTTTGAAGCTGGGTGAGTTCCAAAAGTACAGAGAAGTTGACAAAAGCTCAATTTCTCTACTTTATGTTATAGTCACATTTAATACACCCTTTTGGGGTAATAATGTTCTAACTCAAAGTAACAAAACTCCTTCATCCTTTCCTAAAACAATCCTCTGCACACTTTTCTCCTCACTCCATGTTCTGGATTCCTTGATGGCACACTCCACAATTTTTCCAGGGACTAATGTGATCCTGACTTCTCTATTGTTCCATGGATTCTTCTTCTCTTTTTTTCTACCTAAAAGATGAACACTAAATTTGCCTTCTTCCAATCATCCAGGACCTCCTCTGATCACCACAAGTTTTCAAAGAGAATGGTCAATGGCTCTTCAATCACATCAGCCAATTCTCCCAGCAGCTGCAACTGCATTAGGTCCAGCCTCATAGAAGTGTGCATATCCAGCTTTTCTAAATAGTCCTTAACCTCTTATTTTACCACTGAAGGCTGCTCACCTCCTCCCCGTACTGTGTTACAAGTAGGAGAAGAAGGTGATCAGCAACAGTTAATATGGATTAACCAAGGGTAAGTCAAGCCTGATCAACCTAATTTACTTTTACGACAAGATAACTGACTCTGTGGATATAGCAGAGTAGTGGATATGATATGCCTTATCTTTATCAGGTTTTTTTTCTTGTAACAATGGTCTTCAACAGTATTCTACGCAACAAGTTAAAGAAGTATGGCTTGGCTGAATGGCAGGAACCAGCTTGTCTTAACCAAAATCTTCTTTGAGTTTAAACAGAAAAATGAAGCTTCCATTGGTCCAGAGAAAGTGAGAGGTTAGCTCAATAGCTCAGTGGAATGTGAAGACTCATGGTCAACTCCCTGCTTTAATTAATCGTTATTTGTTCATACAAAGTTGAATAGTTCTGTCTCAAGAGACTCACCCCAGTGTACTTAAAATACTGGTAGTTGCATCATTCCCACTGGGAAGTGAGAGAACTGAGTTTAAGTTCCTGCTAAAGACTTAAGGAAAGGTGGGGATATAAAAATCCTAGGAGAATTGTACTAACCACTGAACGTTTGGGTGTTTCTCAGTGCATGACCTCTGAACCCCACAAATGAGATGGGTGGAGGCAACACCTAGTCTGAGAAGCACAGTGGCATTTAGACATGAACTAAGGCACCAAGCACCTTGGCAGGAACAGGACTTAATCAGCTTTGCCCATGCTCACAGCAGAGACTTCGTCACCCAGGGGACTTTGAGCAGGCAGTAAAGGGAACAATTGCATAGTGGCATGGTGAAGTAAAGGGGGCTGAGGGCTGCCACTGGCACTGGTGTAGCTGTGCCTGGGTTCCAGGCCATTTCAAATAGCGCTGCTGTAGCAGCATGGCAGAGGGAGCTCAGATGCATGGAGCTGCAGGGTATGGAGGGGGCCCAGAGATTGTAACCATGTGTGTGAGTGGGGAGAAGAGAGCAAGGCTGGGAATGAAGAGGGGAGATTAGGAATAGAAGGAGGAATAGACCTCTGGTGTAATTGTGGGCAGGGAACTCTGTGTCACTGAGAGCTGAGGCGGGTGGAGGAACCAGGCTGGGAAGGTGAAAGAGTGGAGGAGTCAGGGCAGAGGTAGGCAGGGACCTGCTGGGAGGTGAGGGTTGGGGGGGGACACCGGGCTGCTAGTGGGCAAAGATGGAAAGAGAGGGCAAGGGGCTGAGCTGAGCACAAGGACAATGTGGGATAGACCTGCGCAGGTAGTGTCTGGGGGCCAGAGAAGGAAGTAACTTAACTGGGTACAGAAGAGACGGGTGGGGGTTGAGCTGGGCCGGGTGGACAGAGAGGGGAAGGGGCTGAGCTGGCCACAGAAGTGCTGGATGGCAGAGCTGGGCTGGGGGTTGCTGGTGAAACAGATAGGGAAAGGAGCTGAGCTGGGTACAGGACTGCTGAGGGGAGAGCGGTGCAGGGGTGACTGAGGTGGCAAAGATGAGTGGGAGGGGCACCGCCAAGTTGGTGGGGTTTGGGGTTGCGACTCACCAGGGGATCCTCTGGTTGAGGGGTGAGGTTCAGGGTTTCCCTGGGTGTGGGGTGGCTTTTAAGTCTCTCTCTACAGGAGAAGGACAGGGGCTTATTGACTGCTGCCCTGGGGCCCGGAATTACTACCAGTGAGCCTGACTTTAGGTATTTACAAGAGTAAGCTGTGCATACGTTTTATGCAACTTGGTGGTACCTAAACATTGGATTTAGGCACGTAAGCCCTTGTGTGACTGTAGCCCCAAGGGAATTTAAGCTGATGTTTTAATTTAAGAGCATGAATAATCCTCTCCATGTTTGGCAAAGCGCTTTAGCATGTGTGTGGCTCCATTTAACTTGATCCTTACAGAATCAAGCCCATAGAGTACCTACAAATGGAAAGAAAATAATTTCTGTAACACAGAGACACAACTTCTATCACGTTAGGGGTCCAAATGTGGTCCAAACATCAAATATACTAGAATTTATGAGAGTCATGTCCTTGTAGAAGGAGACAATGACTTACCAGTCATCTGATGATACTTTGTGCTTATTCATCTGTGTAAATTAGATTCAATGTAATTTTAAAACTTTTTTTGAAAATGAAAGATGCTAATGGAATTGAACAAATGGAACAAAAAGGTGGCAATAGGCAAATTTTAGCTCCCTTTTATTCCAGAACAATTGCATTTCATTTAAATACAAAATAAATTGGTGAATTTAATAAGTGCCATGTGGCACTTTGTCATTAGTCATAAAACTGACTTCACAAAGGTGACTCACAGCAGGCTATGATAAATTATTAATATACATTATTGCCATCTTTGTTCATCTGTGTATAAGGAAATCAGAGTAGGTAATCTACCAAAAGTCTTTTTTGTGAAAGTAAACCATTTCTGAGAATCCACACTATATTATGCTGTCCTCATATTCATTAACTCAATATTTCTTCAAGCTTGATTTTAGCATAAACACTCCAAGTCTCAATGCATTCCAACATATAATTCATTTCAATAAATGAAATAACTCCCCTGAGGCCTCTCAAAAGTGGCATGTCACAGGTGAGCAACTGATTTCCATATTGGCTGATGCGTACTGACTGGTGCCTCTGCTGGAGTGGATTTATTTCCTCTTCAAACTGTATATGGCAACTGAAATATTATTCCAGTTTGGACCTTGGATGAAATTAAGGAATCATCATTTTTCAAAGGTAAAAAATATACAATTTTAAAGTAAAACAAGCTTCCTATGGCCGTGTCTACATTTGCAAATACAGTTGGAAAAGTCGGCCTTCTTATGAAAAAGCATCGGAGCATCGACACACAAAAAGCACCCCTTTAAAAGCAAATCGAATGAATGTTTTCAGAAGTGTTCCTCCAGTCCCATAACAGGAAGAGTGCCCTCATTCAAAAGAATCTTTTGACAGGAAATGTGTAGACGCTCCACGGGCCACTCTTTCAAAAGAGCAGTCCTCCATGGCACTGGCCAGCTGATGCACGGAGGTGCCCTGGCAAGCGGCAGTGGGGCCGTATGGTAGCTGCATCTGACCATGTTTAAAGCATGAGGACACAGCACAACCTCCCACAGCACACCCTCTGAGCAGCCCCAGAGCAGCAACTGTGACCCGTGGATAGCACCCAGCCAGCGCAGGAGCCCCAGGGCTTCCCCTCAGAGTTCTAACAGGGTTTGCAGGACTCCAGCCAGCCCCCGATAAAAAGGTGCCCTCCTGGATGAAGCCAGAGCTGAAGGACCTGCCGGGGCTCTAGAAAGAGGAGAAGGTGCTTAAGGAGATGGGGGTCAAGTGGCGGAATGTGTCTGCATTCTCTTACCTATCCAAAGGCTTGGCCACCCAAAGAAACCCTTCCCACACCCCTGACCAGGTCTGCAGTAAAGTTAAGGATCTGTGGCAAGGTTATGCCCGGGCCTGGGACTCTGCCAGCCACTCAGAGGCAGGTCCTGCGATCTGGTCCTACTACAGGGAGCTCCACTGCCTCCTGGGGCCCAGGGGCTGCTTTCCCCACCATTCCTCCTGGACACCATGGCAGATAAGCCACACCCCAGAGATGAGGAATAGCCCAGACCTGAGAACCTCCTCATGCATCTGGAGCCAGAAGCTACCACAAAGGTCTCCAGCAATTTGGGGGTCCTGGTGATTGAGCTCCCATCCCAGTCATTGAGCCAGGTGACGGGGAGCTGGTCATTGCTGGACCTTGGCAGGGGATACTCTGATAAGTAGCTGGTGGGACACACACCCTGGCTGGTGGGCTGGGGGCACCAGAGCTGCCAGCAGGACACCCACATGCCCAGAAGACACGGTCTGAACACAGCACATGTGGCCATGTCTCCCAGCATGCCACGATGGATGCTGGCAACATCTGGAACCCACCCCTCTGGACAGCACCATGAGCCACATGCACAGGGAAGGGGTGTGGGGCTGGGCTATGGACAGAGATCACCTCACATGGACAGGGTCCCCTGCAGCATGCTTGACACTCTATGGCCAACTGCTGCTGGATAGGGTCTGGTGCCTGTGGGGGTGGGGAATACCCTTTCATGCCATAACACAGGACTGAGAATGTCTTCCTCTCCATCCCTGCAGCCATGCCACAGAAGGGTCAGGAGAGCCCTGACTCATCCATGGTCCTAGACAGCCCAGTCGAGGTGCAGGTAACTGTTCACCACCCCTAGCGGCACCACCTCCAGGCCTGGTTCAGGTGAATGTTGAACAGCTCCTGGGTGGGGTTGGGGTGGCCACTATTGAGCTGCATTAACCAGGGCTGCAGGGGGCAGGCAGCATCTGCCACCATGCAAAGGGGCACGGTGATGTCCCTAATCTGATGCTGCTATGATGGGACATACAGTGGAATTCCAGAACACCCAGACATCATGTGTCCAGACTGTCCTGTCCACATAATTGTCCCAGAAGTGTTTCCTTGGGTCCAACAGCACCTGGAGTACTACCAAGTGGTAGCCCTTGCAATGTATGTAGGTGCCAGTGCTGTGTTCTTTGGTGCAGATGGGGATGTATGTCCTATCCAAGGTACCGAAGCAGTTTGGGAAGCTGAGTACTTGAACATGGCATTGATGGCAAGTACGACCTGCATGGGTGGGAGGGTGTGCGCTGTCATGAGGGTGAGAGGGGATGTTCCCAAGCCTCCTACCTGTGCCTCCTCCCCTGACCTCTCCCTGGACCTCTCCATGTGCCCTTCACCCATGCTCCTAGCTGCCAATGGTCCCCCTTGCATGGGGACTCTCTCTCCCCTTCCTGTGGCAGGTATGTGCCCTGAGTATGCCTTACCTTCATGGGGACAGCCCCAGAGGTGCCCTGGCTGACCATGAATTGGTGCTTCACTGACTTGTAACTGTCCAGGGTGACCAGCTTCCAGGCGGTGGTGGCCACAAGTTTCTCAAGGGGCAGAGTGGGCTGCATGCAGGTGTCCCAGTGTCTCAGGGTGGGAGTGAGCCAGTGGCAGAACTCTTCAAAGGTCTGCCTGCTTGTGCAGAAATTATGCACCCATCTGTCATCATCCCAGTCCCCCAGCTCCAGAGGCAGTGGGGCGTTCAGGGGCCACTGGTGGGAACTGACATGAGGGGCTCCAAAGCCCCAGAGGGGGGAATCGCCCCCAGGAAGAGGTGGAGGGCAGCCATAAGCACCATGGTGAGGTGGCTGAACAGGGTGTCGAGGATGGCCAGCTCGACGAGGAGGAGCTGCTGCTGGGCATCCATAGCAACTGGCTTCCAGGCTCCTTTGGGCTCTGTGGGGCTTGTGACAGCTCTGCAGCCTTCAGTGTTTGCAGGGTAAGGGCGTTTGGGAGAAGCCCATTTGGGGAGCGGCTGGCTATAGGGCCCAGAAGACCTGGTCTGCCCTGCAACCCCATCTGTGTTGTTTCCTGGCCCGTTCTTTTGAAAGAGCGCCTGTAGCTGTGTGGATTCTCTCTTTCGAAAGAGTGAGATGATCTTTCAAAAGAGCAGATCACAATCTTGATCTGCCTTTTGTGTGTAGATGTGTGCTTTCAAAAGATTGCCTTTTGACAGTGTATTGTAGTATAGAAGTAGCCTAAGTGAAAACTTTCAGCAGTAGCAGATGAGTAATTATACTATGATTTATAATTCAATCACTTATGAGAGACTTAAGGGTTTATGTTACAAGCTTGATATCAGCCAACTGTTTAACACAGTATCCAACATTTCTGCAACAAACAAATCTTTTTTGGCCCTTTTCCCGAGAATACTAATGGGCTTACTGTATATTAAGTTATCATATAAATAGGATGAAACTTAGTATGCAGAAAAGAAAACAGCAGAAGTTACTGCGTCTGACTGCAGAGAGAAGCCTGGGAAAGAACATTTAATAGGATGTCCACTTAGGATACTATAAACATCATGACTGGCACTTGTCCAGCTCAAAAAAATACAAAAAGTAGGGCAAAGGAAAGTACATACTGCTTATTTTAATTAGGTGAAATTATGTGGGTCAATAAAGCATGACAGCCGGCATAATGAGAAGAGAGACCCATGTTTACGAGAGAATTGTTGATGAGAAAAATGTTGGCAATGTGCGTGTTTTACTGTAACATTTGAAAGCCATTTTATTATCTTTTCATTCATAATTTTCCACAAAATGCTTCAGAGTGTAAACTGATAACACCATAGACGTGTAGGGCTGGGAGAACAGGGAGTGAAGGAGTGAAGCTTAGATTTTTTCCATTTTTTTTTTTAACCACTGGAAAATGAAGCATTTTTGTTGTTCACTTCAGAAGAGCTAAGTCTGGCTGACCCTATCACAGTCTTCAGGGTAACAGGGTAAAAAGGTGGTTAAAGAAAGGCATGAAAATGTTATCTTTCCTGCCATCTAGCTCAGATTTCTTTTTTTTTTTTCTGGATGTCAGCAACTGAACTTCACATCTGATTGATCAACATAATGGGCTCGAGGTTTTTATTTTTGTTTTGCATTAAATGGAAAATTGTTAGCTGCCTGAAATCTATCAAGAGAGTTATCCACAGACCTTTATTAAAATAAGCTTTCTATCTGCAATATTTTCTCACTTCTCGCTTCCATGCAGCATGATCATTTACTGTTCAGATCCTAACCGTAGACTAATTCAGCATGTTTAAGGGTAAAGTAGAGATGTATATTTTCTGGAGTACTAAAAAAAAAATACTTGTAGGAAGTTTCAGTTCACTGAGAAAACAAATTGAAGGATCAGAAGGATCACTTCCAATTTGAATTAGTAACAATACACCAATTTTTAAAGGATTTTTTTTAAATATTGCTTTAAAACGCCTTTTCAGGAAAGAAAAAAGAAAAACAGGAAAAACTCATCCAAATCAAAATTTCTCAATAAAAAACTTTCTTTATGGTTGAAAAAACAGTTCACCGAGGAAAAAATGTTTGGATTAAAACAAGTTTTTTATTTGGACCTCCAGGTGTAATAAGTTCACCCAATCTTCTCCCATTTACGTGATGGTGGTTATCATTTCAGCAGGAACAGGAATGGATTAGACCATCTATTTTGCAATATCTGGAATTCAATTTACTGTATTACATTCATATGTCACTACAGACTGAACCTCTCTAATCTGGAACTCTCTTGTCCACAACATCCATAATCTAGCATGATTTAAGTTAACTAGGTGACCACTTATCACGTGTGTGGCCGAGTTTTCATAGTCCCATAAAGTTTGTTTACAGCCACCAGTCCTGGCTCTCAGTGCTGTTATTTAGCTGTAATTTACCCCTAAATGTCTTCTAAGAGCCCAATAAGAAATGGAAGTGTTGGTAATGTGCTTAACAGTATTGACTGCCTGTGGTCTGTCAGATTCTCTTGTCTGCCACTGGTCAGGTCCTGAGTGTGTTGGATGTGAGATGTTCAACCTTTATTTGCATGGAAAGATGGATAGTGCAATCGCTTGCATTTTATGATGAAGAGAATAGAAAAAAAATGAAAAAAAAAGCCAGAAAAAAGAAGAAAAGAGAAAGGAGGGAAATAAAACCTCTTTTGTTACTTGACTCTCATGCAGCTCAGTGGAACAATCTTTGATGTAAAGAGAGAGGGAGAGAGAAGAAAATATAACTGAAACAAACAGTGTTGATTTCTAAGGTGTTAGATTCGCAGTTATGCTTGTATAATGCTTTGTGAACCTGGCCCAGTGCACTCTATGCTACCTTCTCACCTATCTCAAGCCCAGAGCAGCCTGGGGACAGTTCAGCTCTCACCAAAACTTACAGCAGAATTAGGATATGTCTATATTTACTGGGAGATGGACCCAGTCAGGGTCAATCTTCTAGCATTCGATTTTGCATGCCTGGCAGGGACATGTGAACTCAAACTGTCAGAGCTCAACAGTCAACCCTGGTACTCCTCATTATCGCAAGAAGAAAGAGGTCATTGGGAGACTTCTTCACAGGGAGTCCTCCCTCTGTGAGGATAGCCAAAGATGCTGATCCTAGATAAATCAGCTCCAGCTATGCAATGTTGTAGCTGGAATTGTATATCTAGGATTAACTTTCAGGTCGAGTGTAGACCAGTCCTTAGGGTAAGTCAACGTCTTTAAGGTGGCTTTAAACTTTTTACAGTTCTCCAAATGTTTCTGGTGGTTTCTCAAACACAACAAATTCTGATTTTTGAACATGTTTTACATGGGGGCGTGGAGGTGAGAGAAGAGGTGGTAAGGATAGGGTTTTGCAGAGCTGGATTAGTCAGCATTATACCAAAATAGGTGAATCTCCAGCTTTTTGTTTTGTTTTTTAAGGGTCGAGTTAAATTTAAAAGTAAGTTTTTTAATACCAGAACAGCTCAAAGGTGACATCACATGGGACAGGATTTAATGTTTGGTATATCTGATTGTAACATTCCTGAATAAAATATCACGAATAGTCTAATTTACTGGTTTTAAAACTAAGCAAACATGTTTGCATGGAAACTGACAACAATAAAATATACCAGATAGGCCATTGTCCAAATTTTCATCAAATTCACTACAATCAGTGTCTTCCAATGTAATGGGAAGTGAAGAGGGTGGGAGTGAGACCGAAAAAGAAAACTAAAGCAAGCAAGTAAACCAAGAAACAAAAACCAATTAGCACAGAATGGGCCTTAAACCATCATCCTTAATCAGTCCTTCATTACGCATAACTCCCATTGACTTTGCTTGACTCAGGCTGATTAATGGTTATGCAATTTAACGTAGTATATTTCATATATTGGCCAAAATGTTCAAACTTGTATGTCTAAGTTGGAATCCTAAATTTTGTCAGAGAAACCTCGGGGCAATAGTTCCCACTAACTTCTTTGGAGTTACATCCATTTTGTACTAGTAGAAGTCCGAGGTGTATGTGGCTTGATAACCATTAGCAGACTATGAAAGGAAAGATGTACACTCATTAAATTAAAGCTCAATTTGTACAAAACCTTTAAAGCAAAATATTGTGTTCACTCTCTGCTGATGTTGGGCATAAGCTACATTGTGTGCTTATCTTTATTCTTATCTTTACACAGAGATATTATAAACTGAGAGTTTCTGCCAAGGGGAGTGGCTGGTATTACTAACTGATTTAAGATTTTTTTAAAATGTCTTTTCCTGTGATTACTTTAACTATCACAATTTCCTCTAAAAGCCTATACTTTAATTCCTATTGACTGCAATACTAATCACTAGCAAGGCCAGAGGCGTTCAGCTGCTGGCTTCACGTGCAGAATTGTGACACCAAACCATTGCTCAATCCAGATGATTGTGCACTTTAGAGGCTACGTCTACACTACAGAGATCTTTTGAAAGAAGCTTTTCTGGAAGATCTCTTCCGAAAGAGCTTCTTTCGAAATAGTGTGTCCACACACAAAAAAAGCAGCTCAAAAGAGTGATCTGCACTTTCAAAAGAGAGTGTCCACACAGCCCCTGCTCCTTCAAAAGAACAAGCCAGGGATCTAAAATGAAGAGTGTTATTTCAAAAGAAGGGCCCTGTGGAGCATCTACATGTTTTCTTTCAAAAGAAGCTTTTGAAATTGGGAGCTCTTGCTGAAACAGGAAAGGAAGAGTGATTTTGCAAGAACCACCACATTCTTTCGATTTACTTTCAAAAGAATGCTTTTTGTGTGTAGACATTCCATGGTTTCTTTCAAAAGAGCCCCCTTTTTTCAAAAATTCTTTCAAAAGAACTTGGTAGTGTGGACACAGCCATACCGTATGGCTGTGTTTACACAGCAGTGTTATTTTGAAGTAAACTATTCTGGAAGAGATTTTTCCAGATCAGCCTATTTTGAAATGTGTACTGAAACAGCAGTCAGCTATTTTGAAATATAGGGTCCATGCTCATTGGATGCTGAATCACAATTAAGGCACCCGGGGTAGGACCCCTATTTCAAATTAGTCCCTACCCCCTGTCTATACAACCCCTATTCCGAAATACCTATTTCAGAATAGGTACTATTGCTTGAAGAATGAGATTTACAGAAATAGAAAAAAGCCACCTGCTTTTTTGAAATTACAGCAACTCCTCAAAATGCACAATTTTGAGGTGCGCTTAACTTGCATTAACGTAAATTAAGCATAACTCAAAATCCTGCTCCCCCCCAGCCCTGACTCAAACCCCTGACCCTGAACAGCCCCAGTTCAATGGCCCCCCACCCCGCACAGCCCTGGTTCAACACCTGCCCCTGGTTCACCCACCCCACACCTTTGGCTTGACCCTCCATAGGGCTGTGTGGCCCCACCTCAATTCCACCCCCCACCCCTTCTGCAGCCCTACCCCACCCCAGGTTTAACCTCCCCCTCCCATGGCCCTAACCCACCACCAGGCTTAACCTTCCCCAACTATCCCACCCCGCAACTCCAGGACTTACCTTTCAAAAGGAGCTCCTGGTGCTCCTGATGCTTCCCTGGCTGTAGAATTTGTATTCCACTGGGGAAAAAAGCCACACGTACCCCAACTTATGTGAAATTCCAGGTACACAAGGGTGCATGGGAGCACAACCCTTGCACAACTTTGGGACTACTATATTTTGAAATAGCAGTTTTGCTACAGGGATACTCACAAAGTTATTTCAGAATAGTGGCCATTATTCCAAAATTACTTTGCTGTGTAGACACACCCTACACGACCTTTGCAAGCCATTACTCTGACACCTCATTAGAATAAAATACCAACATGGTCAAGCCTATGAAAGCCCTTTTGTAATTCCAGTAAGGGAAGTGTTAAATGCTGAGTTTGTGTTTTGGTGGGCCTGAGAGAGAGCATGATGATGGTAAAATAGTGCAGAATCTAGATAATTCAATTTCAATTTGGCTGCGCTAGTACTTCCTCATATCGCACTGTTGACATTAGCTCCTCATTCTGGCACAGTGCAGGCAAGAGCTGAGGAAAAGTCCTTACTCGTTCAGCAGGCCTGCCGCTGCTGAGTATTGTGCTGCCTCCCGCAGGGAGAGGTGTTCGTCTGAGATTTTAGAGAACAAGAGCCTTTTCATAACCTCAATTACCACAAGGTCAGTCTGTGACTGACTGTTCAAGCGGTACTTAGATTGCCTGGCAAGCAGCTGTGGCCCAAGAGCTGTGCTGAAACCAAGTTAAACTGTCATCAGTGTCTATCTGCTAATGACAGCAGCAGCGGAGATTCTTTTCTCATGATTGGCTTTCTGAGGAGCCAGAGACAGGATTTGACTCTTGAACAAACAAAGCCTTGTCAGAATTAAACTTTCATTTGTAATTCATAAGAAATTTCTCTGCCTTTACTCTGTTTTGCTCTTCCCATAGAATTTAAAAAATAATAATAATTTGCTGAGCAATAACTTCAATAGGCTTTCAAAATTGCAAATCACATTATTCATGTATTTGAACATATATACATCTATATACATACATGAATAACATGATTTCCAGTTCTATATGTATAATATTTTCCAGTAAATATACTTATGCTCTGCCATCGGTTTCATGCATAAGAATTGAAAATTACTCAGAAGCTGATGGCAGTACATCAACTGATTGAGAATCCTTCAATACCTTCAACTTTTATTATTTCAGAAAGCTCTTCTTGTGGGTCTAAAGACAGTATGAAAAACAGCACAAGAGTGGAATGAATAAACTGATCCACACAGATTTACAACCAATGCTACCTTGTCAATACCTAAATCCTAATGTTCCAAATCAAAGCCCCAAACTAAACCAAATGGTTTAACATAAAGTCTACAGCATAGCAATAGTAAAGAAGTAATTGTGCTTTAGTCACAACTGTTTGAAAGTTTGTGATGTTTTATAAAAAAATACATGTTTTAAGCATTATGCAGAGTAGCTTTGATCTTCCTTTGGAACTATAAGTTCTTGCTGACAATTACCTAAGCCCGCCAGGTTTTTGGAGAAAAGCCATTAAATGCACGTAGCGTAGGACACCATCATTATTCAATAAAGTATTCTGAAAAGAAACTTTCTACACTCAGTATTTCTTTTTTTTCTGAAGGTTAGCTGTAAATTCCTTCTACTATTGAGAAATCTGTATGTTTATTGAGAAGATGAGTTTTGAGTGGTAAGTGCTATCTACTATTTTATACCTACTTAGTTTAATAATACAGTTGTTACTTAGGCAAAACAAATGAGATCAAAAGGGAGTTTTAATGCATCAGAGCTCTGTGATCATCAGCTGGAACGATATTCCTTTATTTCTTAATTTCTGTGGATAAGGGTTTTTGTTTGTTTTTTTGTTTGTTTGCTTTTTGTTTTTTACATATGTATGCAGTGCAATTCTGACACAGGAATCCTGCAAACAGCCCTTATTAATTTACCTGTTACCTGACAAGTACCACTGAAGTCAATGAGGCTACTCTCATGACAATGTTAGCAAGTTTTTTGCTACTTTCTTTTTCAGTCTTACAAGCAAATGATCACTATATACAGATTCATAAATCAGTGCTTTTCGAGAAATCAAGCATACAGCCAGTAGGAAACCTTTTATCTTGGGGTATGTCTACACAGCATAAGCTGTGCATGCAGAAGCCTGCTCAAACTAGCTTGCATGCAACCACACAGGTAACAGTAGCAGGGAAGGCAGAGCTTCATGGGCTTCAACATCCACAGAATAAACCTGGAAATTACCCTGGGTATGTAATTGGCTCAGGAGCCCACAGTGGGCCAACATCAGTGCTATTGTAGCTAGTTTAAGTAGGCTAGCTACACAGCTTTTGCTTTGTGACTTCTTGGAAGGACAGCTGGATTTCTCTAAGGCATTAGGTTAAATTTATCAGTCGATGACTGTTTGCAAATGGCATTTCCTTCAGCTGGCTATTTTTAAAACACATGGGCTATGTCTACATTAGCCAAAAACTTTGAAATGGCCTTGCAAATGGCCATTTTGAAGTTTACTAATGAAGCGCTGAAATACATATTCAGCGCCTCATTAGCATGCAGGTGGCCGCGGACGAAGGGTTCTTTTGAAGATGGGATTACTTTCAAAAGAGCCGTGTCTGTGCTGCTTTCCTTCTTTTGCAAGGAGCGATTTTGAAAGATGAATATGCAAATGAGGTGTCAGATACATAAATATGTGCCTCATTTGCATTTTTGATTTCCTTCATTTGCATGCCTCTTTCGAAAGAGGATGCTAGTGTAGACATAACCCCTTTGTTTTTTCTCAGAGTTGTGATATTGAGCTCAGTTTTCAAACACGAAAGTCTAAGAAGACACAATGACATTCCTAGGCTGGTGTTCAAATCAATGGATTAGGCACTTCAGTAGTAATTTATGACCTCAGTAGATAGTGATATCTATATTGGTATGGGGAACAGGATGCAGAAAATGACTCCATCTCAGGCTGTATAACATTCTCTTGAAGATCTCACGGGCACAAATCTTCGAAATAGTCATGCTAATGGCCATTTCGAAGATTACTAATGAGGCGCTGAATTAACTATTCAGCGCCTCATTAGCATTAGGACACTTTCAGCCACGGTGCTTCAAAAGCTCGCGGCTCGGCGTGGCTGCAGGGGATCCTTTTCGAAAGGACCCCACACCTTTCAAAATCCCCTTATCCTGATCACTGATCAGAATAAGGGGATTTCGAAAGGTGCGGGTCCTTTCAAAAAGGACTCCCACGTAGCCGCGCCGAGCTGCGCTCTTTCAAAAGTGGTGCTTTCGAAGCACCACGGCTGGAAGTGTCCTAATCCTAATGAGGTGCTGAATAGTCAATTCAGTGCCTCATTAGTAATCTTTGAAATATGGCTATTTTGAAGATTTGAGCCCGTGTAGACACAGCCTGTAGGTGTGGCAGGGGAAAACATGCATCAGCTTGGCTCTGCCCCAACCCACCCAATGTTCTCTAACCCCTTCTGTCTGACACCACTCTTACATAGAAATGTGGACCGATGGAAACTGCCTTCTGTGGAGGGAGAGACATTGCTGTAAAGGCAATGACTCTTCCTTTGTGGGAAGATTGAGCAGGTCTGCACCTTGACTTCAAAGGTACTATGAGTACTATGTCTCTTGTTCCCTAACTTCACTACTTAGCCTACCTCCAACTCTGTGCGGCTATGTAAATACCCTTTTGCCAGTGGATTGGGACTATGCCCTCTTGTTTACATGGCCTTCTCACTGTCACTTACTGATTGAGTGGGCTCAATTCTGTGCTGAAATCTATGACTATAAACAAACAAATTCAACAGAATTATTTCTGTTTAGACCATCTGTAACAATGAAGTTCGGCCCACTTAGGTTTATTAGATGATAAATGGTCATCAAGAGGAAAAATGAACCATACTGTCCATTCTCATTGTCACTACATGACAATATGTAGTTGTGTATGTAGATTGATTTGACGGATCAGCAACAACACACAGGGAAAAAAAGGTTTAGTGTTTTACATTGGGTTTGTTGCTATTGTGTTTTGTGGGTCTTTCAGGAACAAAAAACAGATTTCTCTCTACTCTGACAGATTTAGACAAGAGAAAGGAGAGACAGAGAAAAGACAACTACACTGAGGAGTCAAATATAAAGTAGCAATTTAAAGTGTTCTGATGACTATAAACAACTCACACTTCTCTTGCAGACTTTATGGCTACGTCTACATGTGCACGCTACATCGAAATAACTTATTTCGATGTAGTGACATCGAAATAGGCTATTTCAATGAAAAATGGCTACACGTCCTACAGGGCTGGCAATGTCGACGTTCAACTTCGACGTTGGGCAGCACCACATCGAAATAGGCGCTGCAAGGGAACGTCTACACTCCAAAGTAGCACACATCGAAATAAGGGTGCCAGGAACAGCTGCAAACAGGGTCACAGGGCGGACTCAACAGCAAGCCGCTCCCTTAAAGGGCCCCTCCCAGACACAGTTGCACTAAACAACACAAGATCCACAGAGCCGACAACTGGTTGCAGACCCTGTGCATGCAGCATGGATCCCCAGCTGCAGCAGCAGCAGCCAGAAGCCCTGGGCTAAGGGCTGCTGCACACGGTGACCATAGAGCCCCGCAGGGGCTGGAGAGAGAGCGTCTCTCAACCCCTCAGCTGATGGCCGCCATGGCGGACCCTGCTATTTCGATGTTGCGGGTCACGGATCGCCTACACGTGCCCTACTTCAACGTTCAACTTCGAAGTAGGGCGCTATTCCCATCCCCTCATGAGGTTAGCGACTTTGACGTCTCACCGCCTAACGTCGATTTCAACTTCGAAATAGTGCCCAACATGTGTAGCCGTGACAGGCACTATTTCGAAGTTGGCGCCGCTACTTCGAAGTAGTGTGCACGTGTAGACGCGGCCTATGAGATCAATAGAATGCCTTGAGTGACTTGCTGCCTGATATTCATATCTCAGTCATTTATCATTCCAACTACTGTATTTAGCTTATTCTTTATTATTTTTAATATTTTGTGATTTCTATTTTTCCAGATAGCAATATTGGAAAATCAATGCTTTCAAGGTATTTGAATCAAGCGGGGTTATTAAAGTAGCTCTAAATAAAGACATAAGAAATACAGGAACATTTTGGCACATAACTGAACTTTCACCCAAAGCTTTTTGGCTTTACTAATAGAGAAAGGAGAAGGGAAAAAAAGATTTTTATCTAACAAATTTTTTCCTTGGCAGCTGAGTACAAAGATGATTATTATGGCACTGGCACCTTGACTACAAATTCAATAAAGAGCTTAGCATAGCCCAGCTCTGTGCTGAGTATACTAAAAAACAAATGAAACCCTTGGGCATTACTGAGAATCCCGAAGGGCACCTGATACCATTCATTTATCATTTATCTTCTTTATTGTCGAAAGTTTGTGAAACTTGGGAAACATATCCAAAAGAAAGGCAGATAGGAAACTGATTCTTTTCAAGGTCAAACAGATGTTATTTTTCTTTGCAGCTGTCAGCAAACAACTGAATTTGCATGTTCACATTAAAAAAATTACATTTTATCTTTTTGAAAGCATATTCCTAACCACATTACTGAAATTAGCTATCACTGCTGAAGGCCAGCTGCAAGTAGGAGGGGGTCAACAAGATCCTTTTATTCAAACTGAGACTGTCTTACCTGCTATGTTCCTGAATTGTACCTGAAAGTAGGACATCAGGACCATTTTTTATTCTGATGAAAGCTGCACTAGAGGTAAATGCACAGCTATTTTTCACCAGGCAGTGGTATACTGTGAGAAACTCAAAAATGTCAGACAAAATTCTCTTGTCACTGCTGCATTCCTTATCCTGCCAATTTTTTAGTTGCAAATGCAAGAATAGGATTAAAGGAAAAATCTCCTTCCATCTGTTGACATTCCTCCCATTTACCAACAGGTAGATTTTGAGATAAAAGTACGTAAATCTACCTCTTCAATTAGAACAGAAAATAACTGCACTACCTCACGTACCACTGTCTGGTGAGCATGAGTAAATATTATTTTTTAAATGGCATCTACAGTATTTGCAGATTGCAATTTTTGGTGAAGTGGCATATTGCCCTAGCATTTTCATAGCCCTTTAAGAATATACAGTGACTCCACATATCAAAAGTAAAATAAAGAACAAAAATTCTCCTCCTGGCATTTTAAATTGTTCACATTCACACTTAGGGTGCATCTGCACTTACATTCCTCTTTTGAGAGAGGCATGCAAATGAGGTAAATAGAAAATGCAAATGCTGCATAAATTTACATATTTGGCACCTCGTTTGTATATAATAATGTCCAAAGAGCTTGTTTCAAAAGAAGAAAGCCAGTGTAGACGCAGCTCTTTCGAAAGTAAACCTGTCTTTGAAAGAATCCTTCTTCCCTTTATTTAATGGGAACCGCTGGGGGGGGATGCATGGGCAAGGGGGACATGGGGATGGTGAGCGGGTGATGGGGGTGTGTGTGGGAGTGACCCATGATGGAGAGGTGGCAGGGGCCAGGTGGCCGACTACAGCCTGGGTGAGGGCGTCCAAGTTGGACCCCAGCCTGTCCCATGCCTGCCGCTCCATGGCAAGCCACTCCTGCATGACGCCTGTCAGCTCCCTGAGGGCGGCTGTGTGGACCATGTCCCCTGCCTCCTCCTCCCCAGCCTGGTGGTGCCAGCTGAGAGACCGGCGGCGGCCCCATGCTGTCCCCGTCAGGGGCCTGGGCTGTTCGCCCTCACCCTCTGTGGTCAGCCTCCCCAGACCCATTGTGGGGCTGGTCCAGCTGCTGGCCGTTGGAGCTGTGAAGACATAAAGGGAGAGGAACGGGCCATTAGTCCCGGAGAGGGACCCCCTGAACCCCCTCCCACCCCAGCCACACCATCCCAGCAGTCCTGCAGCAACTGCATCTGGGGTTACCTGTCTAGGTTGCAGGAGTGCTGGCTCTCCCCTGCCCCCCTCAGTCCCTCCGGGGCCTGGTGGCCTTTGGTGCTGTCTGGGCTGCATGGTGCTGAGTGCCACACATTGGCCCTGTGGCCTGCCCGTGCCATGGGGGTGATGTCCCTGTGGGTGGGCTGCGGCCACCCTGAGTGGGATTGCACACCCCCTCCCCCAGCCCTGAGGCTGTTCGCCTGTGGATCCCTCCAGGAGCTAGGGTAAGGAATGATCCGAGGGGGCCAGGCTGGATGGGCCCAAGAGGACTTCAATGATGAGGGCCCCCTTGCTTAAGCCCTCGTCGTCACTGCTGGCCGGGATCTGTGTTGGCCTCCTAAGGGTGTCTGGAAGTCTGGGGTGGTCCTCCCCCTCGTCCCTGTGCCTTCTTTCTCTGGCTCCGTCGAGGGGGTCTGCCATGTCAAGGAACAGGGCCAGGGGTCCTGCCTCCTTGGGCCCAAGGAGGTGGTCAAGATCTTTAAAGTAGGTGCAGCTGGTGGGCACTGCCCCTGACCGCCCGACCATGTCCTGAGACTGACAGTATGCCTGGCGGAGCTCCTTCACTTTGGACCTCCTCTGGTCCAGGGTCCGGGTAGGGTGACCATGGTCAGTGAGGCCCTTGGCGAGGTGCTTGAACGTGGGTGCTTTTCAATGCTGGACCCCCGTCTGCTGCAGGACCTCCTCATCTGCCCAGAGGGTGAGGAGGTCCTGCAGCTCAGCATCAGTCCAGGGAGGGCCCGGCGCTTGTGGGGCTGGCTCCCCTCCTGGGAGGGATGCCCAGTGTCCTTGGGAGGACCCTGGTGTGGGCGGGGGCCAGGGGTGCTGGCCATGGTGCCGGGGAGGCTGGTAGGCGAGCTGGAGCATCGCCCTTGCTGGAAGGCTGGGCAGCAGCATGAGCTCCCTGCTGCCTGCACAGTCTCAGCTTCCTGCCTGAGGGCTTCTGGGAGCCTGCATCCTGAAACATGTCCGGACGCTGGAGCATAGAGCTCCGCTCATGCTGGGAGTGGTGCTGCCATCTGCCAGCTGGTCACAGCCATGGAGGACCCACTCTTTCGAAAGAGCGGGTTGCGGAGCATCTACACTTGCTCTCTTTCAAAATTGTCTTTCGAAAGAGGGCGCTTTTCCCATCCCAGTAGCGGAGGCCCAACTTCAAAAGAATGGGGGAGTTCTTTCGAAGTTAATTTTAAAAGAGCGCTGTGTCAGTGTAGACACTCTGGGGCTTCTTTCGAAAGAACTTGGTCTTCCGATCCTAATTATGAATGAACTTGCTAGTGTAGACACACCCTTACCATTTCGTTAATTTGTAGTGAAGGGCTCAAAGCCACTCCCCCTTTTTTCCTTTTCCCGTGGTATATTAACAGACTAGGTAATTTTGAATTCCACTATGGAAGATAGAAGGTAATTGGTGGAAGACAGTGGTTTAATTCCCTACTATTCCAGAGACTTCCCACGTGATCTTGGATAAGGCCTAGGTTGTTAAAGGTGCTTCAGTTCAGCATTGCAACAACTAACTGGGTTAGGCTCTTAAGCAATGTCCCCTCTAATTTTTTCCATCCATAAGCAGATTTTTTTCAATTCATGTGCAGAATAATTTTATGTGCACCAAATCATGTGCAAATGTGCACCACTGGGAGAAACAAAAACCTAGTTGTGGGTGCTTAGCTAATTAGCTAGGCATCATTTCAGTCTCTTCGGAGTGGCTGCATATGCACATAGCTTAAAGGGAACACGGCTTTTAATCAAAAGTGTCTTAGTCTCATTGAAACTGAGGTTGATTTTGAAAATCCCATGCCTACTTCAGTGCTGTTTCGTAGTTTGCCAGTGTTTTTTTGTTTGTGTGTTTGTTTTTTGGGACCAATATTAAGGGACTTGTTTGTTTCAGCTGAGTTCCCAGTATCTGAGTAGCCGTCCAGAGCACAATAAATCACAACTGACATTAATTAGTGGTAATAACACAGAGACCAAGTGCTGAACAGCAGTAGAGACAAATCCTGTCTCTCCCTCCTGCTAGAAAATTGGTGAGTTCACTTTTTCTCCAATATCAGTCAGAGATGTCATCGGACTATGACGTTAACATACAGGTAAAATAAGCAAAGAGGAGACCCTTAAACTAACATACAATGTACAATCCATTTCTATGCAGTTTTCCCATTATTTTAATAGCCGAAGAGGACAGATGATCACATGCTGAATTAATCAGTAATGGTGCAAAGCTAAAACCAAAACTATAATGTTTTAATTGTAGAGCACCATTGAGTAAAACACAGTTATTCCCCGCTCACACCACTGTAACAACACTTGGAAAATATATTGTAACAGAACCTGAGTTTTAAACTGAAATGAACTTCAGGGAACAAATAAGCATAGAGTTTTCTGCCTCATTCCAGAATGGATTGAAATTTATATTACTTTACTTTCACAGAGCTGTTCATTGTTAAAAGTAAATTCACGTGTGTACTTCTATCAGGCTACCCAGTTCATAGAGCATTTAAAACAGAACCACTGCTGATAGCTATAATTAGTTTCATAACAGCTCTTCCTGCTGCTGGTCTGTAAATGAGACTGCCAGTCCAACTTTTATAGCAGGCATGCCACTAATTACCATAGACCAAACCAAGTCCAAGGATGCCATAATGAAAGTATAACAATTGAGAAACTGAGGTCATTTTTCCCCATCAGAATCTTGGAGACATTCCATTTGTAATCTGCATATAAAGGTTGACTTGACTAAAACAAAGTACAAGTATTTCTTTTCCATCTGGATTGGGCTGTAAATATACATTTCAGTTTTACAACATTAAGGTTTGGGGACAGCAATCAATGTCAAAATAATGTTCAAGTAGTCCTATCTGGGTGATTAACCTGGGAACATTTATCAGTTCCAATGCCCTGGTTTTGTCTTTCTAATCTCCCAAAGATTTAGTCTTAAATGCAAGAAAATGTCTATATCTCAAGTCTTGGCAGCTAGACTGGGATATGAATTCTTAATAGTTATAAAATTTAGTTCCAGGGCAGCATATTTTTCCTTTGTGACCAGTCATAGTATATGTAATAAGTTTGTTAGCTGGGGAGATGGAAAGTAAAGTGAACAAATCTATATTCCTGTGGTATGAAGCTTTTCTGATGGTTCTTCAGCAATAGGAAGCATTGTATTTTGCTAATCTTTTGACTTTCTTTATATTAACTTGCTATATTTTACAAAGTGTTTGAAAAGTATCTGACATTTCGAGCTCTTTCTGTTTCTGTCTTCAATTTTCACATACCCATTAACTTCCTTCTTTCTCTTCCAGACTAAATGAATATAGAATGAGACTGAACCATTTTAGTCCATGAAAGTATAATATCAAGACTGCATAAGGCTATCGGACTAAAATGTCTAGCTCATTCGCAAAATCTTCACTTTCTAATTTTAAGTTTTCTGCAGCCAGACACATAGTAGACATCAGGCTATGTCTTCACAGTGCAGTCATTTTGAAATAACAGAAATTATTTCAAAATACCTAAAACGTCATCTAGACTTCACACACACAATTTTGAAATAATTTTGAAATGGGGGTGCATTATATGGAAATTGGTAACCGTCAAAAGTTAGAGGAATAGCACTTATTGGCCATTTCTACACATGCTACTTTCTTTGATAAAAATGACAAGATCATCATGAAGATCTTAGAGGAAAAACAGAATGCATTTCTATTATGGCAAAATGATCAGTCCTCAATCTCCAGACATGACTTTTTCAAGCACATTCAGTCAGGCACAGACTGCACTTCGCAAAATGCAAGATGAATGGTAGGAGAGAAAAGCTGATGAAGTCCAATTCTACACCGACACCAAGAACTCCAAGATGTTCTTCAGTGCTATCAAAGCTGTATATGGGCCTTCAAAGCCAAGTACTACACCTCTCCTGTCTGCAGATGGCATGACCCTCCTGAGGGAGAAGAACAGCATCAATGATAGGTGGAGAGAGCACTTCAGCAACCTTCTCAACAGACCCCCCATTGTTGACTCTGTGGCCTAGACCAGACTCTGTGGCCCTCAGAAACCACAATAGACAGTCTTGACTTGCCCTCTGCAATGGATGACGTCAAAAAGGCAATCAGCCAAACTAGGTCTGGCAAAGCCCCCGGGATGGACAATATTCCTGCTGAAATTTTCAATGCAGCAGGACCATTGTCATTTGAAGCCTTTCACAGCATTTTGGCCAACATCAGGAAAGAAGACATTCCCAAAGACTTTAGGGATGCCACAATTATCTTACCCTTTCTCCCTCATATACCCTGATTATTTACTGCCATTTATTTTATTGTCCTTTCTGACAATTGCAGGAAATGTCAGAATGAGAGTGGCCTTTTCCTGCATGATTTTTCATTGCAGAATGGGTGGTAAATCGTGGCAGCTGGCTTGAGAAGTGACAACCGAAGTTCTAAGCAAGAGGGTGGTTCAGGTGGTTGACTGATGATAATAGGCAGTGTCTGTTTCTTCAATAAATCCAAATATTCAATTTCAAAATACAGTGAATTACTGCTTTAGCAGTACTGAGGGTACCTACATTAAGAATGGGTGAATGAAGGGGAGAAACGGTCAGAATGACATGCCCCTTCATGAGAAACACAAGATCCAGAATTAACGTACATCAGTATTACTCCATTGATGTAATAGAGCCAAAATAATCCTGAGCTCATTTGTCAATAGCTCATCAGGGTTATATATATGAAAGGTCAATTTTGGCTATCATTTCTCGTGCCTAAGTACCAGCAGAGAGACAGGCCTGGTCTTACCATTTTACGTAGCAGAAAGAAAAAGAGTGCAAGGAACAAATGCTGCATCAATAGTGCCAGCTTCCAAGTGGCAGGACTGTGTTCTGTAGTGCTAACAAGGGAAGTCTGCCAGAACGCCTTGGGAGGTCGTCATTGAGGAAGAGAACCTCCAAGCCCACTCTCACTCCTAACATACACTCTGGCTATAAAGGATGAAAGAGAGGCAAGATAGAACTGAGAGGGAATCAAATCAGCATCTTGGATCTCTGTATACTAATTCCAGAAGCACTGGAAATAAGCAGGAAAAATTTCTGATGCTACACAACTGTGATATAGTTTGCATCACAGAGACTTGGTAGGATGCTATGTGTGACTGGAATTTTGGTACAGAAGATGAAAGTTGCTCAAGAAGGACACGGGTTAAGAAGAGAAGGGTTGCCTTTAAAATGTATAAGCTTGGTCTGAGGTTGAGATGGAAATAAGAAACAGACTTGTTTACAATCTCAAGCTAAGGACAAATGGGGTAAAATATAAGGGTAAAATATATGGGTCTATAGCAGACCACCTAGCCAAGAAAAAGAGGTAGATGAGACTTTTTTTAAAAACTGATAAATTCATCCAAGGTTCAGGACTTGGTTGGGTGTGGGGACTTCAGCTACCTACACATATGTTGGGAAAATAACATAGCAAGGCACAGATTATCCAAGAAGGTCTTGCAATGTAACAAGGACAATTCTTTTTTCCAGAAGGTGGAGAATGCTACAAAGGGAAAGGCTCTTTTAAATGTGATTTTGACAAATAGGAAGGTTGAGAATTTGAAAGTGGAAGGAAGCTTGGGGAAACTGATAATGAAATGATAGAGTTCAAGATTCTAAAAAAATGGTAGAAAGGAAAACAGCAAAATAAAGATGATGGATTTCAAAAAGGTAGACTTTGGCAAACTCAGTAATTTGGTAGGTAAGATCCAATGGGAAACAAATCTAGAAAGACAAACAAATGAAGACAGCTGACATTTTTTCAAAGACACATTATTAAGGGCACAAGGGAAATCCATCCCAGTGCACAGGAAAAATAGACAGTATAGCAAGGGATAACTCTGGCTTAACCAGGCAATCTTGAATGATCTAAAAATTTAAAAAAAAAATCTTACCAACAGTGGAGACTAGGACAAATTACATGGGATGAATATGAATGAGTAACACAAGTATGTAGTGGCAAATTAGAACAAGGCAAAAAACAAGATCGATCTAGCTAAAGACATAAAGGATAACAAGAACACATTCTCTGAATACACTAGAAGCAGGGGAAAGGGCAAAGACAGTGTAGGTCTGTTACTAAATACAGAGGGAGAAATAACAGATATGTGGACATCACTGTTTTCACCCAGAAGATTGATGATGATTAGATGCCTAGTGCAGTGAATGCTAGTGAAAATGGCATAGGTTCAGAAGCTAAAATAGGAAAAGTTAAATTTACTTATATGTGTTAGTTGTCTTCAAATCAAAAGTGCTGGGTGAAATGCATCCTAGAATACTCGAGGACCTATCTGACACATTAGCTATTATCTTTGAGAAGTCGTGGAAGAGAGGAGAAATTCCGGAAGACTAGAAAAGAGCACATGGAGTGATCATAAAAAAAGGGAATTACAGAGGAATCGGCTTAACTTCTGTGCCAAGAAAGATAATAGCGCAAATGATTAAGGTGGCAATTTTCAAACATCTGGAAGGTAATAAGGTGAAAGGTAAAGCATAGATTTATCAAAAGCAAATCTTGTCAAACCAATCTGATAGCTTTTTTGACAGGTTAACAAGCCTTGTAGATGGGAGAAGCAGTAGATGTGGACTTTAACTAGACATTAACTAGACATGAGTAATATTTCTGAGATAGTCTTGCATCACCTTCTTCTCCACAAACTAGATAAATACAGTTAGACGGAGCTACTATTGGGAATGGTACATAACTGGTTGGATAAACATTTCCACATAGTAGTTAAAAGCTGTTTTGTGTTTTGGAGAATTTGAAAGCAGCTACGTTATACAGGAGTGCCTTAATTTGCAAACAACTCACAAGTTGCAAATAAAAAAAGCAGCATTTTGAAATAAATAAATAAATAAAATGAATATCAATGGGGAAAAATACTCCCAACATTCCTTCTAGACTAAACATAAATATACTCACATACTCAGACAATATAAAAATAACACAGAAATTCAAATAAAGAGGCTTGAGCTTTGCATAAGAAAATGTGACTGATTAAATCTGTAGTGTATAAAAATGCACTCTAAAGAAACAAGCCTTCACAGAAGCAAGCCCTTAACAGGAATACTACTTTTTTCCTATGATAGCTAGCTGCTACAATCTTGCTCACCTAAGCTGCCAAATAAGAGAATGGCAAAATATGAGAACTGCCTGGGTTGCAGTTTGACTAAACTCCCTGGAATCTCCTAAATTTCAGGGTTTGCTTTTCTGGGTATATATATCAGTTTGATTAATTCATTTGATGCTCTGTAAATACATTTGTATCTGTGCTGTGGTATTTCCCTCTTCTTCCTTCTAACTGAAAAGTGTCACAGGGGCTACATCTACACGTGCCCCAAACTTCGAAATGGCCACGCAAATGGCAATTTCGAAGTTTACCAACGAAGCGCTGAAATGCATATTCAGCGCTTCATTAGCATGCAGGCGGCCGCAGCACTTCGAAATTGACACGCCTCGCCGCCGCGCGGCTCGTCCCGATGGGGCTCCTTTTTGAAAGGACCCTGCCTACTTCGAAGTCCCCTTATTCCCATTTGCTCATAGGAATAAGGGGACTTTGAAGAGGTGGGTTCCTTTCGAAAAGGAGCCCCGTCGGCACGAGCCGCACGGCGGCGAGACGTGTCAATTTCGAAGTGCCGTGGCCGCCTGCATGCTAATGAAGTGCTGAATATGCATTTCAGCGCTTCGTTAGTAAGCTTCAAAATGGCCATTTGCGTGGCCACTTCGAAGTTTGGGGCACGTGTAGACATGGCCCTTAGGAGGTTATTTTTGAACTTTTGCTATGTCTACAGTAGCCCCAGCTTTCGAAAGGGAGATGCTAATGAGACACTTCGGGATATGCTAATGAGGCACTGCTATGAATACACAGTGGCTCATTAGCATAATGGCAGCCGTGGCACTTTGAAAGTGCTGCTTTTGATCATGCATGGCTCGTCTGCATGGAGTCCTTTTCAAAAGGACCCTGCACACTTCGAAATCCCCTTATTCTTTCATTCCTCTCGCAGCAGCTCCTACATTCAAGACAGCTCGACAGTCTCTTTCTTTCACTTCAGGAATGTTGAGGTACTCACTATGCTTTTATCTATGTCTGCATTACAGCATAAAGCCAATTTTAAGGCACTTAGCTCAATTTTACAATGTGACTGTCTTTACTGAAAAAAAAATAGGCCAATTTTAATGTGCACTAAGGTAGACTTTCTCACTCCAATCTTTCTATGCTTCACATTTGTCTAGGGCATACCCTCTGAAGGCACCATGCAGCTGGCAGGCTAGCCTCCATTCCACCACACAACATGCCAGCTTTACATTGTGGACCCTGTTTCCAGACAACCACATGTCCTGCACTGCATAGGATGAAGGCTTCTTTCCTGTGAGAAACTTTTCTCCACTTCACATTTTCTGAGGTTCATTCTTAAAAGCTTCAATCTCTGGAATTTGGACCTCATGCCAGGGGACTAATCCCAGGCTGCAAATATTTTCAGAGGCTGGTTCCCCCAAGGCACCATGGACTTAAGGCACCAGTACTCTCTCTTCCTGAATCGTGTGGCTTAGGGGAAGATTTCATATGAAGGAATGGAGCTTGTGGATTCTTTCTCTTTACTAAAAGAGGCAAGGGAATCACTTCATTCTTTCCTCAACGTTTCTATCTTCTAATGCTTCCTTACCTTTTCCTTCTCTTCTTGGGCCACTACTAGTTCTGACAGGGTAATTGCTCCTTCCAGCAGCCACTAGGCACCACAGCCCTCCAGGATTATTTTCTTCTCTTCTGTTTAGTCTTGGGGATTCATAATGAGTCTGGAGCAAATATGATCTCCTTGCCTCATGTTGGAGAAATCAGTGCAATAGCGTCCATAGAGCATTCTTCACTTCTTTGTGGTGTCAGCTCTCTCTCAGACTCTCTCTCTCCCTCCCAGCTTCAAACCTGGCTCTGTCAGCCACATTCATTATCAATATACTACTGGTTTTGCATGTATCTTCTTTCTTTGTGAATAATATGAAGTCTTTCCCTAGTCACATGGAGCCAGTTTGTTCCACTTGGGTATCATGGTCTTCAGCTTCTAAAACAAGTTTAGCAAACTGTTGACATGGTACTTGCAGCTGGATGCTTCCAGAGCACATTTGTTAAGGGTGTTTCAGCTTCTGAAGCCCATTTGTTTGGTGTTATTTAGCTTGGGATTCCCTACTTATCCTTCTTTCTATTTTTATGGAGCCAGTTTGAGGCATAAGGGACTGGTGACAGAGGAGGGTTTAGCCAGCAGAGGCATGTTGACATGGCCTCTGCAGTGCCGGCACCCCCTTCTGCCAATGCCAAACTCTCATGGGGCTATGGTAATGAGCTTCAGGAGTATTGGCATGCCATTTGCAATTCCCAGAAGCTGATTTTGCATAGATCTGCTGGCAGCAGCACTTGGGCGGGGGGAACGTCGTGTAGACATAGCCTTAGATGAATTTATTCTGTTTCAGAGCTCACCAGGTCAAAACAACAAAGCAGCAATGATACTTAAGTTTTTGATGTTTCTTCCTATAAATGATGATACATTATTTAAAATGTTGGGGAAAATCAAATATCAAAATGACACTTACACACACAAAATTAATTCACTGTGCATATGTTTACACAACAGTCTTATTTCAAATTAAGCTATTCTGGAAGAACTATTCTGAAATATCTTTTTTTGAAATAATACAGCCACGTACAAAACCGCATCTTGAGATAGCACTTAATTATTTTGAAATACAGCATCTACACACATGGGCCGTTTCTACACAAGCCACTTCTGAAGAAGTGGCATACTAATACATGGCCCAAAATATGCTAATGAGGTGCAGATGCAAATTCCCCATGCCTCATTAGCATAATGTCACGTGATTTGGAGTCTGGAAGATCATTCTTCCAGACTGCAAAAAGCTGTGTAGAAACGTGGCCCTGGGAGAGCTTCTGGAAGGAAGTCCTTCTTCTTGAGGCCCCTTCTTCCTGAAAATTTTTGGGAAGAAGGGGCCTCCGGAAGAAGGACTTTCTTCCACCAGATCCCCCCGGGGGCCGCACTTCTAACCGGTCTTTTGGAGTCCGGAAGAATGGTCTTCTGGACTCCAAATCACATGACGTTATGGTAATGAGCATGGGAAATTTGCATCTGTGCCTCATTAGCATATTTTGGGCAGTGTATTACTATGCCACTTTCGAAGAAAGTGGCCTGTGTAGAAACAGACATGGAGACTATTTTGAAATAGAGCCACTGGATGCATTATAGTTTATTTCGAAATAGTCTCTATTCCATTCTTAACAGCACCTATTTCAAAATAGCTATTTCAAAATAGGTGCTATTCCTCTTAGAATAAGGTTTACCAATTGTAAAATAAGCATTTACGTTGTGTAGGTGCTAGAATAGCTATTTTGATATAACTTTGCAGTGTAGACCTACCCTGGAAGTCTTTTAAGGTAGTTTCCATTTGGGTCACTCTACTTGATTATGTATGCATGAGTTTGATTTCCCCTATATATGTTCTGGGAGACTTCATCACATTTGTTATCAGCGGTATAAGGAGCAAAGTTTGATTAAACAGAAGACAGATATTGCCAAAATAATTGTGGGATGCTATTTAATTGCAACTAAATTATTGTTATATGAATTAAAAGAAGCAGCTTTGCTCACACTTGATTACAAAACTATGATTATTTAATATATTAGGGAGAAGATCTGGAGGCTGGATTGACATGTGAGTTGTACAGAATGAAAACTGCAGTGCTGTTTGTTTGCTGTTCCATGATAAAAGAATAAGGGCTGAATGATTATGAATGACAGAAAGATTTTAAAAAAGGAAAAGCACTTTACACTATGACTAACAAATAATTGGGAGCATAAGCTTTTGTGGGCAAAGACCCGCTTCATCATAAGAATGAGTGAGGGGACTTCAGAGGAGGGTATAAAGAGGGTGTCTCAGTCAAGGGGAGGGCCAGATTTGACAAGGTGTAAGCTGTAATTCATTTCTACATTTGACTCCATCAACCGAGGATTGAACAGAGACAGGGAGTGGTTGGCCCATTACAAAAGCAATTTCTCCTCTCTTGATGTTCATACCTCCACATTAACTACTGATCATGAGCCACATCCTCCCTGACTGAACTGACTTGATTTCTCCTCTCTTGATGTTCACAACTTCACATGAACTTCTGATAAGGGGCCACATCCTCCAGGACTGAAGAGATCTTGTCAACTCTGGCCCTCTCCTTGACTGAGACTCCCTCTTTATACCTTCCTCTGAACACTGCCCTCTCCCTACTCATGCATCCAATGAAGTGGATCTTTGCCAAACGAAAGCTTATGCTCCAAATTATCTGTTAGTCTTTAAGGTGCCACGTGACTTGTTGTTTTTGAGGATGCAGACTAACTCAGCTACCTCTCTGATACTTTACACTATGAGAAGCTTCTATGACAAAGACCCAGGTGCCAAAGGAGAAGAACAGTCCTACTCTCAGACTCAAAAAATAAAGTTTATCTTTTCAGCCTAATAGATGTATTGGCACACATGCAATAATACTAATGAAACAACATGCATATGTATGTACTTGAACCTTGGCTAGTTTAAATTAATGCAGCTGCATTGACAATAATAGAGGTACACTAATTTACACCACCTGGGGATGTGACTTACAATCTCTATTTTTTTCTTTAAGATGCAGATTTCTCTGAGTCACTCTTAAAAAGCAAGGAAATAATTGTACTCTCATTGTGATAGAAAACATCATTCCTATTTTCTGCATATGGCCATAGATATTCATCACTACTGATAACATCTAGAAACATGTTGGCATTTTATTGCCTTGTGTAATTGAAGGTATGCTAAACACATGAAACTCATTGAGCTGTAGCACAACTCCCAGGTGCATCAGCATTAAAATGTGAAATTATTTCACTGAGTGAATTAGCATGGGGAATCAAAGCTTCTAGCAATATAATTCTGAACAACAAAGGCCAGCTCTTTCTGGAATGATGTTTACAAATCAGGCAGCACTTCACAGATAAGGAAAGGTCAGAGTACTATGTACCTTGCTGCTGATTGGCTGAGGACCCTCTGGCAAAGACATGAATGTCTGAAAGCAGTGTTTGAATGTTTGAATGTTTCATACAGGCAATATCCAGCCTACTCCTCAAATTAACTCAGCTATGAAGCCTCTAGGGGATCCATGCCAGGCACAAGCCTGGATAAAGGAGAAGGGTTGGATAGATGAGTGATGATGTGCTGATTGTAAAAAAAACAACATGAATGAAATATGATGCCAGTATGACTAAATGATAAAAGATGTTGGCTCTAACATCGGCTGGAAAAACAAGGTCCATGACACAAATTAAGTGATCGTGGTTGGGTCGATAAGTTGGATACTGAAAGCAAATTACAACTAACACATATGTTGTCAATTGGAACATGGAACACCTGAAGACTGTGGAGGATTGAAAAGTTAAGAGCTGCTTTGAAAGAGATGGAGAGATGCTGATGTGATATACTAGGACTGGCGGAGATGCATCAGACAGCATCAGGAGAGATGTGCAGTTGTGAAGTCATGTGGTCAGGGAATGAAATAAAGCATAAGGTAGGAGTCAGATTCCTTTTTAGCAAAAGAGCTAGAGGAGCATTATTAGGATACAAACCAGTGAGTGCAAGAACGATAGCAGTGAGATTTGAAGCAAAACCATTCAATATATCAGTCATTCAGCTATATGCACCCTTGTTGGACAGTACAGAGGAAGAAATCAAGCTATTCTATAAAGACTTGACAAAGACGCTTGAGGAGATACAGAACAGAGATGTGTTGATCATCAGAGGAGATTGGAAAGCAAAGGGTGGAACAGATAGCGAAGGTTGGGAGAGAGTCTTTGGAAGGTTTGGATATAGGAAAAGATGTGAATGAGGACAGAAACTACAAGAGTTTGCTATGGATCATGAGATGGTAATCTTCAACACAAGATTCCAACAAAAGAACTGTAGGAAGTGGGCATAGTGACTGAATGACAGGAAGTCCAAGAACATGATAGATATGATCTTGATAAGATGGGAAATATCAGTACAGCAGTGCTGAATTTTCCAGGAGTTGATATAGACTCAGACCACATACAGTAAGATGAAACTCTAGGGAAAGTACAAAACACAGTTTAAGAAGGGACGTGGTGCAGCTAGGTGAGGAAGAAATAGGGAATGCATACAGAGCAGCACTTGAAGAGAAGATCTAGAATGAAGGCACAGAGAAAGACCTAGATAAGGGATTTAACAGGATAGCCATGGTGATAGAAGATGCAATTGAGCAGATGGTTCTGGAAGAAGAGAAGATCAATAAGAAGTGGATTACAGAGGAGACACTGAAGTTGGCCCAAGAGAAGAGAGCACAGAAGATCAGAAGAGATGTTTTCAAGAGGGCAGAACAACAATATAGAGTGAAATGCAACAAGGTAAGGAAATCCGCCAGAATGGATAAGGCAAAATAGTAAGAGGGGCAGTGTGAAAATATAGAGAGGTATTACAGCAAGTGTAAGACCAGGGAGGTGTATAAGATGATTAGGAAAATTAATAGGAAGTGGCATCCAAAGCAGATGGTGATCACAAGTGAGAATGATGAGATGCTCATGAACAAGAAGTCTGTGCAGCGATGGACAAGATATTGCACCGATCTGTACAAAGCACAGTTAGACCCAAGAGTCTCAGAGATCGAAGAACTAAGAGAGTTCAACTTCAAACTACAGAACGATTGCCCTAACAAGTCATCTAGGCAATAAGCTGCTGATTATACTGACTGAAAGACAGATGGAAGAACATGTAGTGGCTGAGCAAGTGGGATTCAGGAAAGATAAAAGTACTATACAGAAGATATTTGCACTAAGACTGATAGTGGAGAAAACTTGACGAAATAGCATCTACAATTCCTTCATCAAATTTCAAAAGGCATTGGACAATGTAGACTAGAAAGTGACTTAGGTGGTGTTGGAGTTGCACAGAGTAGAAAGCAGACTGATATGGTTGTTGAAGGACATCAGTGATCATGCGAAGGCAGCCGTAAGAATGTGTGGAGAGTTGAGAAGCTGGTTTAGAACGAGTAGAGGTACGAGACAAGGATATCACTGAGTACCCTCATCACACACCTAGAGAGAGCAATGGACAAGATCAAGGAAGAGATAGAAAGGATATCAGTGCACAGGATGAGAATTAAGAACTTGAGGTTCACAGATGTTATAGTTATCATCAATGAAGAGAAGCTAGTGAGAACAGCATACGTACTAAATGAGGAAGGGATGTGGTATGGATTGATTATGAACATTGATAAAACAAAAACTATGGTATTTGGCAATAAGGAAATAGGAAGGAAGATCAGTGTAGAGGAGATCAAACTAGAGAACATTGGGCTTATCTACCTTTGAAGGAAGGATGGTAATTAGGGTGTTGGGAATTTACTAATGAAGTGCTGCTGTGCATAGGCAGCACTTCATTAAGCAAATTCCCCCCTGCAGTAAATTCAAAGTTTTAAACTTCGAAGTACCAGCATGCATCTAGCCATGGATCACTCGCTGGGACTTCGAAGTTGCCCTGGCACTTCGAAGTACTGACGGGTAAGCCGCGGTTACACGTGCGCCAGTACTTTGAAGTTTAAAACTTCGAAGCTGTTGCATGGGGGTGGGGCAGAATTTGCTTAATGAACTGCTGCCATTGCATGGCAGGACTTCATTAGTAAACTCCCAACACCCTAAAATTACTATCCTTCCTTCTAAGGAAGGTGGTAGTGTAGACAAGACCATAGAAAAGCTTATGTATCTGGGGAGCAACATAACATATGATCTAGACTGTAAGAAGGAAAGGGCAACTAGAATAGTGAAAGTGAGAGCGAGTTTGAAGGTGATGGATAGGATCTGGAAAAGCAAAGTGATTAGCTTAGGAATGAAGCTGAGCATCTTGAAAATGTATGTATTCAGCAGCATGCTTTATGAGTGTGATACATGGGTGATAGCGGAAGATTCAAAGAGAAGAATATTGGCCTTTGAGAGGAGTTGTTACAGAAAGATCCTAAGAATAGGATGGATGCTGTACATCACCAATGAGGAATTATATAGCAAGATACAGCTGAAAGAGAACTACTGTAGAAGGCTGTACAACAGAAGTTACAGCTATTCAGGCACATCTGCAGAATGAACAACAAACAAAAAATCAAGTCTGTGGTATTTGTCATAATGGATGACTTGAATAGGAGAGGCAGACCCTACAGAGAATGGATAGATGGTATAGTAGATTGGTGCAGAGCTGGTCTACAGAAACTAAGCCACTCTGCACTGGATGGGGAAAGATGGAAGGAAATAGAGAGAGAGGCATCAGACACCAATGGGTGCTGAGTCCATGGTTGTTGTTGATGATGATGATGATGATTCTCAGATTACTTAAGCCCATGAATAAATGTAATGCTTTTATGTAGGGGTCTAGGAACCTGGCCACACACACGACCCTTTTAGGCTAACTTGCTCTTGGTTCTGAGTCATGTCTGAGGCACAGGGAATATATTCTAAGGCTACAGCTAAAGTAGTGAATTTTGCCAACAAAACCCTGGTTTTGTTGGCAAAACTGGTGGAAAGTCCACATACAAAATGCATTTTGTCGACAGTCTGTCAACAAAAGTCAGCACTTCCACCAACAACCTTCTGCCTCTCCCAGATGAGGAAGAGTGCCTTTTGTCAACAGTATTTAGGGTTGGGGGCATAGTGGAAGCTTGGGGCTGTGTCCGGAACCACTAAGCTTACGTGGCTGCCAGATTTCTGGGGTGGTAGGGGACCACACTTGCCCAGCTACATTGCCAGATTCTAGGGGCGGTGGGGTATTCCACTTTACCAGAGGCACCCTTATATTCCTGAGGTGGTGGGGGACCATGTTTGCCCAGCTGTTTGAGCATCAGATCTGGCCAGGGCAGTTGAGACCACACTTCCTGGCCACCTGAGCATTGGAGCAGCTGGGTCACCACCCTTCCCAACTTCCTGAGTACTGGGGCTCTAGTCTAGATGCACTGTGACTGTACAAAGATTGTTTCAATAGTTCATACAGTGTGAATACAGGTTGTTTAGACTCACAGTAGGGACAATCCTACTAGTGTGCTCCATATTCTGCCACTCCTTTGGCTGCTACACTCCCATCTCCCTCCCCACAAGAACGCAGAGACATTAAGGGTGCATCTACACTAGCTGGCTACTTCGAAGTAACCAGCACAATGTGGAAATAGCACACTTTGCGTCTACATGCGCTGTGCACTATTTCGACATTGAAATCAATGTTAGGCGGTGAGACATTGAAATCGCTATTCCTATCCAAAGATAGGAATAGCACCCTACTTCGGCATTCAATGTCGAAGTAGGGCGTGTATAGATGATCCTCATCCCACTACTTCGAAATAGCGGGGTTGTCCATGGCAGCAGTCAGCTGAGGGGTTGAGACGCTCTGTTCAGCCCCTGTGGAGCTCTATGGTCCCCGTGTGCAGTAGCACTTAAAGCACCACGGACTGGGATTTCCTGTGGCAGGAAGCTGAGAGCGTGCAGGCAGCAGCATACGCACATGCTAGCCCTGCACGCCCTCTACAGGCACCGACCTGACTACCCAGTGCCATGCCATCCAGCCAGCCCCTAGAGCGCTCCCAGGGCTCCCCCAAGGGGACCCAGGCACCCCCAGCAGCCAAATGGGGGACCAAAAAGAGGCAGGGCCCCTCCTGGTCAGAGGCTGAGCTCCGAGACCTGCTGGGGCTCTGGGGTGAGGAGGAGGTGCTCCATGTGATGGGCAGCAAGTGGCAGAATGCAGAATGCAGAAGCGTTTGCCCAACTGGCCAAGGGTCTGGCCACCAGGGGTCACTCTGCCCATACTCCGGATCACGTCCGGAGCAAGGTGAAGGAGTTGCGGCAGATTTACGCCCGGGCCTGGGACTCGGCCAGATGATCTGGGGCTACTTGCCCCTGTTACAGGGAGCTCAGGGCCATCATGAGCCCCCGGGACACCTCACCCCTGGCCACCCTTTGAACCAT
The DNA here is from genome assembly GCF_033958435.1 of Carettochelys insculpta. Lineage (NCBI taxonomy): Eukaryota > Metazoa > Chordata > Testudines > Carettochelyidae > Carettochelys > Carettochelys insculpta. Next base: position 112,596,695 of record NC_134137.1, on the reverse strand, counting down.
GGCTGACAAGCCCCAGCAGGCCTCAGAGATAGAGTCTGACCCGGAGGCAAGCCCCGCACCCCGGAGCCCACCCAAGGAGCACCCCCTCAGGACAGCAGAGTAGGAGTCCAGCAGCAAGGGCGGGGGTTCCTTATAGACCACTCCTCCCAGAGCACCAGCTGGGCCTCTGCCCACCGAGGTTCCCCTGACCACAGCAATGGATGATTAGGTTCATACCCCACAGGGCACACACTCCCAGGTCATGGGGCAGGGGCAACAGACATGACTGGGAGCCTGACACGCCCCCAGCGGGCCCCGACCCGCAACTGCCCAGCCACAGCACAGTCCCAAGACAGCGGCATGGCCATCAGCGCCCATCAGCACCGACACCCACGGACAGGACTGTGCCCTAACGCCAGGGGCAGGGGGATCATGCAATGAGGACAGCCAACAGGGACACCACATCCACCGATGGGGATGGAGACCCAGCACCCAAGGTGGGACAGGGGGAACAGGCCATGGGCCAGGGCACAGTACTAACAGCCTTCCCCTTCCTCTCTCCCTCTCCGCAGCTGTACCATCCAAGGCCCCAGGCAGCCAGGCACTCTCCGTGGTCCCCGAGAGCCCACTGGAGGTCAGCCACTGCCAGAGCCTGGGAACATTCCCAAGGCCAGAGGGAGGGTCACACCACGTCTGGACCCAGGGGATGGCCCCCATGGACTGCCAGCTCCTGGCAGTTCTCTGGCGGCAGACGGAGGTGGCCAAGTAGACACTCTGGTTCAACCAGGAGGAGTCCACCCAGTGTTGGGTGGCATGGCAGGAATTTATGGGTATATTCTGAGACATAGCTGGGTCGATCCCATCCCCCGCTGCCCCCCATGCCACCCTCCCCACCGCTCCACCCAATGCCCCCCCCACTGCGCCGCCTGACTCACCGACTGCTGCCCTACCTGCTGCTGCACCGCCTGCCGTGCTGCCTGCCAGCCCACCAGTACCAGAGACCACTGGGGCTGGTGGAGGTATCCCAGCCATACCTGCTGGTCCTTCTGACCCCCAGCTGGCCGCGCTGGGGACCACAGACAAAGGGGCAGGTTGCGCCCCTCTCCACCCACCCCAGACTGATGAGCCAATGGCTGAGCCATCCGCTGGGCCCCCATTTGTATATAGTTGTTTCCCTTGTATATAGTCGTCCTCCTTTGTATATTGGTTGCAGTTTTGGTTGCTCACATAACACAGTTACCAGTTTTCAATAATTCACAGTTTTATTTTCCAAAGAACCTGAGACGTGCTTGTTGGGGAGATGGTGTGCAGGCAGTGGGGTCGGTGTGCAGGCAGCATGGGCGGTGTGGGGGGGGAAGGTCAGGGAGGTGCTCAGGGGTTTCCCTGATCAAAATAGGCTCACAGGGCCTCATGGACTTGTACCCCCTCATGGTGGGCCTGGCGACTGGGTGCAGTGCCTGACTGGGGGAAGTCCGTGCCGGCGTCAACTGCCCATTCCTGAACGAAGGCGTCCCCCTTGTTCTCAACAATATTGTGGAGCGTGCAGCATGCACCCACAACCTGGGGGATACTCTGGAGGCCAACGTCCTGGAAAGCAAGGAGGCACCGCCAGCATGGTTCAGGTAGGTGTTGAACTGCTCCTGTCTGGCGTTGAGGTGGCCAGTGTTCGGGAGCATGAACTAGGGCTGGAGGGGGTAGGCCACATCTGCCACGAGGCAGAGGGCACGGTGTTGTCCCCGAGAGGGATCTCCCTATGAAGGATGTAGGTCCCTGCCTTCAGATGGTGGCACAGGCCCAAGTTCCTACAAACACAAGCGTCGTGTGTGGAGCCAGGCCAGCCCATGTAGACATCCTGGAAGCAACTCCGGCTGTCCACCATGGCCTGCAGGACCACAGAGTGGTAGCCCCTGTGGTTGATGTATCTTTCCCCGCTGTGGGATGGGGTGCGGATGGGGATGTGGGTCCTGTCCAGGGCTCCAAAGCAGTTTGGGAACCCCATGGTGGCAAATCCAGTGATGATTGTGTCCAGGTCCCCAAGTTGGATGACCCTCTGCAGCAACATAGCATTGAGCACATGGACCAACTGTGGGGAGGGAATACACGTGCCCATGAGGGTGTGCAGGGTGCCCAAGGCCCCCCACAGGTCCCCCTCCTGGGCACTTCCCCGGATACCCCCCTGCCCAGCCCGTTCCTCCCCGGCATCCTTCTCTCCCCAGCCCCACACCCAGTCCCTCCCTCCCCGGCACTCCTCCCTTCCCAGCCCCACACCCGGGCCCCCCTCCTTGGCCCCCCCAGTGGATGCGTGCCCAGGCCTCCTTACCTCCATGACAAAGGCCTTGACCGTGGCCTTTCCCACTCGAAACTGGTGATTCCAGTGGCCAGCTTCCAGACAGCTATTGCGACCCTCTTCTCAACAGGGAGGGCACACCGCATCCGTGTGGCCTGGTGCCTCAGTGCGGGGGTGAACCACCAGCAGAGCTCCAGGAAGCTCTGCTGGTGCATTCGGAAGTTCCACAGCCACTGGTCATCGTCCCACTCCCTCATTACCAGCTGCTCCCACCACTCGGAGCTGGTGGGGCAACTCCAGAGGCGGCAGAGCACCCAGCGGGGGAGGAAGAGAGGAGCCCAGTGGTCGGGCTGCCCCCGTCTGCACCCTGGGAGGGCTCCTCTGCCAGGAGCTGCTGGGCGGCCTCCTGTGCAGCACCTAGCAGGGCGCTTGCCCCCTGGCTGACTTACCTGGAGGGCTTCCAGCTGCTGCTGCTGCTGCTGCTGGGAGTACATAGCTTCTGTGCATTAGTCTGTGAGAATGTGGCTACTGCTCTGCAGACCTCATGCTGTGCAGGCTGGGTGTGTCTGGGAGGGGGGCTTTAAAGGAGTGCTGTTGCCCTGGAAGGGCTAGTCCAGCCTGTGACCCAGTCTTCGGGCTTTCCTGGCCCCTTACGTCAATGAGGAGCACTTGTGTGTGTTGACGCTCTGCATTTCCTTCCCGGGAAGCTCCTTTCAACGTTCCCCATCACTACTTCGATGTTGAATGTCGATGGCACCAGTTCTGGAGGATGTGTAGATGGTATGCATTGTAGTACCCTATTTTGATGTTCTTACTCAAAAGAGGCTACTTCGACATAGTGTGCTAGTGTAGACGTAGCCTAAGCCCCACCCTTAGGGTGGCAGTTATTGGACTTGAGTTCTGGAAGTTTGAGAGGCCATACATCTCTATGTCCCCTAGTCCATTAGGGTCAGGAATACAATTCATGAGAATCTGCTCTCCATTGTGTTCAATGTAAAATTTACAGTATTCAATGTAAAATGGATATAGCAGCTAATTTTCCAATAGAAAGAAGTAGAGGATATGGCTGCTACAACCAATATCCATACAGGATTTGAAGATGGTGTGCTTGTGCTGTGCAAATTAATTTCAGTTATCCCTCTGCTTCATATTTGACCAAGCCATGCATAATGCTTCCTTTGGCAGTCTGGGTTCCTTCCCTCTGTGGGGTTCTGCAATGTCTGCCCCAAGCCTTCAGCCAGGAGGTATCAAACATTTCTATTATATTTTGGACCTGAGCATTTTCAGAACTGGAGCAGCAGAAAGTTTGCTATCTTCCTAATAGAAATGGAGTTTGCAAAGGCTTTGCAACCTTGCTTTTGTGGAGGAGTCATTTAACTATAAAAATCTCTATGAGAATAGAAGTTTCCTTTACACTAAAGGCAACCCTTCTGACAGGGACTACAAGAAACAAAATAACACATACCTAACCCAGATGCAACAGTTGTACCAGTTACAAAATGCTAGTGATTTTAATGGGAGTTCCACGCAAAGGATCAGAACTTTCACTGTCCTTATTTTACCCCTTGGTATGTGGGTACCTCAGGAATCTCACTATAGCCTGTGCTGCTAATAGTTTAGAGCACAATAACATGGGGGAAAAATGGAATAGAAGTTACTCTATTTCCTTGCTTTTACTTGTATTTAAGCTGATCTTAACATTAACATTTTACTTCTTAGAAGAGTCCCTGCTGGAGCAACTACATCTTGTAGAGATAGTTATTTAATGCTACACTAAGCAGATGAAGCACTCTACACAATAACAGCTTCTGTTTTCTGAATGTCAACAAAAAAAAATCTTATAAGTGCTCCATACTTTTGAGAAAACTTTTTTCCACTTTCAGAAAGTCTATGGCTATTTTTCCTTATAAATAATTAAGGTTTCATAAATGGATTAGCTTTGTACTTCTTGAAGAAAAAAAACCCCTACTCCATATGATCTAAATTTATCAGCTGAGGCTACATTACAGCCGTGTCTACACGTGCACGCTACTTTGAAGTAGCGGCACTAACTTCGAAATAGCGCCAGTCACAGCTACACGTGTTGGGCGCTATTTCGATGTTAACATCGACGTTAAGCGGCAAGACGTCAAAGCCGCTAACCCCATGAGGGGATAGGAATAGCGCCCTACTTCGACGTTCAACGTCGAAGTAGGGACCGAGTAGACGATCCGCATCCGCAACGTCGAAATTGCGGGGTCCTCCATGGCGGCCATCAGCTGAGGGGTTGAGAGACGCTCTCTCTCCAGCCCCTGCAGGGCTCTATGGACACCGTGTGCAGCAGCCCTTAGCCCAGGGCTTCTGGCTGCTGCTGCTGCAGCTGGGGATCCATGCTGCATGCGCATGGTCTGCAACCAGTTGTCGGCTCTGTGGATCTTGTGTTGTTTAGTGCAACTGTGTCTGGGAGGGGCCCTTTAAGGGAGCGGCTTGCTGTTGAGTCCGCCCTGTGATCCTGTCTGCAGCTGTGCCTGGCACCCTTATTTCGATGTGTGCTACTTTGGCATGTAGACGTTCCCTCGCAGCGCCTATTTCGATGTGTTGCTGTGCAACGTCGATGTTGAATGTTGACGTTGCCAGCCCTGGAGGATGTGTAGACGTTATTCTTCGAAATAGCCTATTTCGATGTCACTACATCGAAATAAGCTATTTCGATGTAGCGTTCATGTGTAGACGTAGCCTACATTACCTTTTTGGAAGGGGAATGCAAATGTAGCCAAACAGAAATGCAAATGAGGCACCAATTTATATATCATGCACCTCATTTGCATAATGGTGGGCCACTCGCTGTTCTGGAAGTGCTGTTTTCAGAAAAACAACAAGATGTGTACACAGGGTTCATTCAAAAACAAACACCAAATTTGAAAGAACCCTTTTTCCTCAAAAATAAGGGGAAGGCCATATCCTGAGCTATTGAAGTCACTAGCCAAACCCCCATTGAGCTTTTCCCCTGAATAGCAGACGTTTATGCTTTCTTGAGGTAAAACTCTTTGAAAGTGAGAGATAAGCACAGGAAATAAGAGTGAAGCAATGTATCCAAAGATGGAGTCTAGGTTTCCATTTTCCAGTATCATTATCTGGCAGAGAAAAAGCAAAAACTAATATACGTGAACTTTTTGTCTTGTCCTATATAGTGCCGAGATACTTCTCAGACATGTTAGTGGTTATCATCTGCCACTGAAGTCAGTGAGAACTAAGGGTGTCTGGCACCTATCTCAATCTGGCCTTTATCAGGGCACTGTGGCAGCTACATGATGTTATTTTCCTAAAGGCTTCTTAACAGCAGATGCTTCTATGTGTGTTTCTTCAGCTAATATTCATCTTGCACAGAAGGAGCAGATCGCATTGCTGCTCTCCTTCTGAGCTAAGAAGATGATGCCGTAAGGACTGGATAATTTGCACTAAATATAATACTGATTTTTCTCCCTGTGCCCGAACTGTCTTACCCTCACCAAACTCTCCTTTTGCATGTTGAATGTCTCTAACCCAGAACTCTCTCATCCAGCATCATCCTTAATACGGCATGAGTTTAGTTAGCTGGATGAACACTTATCATGGATGTGGTCTAATTTCTCACAGTCTTATAAAGCTTGTTTACAGCCACCAGTCCTGGCTTTCAGTGTCCTGTGCTGTTATGGAGCTGTAATTTACCCCTACGTGTCTTCTAAGAGCCCAGTAAGCAGTGGAAATGTTGGTAATGGGCTAGACAATATTGACCTCCAGTAGTCCGGCAAATTCTCTTGATTGGCACCAGTCGGGTACCAAAGGCGCTGGATAAGAGATGTTCAACCTGTAGCGATGCCAATGGATGATGATCATTGTAAGAGTATAAAACACACTTCTGTATACAATGAAACCTACCAAAATTATGTCTGCAGTCTCATGACTGAAAGAATAAAATAATTTTGCTCTTTTACTCCAGGATACTGTTAAATGAAACTTAACCATCACCACTTTATACAGCTGAGTGACTGTAAAGACATTACCTCTTGGCTATTGAAGGAGATGTGGTACACAGTGACCGCTCTATCTGCTCCTGCGGCCCTGTGTGTCCTGTTCATAGTTGCATACGGAAATCTAAATAATTACTCTGTCCATGAGCTGAATGCTCCTTTGTTTCATTCATTTGTTGAGAATGTTGAGTAGGCCTCAATTCCCTCATCTGATTCTGCAAGTGGAGACCAACATGCTCGGCTGAGCCATGCTACACGCAGGAAAAGTGTTGGCTGTCTCTAAAGCATCATTACCCCTTCCCACTATGATATGACCAGAGTACAATCCAAACTAATGAGTGGCCATGTCACTCCTGGCCCTATAAAGAGAGGTGCCCTTTACACTGCTGTGCTGTTGTAGGCTCACAAACAGCCTACAGCATGTAAGTCATTCCCAGCTACGTCTCTATGTGCTGCAGAAAGGATGGGGAGGGGAGCTAGCCTCGCTGAATGAGTGGCTCATGTTCCACACATTCCTATCACCCTTTCGTGACATTAACCTATGATTGTCACTGATAGCACTGCAAATGGCAGAGCCACATTAAGGACTTGGCATGGTCATAAATATATTATGTATTCCGGTCACCAGTTTTCTGAGGACAAAAGCAGCAAGTAAGTAGCAGAGTACACATTGATTTCCATAAAGCCTTGCATCTGTGAAATCTCCATGGAACACATATTATATATATATATATATACCTCCAAAAATAACATTACTGCTCCTATGGGCCACCTAGATTTGCAGAGAGACGTCAAAGCACCACATGATTATCCAAAACATGCACAGTATTAAATTTGTATGCAAAAGGTAGTTATGCTCTTGAACTTGCTTTAAACATGAGTAATTTTACCAGGTGTCCCATATTCAGTATAGAGAAATGTGGTTGCCATACAAAAAAAGCATTTTTTTTTACCCAAACTTCTTTTGATAGGCTAGCATCACTGAGGTTCCCATTCACCTAGGAACAACCCCTTGCATTGCCACTAATTCACCAATTCACTCTTCAAATGTTGGTGCTCTGGATAACGGGTTCGCTGACTTCGAAAGCCCCTTCTTTCTAAAACCAAATAGCAAGAGGGGGCTTTTGAAGTCGGGGATCCTTTCAAAAGGCTACATGGGTGGCATGCATTTTGAAAGCAGCACTTTCCAATCACGCGTGGCTGCCATTATGCTAATGATGCACTGCATATTCATGTCAGCACCTCATTAGCATCTTCTGACATCCCTCATGGGCATGCCCCTTCTCAAAGGGAGGAGTAGTGTGGCCACAGCTTTCATGTGTCAAGTGCTTGTGCTGCTTGATAACAGTGCTATTGTACTCATGTTTGAAAATCCCATCAACTCACCATGTTTCAGTTCCTACCTTTGCACAGGTAATTATGAAACAGTGATAAAAGGAGGGACCATATTCAGAAGCCGTATGTTTGAAAAACATGAACTGGTAAATAACTTTCCTCCTCTATATATGGCCAGAGTAAGGATCGGTGATCGGGGGGAGCATCCTCATGTGCTGTACCTGTCTGCGCTGTGATCCAACTACTTGTGCCTTGAAACTAATGCCAGCTTGAGCAGGGCAATATTATGTAGTGGGGCAACCTTTTTCTCCACTGAAAAATTCAGATTTGAGCAAGGCTAAACATTTTGTAAATTCAGGTCATTTTTTTCCAATTGTTGTGACTGGATAAATGTCAGACCAAAACATTGTGGGTGTTTTTGGGGGGTGGGGCGGAATAGCTTTACAAGGAGCTTTAAATGCCATTCACAAAGAAGAGTTTTTCCCCCTGTGCCTAATCACTCACTTGGAATATGGGAGACCCAGGTTTGCAGGGACTTGACCCAAGTTTTCCTTAACCCCCAGGGTAGTCTAGGGTTGCACTCTGATGCCGTTCTATTCTACATAAATAATTGAACTGAGCCAGAGAGAGACTGTGCAGCTCAGTGCTTAAGGCATTCTTGAGGGAGGTTGAGGTTCCAATCCCCTTTTCTAATGTGTATTCAGTTCCTGATAAAAACTGGGATGGCTTCAACAAGAAAAGAATGAGCAAAATCATTCCCAAAATACCATGTAGCCTGATACTTATGCTACTTACATGGGGTAGGGAAACTTCAGGTTTTGAGAGCCTGCTCCAATGCGAGGGTTCAAACCTGAGTCTTCTACATTAGTGCCATATCCTCTAGGCTATAGGACACAAAGAATAAACCACCCCTGCTTTCTCAATGCTGCCTAAATATTGATGTTTGACAGACACTAAGGTCTCTTGTGACTTTCCCAATTCCCTTTGCTTCTATACAACAAATAAGTAAATACATTACAAATGCCCTGAATGAAAATGAAATATTTTGCTGAGTCCAAAGCAGATTTTTCCCAACTTTTTAATTCTCCAGAATTTAAAAAAAAAAAAAATCCTTTGCTTTCATTCAAAACTGTCAGCAAACCAAAGTGGCCAGAGGCCTAGAGTCACATCCTTCAAGCCTCTTTCACAGCTCTTGGACGTTACCCAGAATCACACCAAAGGAGGAGTTACTCAGTTAGAGTGTATGTACAACAGATAGCTTTGCTGTTCCATTATAGCATGGGATATAACTGAACGGGAAAAATACATGCAACGTCATAGAAGTGATTTATAAAACCCTGAAATCATTCTTATTGACTTAACTTCTACTATTTATTTTGATAATTCTGACCCACGGATAAGTGGGGCTGGTTTCCAGCTTGTATTTGTAAGTCTTCAGTGAGGCCTTGGGCCTTAGAGTGCGGTGCCACTTGATCTACTTTCGCAGACAGTATGACTTTTCAGTAGTAGTAGTTTTGCTCGCTTGAGTGAGAAGTCTTCTATATTTAAAAACCACAGGACTTATCCCTTCAGGGCTATTGGAATGGCTATGCCATTGCTCCCCATTTGCTCTTCCTCAAAACACTGACTTTCTACTTCTTACAGTGAAACGCCCATTATTCATATTTCATTGATTTATATACCTGTACAACCACCTCAATCAATAGTACTGGGTATTTATTTTCTTTAGACATCATTTCATTTTTCTTTATACTGAAAGGTTTTTCTTAAATAGGTTTCATATACCCAATCATCAAACAAGTGGCAGGACATCAGAGAAACTATTGCAAACTATAGTGGTCAATACATCAGAAACATTACTTTAGATTAGAAAAGTCATACAATAAAAGAAATGGACACTGAATATTTCATGTCATCATACTACAAATTTTCTTTCTGATAACAGCTCCATTTTTTCATTTAGTTGAAGACCTGCCTTCTGTAAGTTGGCAATAAGATCATTCCATTTGAACAAATAATTTTTCTACTTGGAATCAAAAAATAAGCATTTCACTCTTTGTGAATTTATCATGCTGGTAAATGTATTTACTACTTTCTAAATATTAGCAAAATAAACTTTCCATCTTCTTTGTGGGAAGTGTCACATACACTTTCCTCTTTCTACAGGTAGGGAAAAAGTCAAAGAACTTCACTGATGTTCCCAAAAATCATTCTGTAAGTGATGGTATTAGAATTTTGGAGTTTTTCCTTCCTTGACTTTTGTTTATAGCATTTCACCATTCCTTCCTCAATCTCTCTCAGGACATCTCAGATGCCTTTCCTGGGAATTATGTGCTGTTATTTACTTAACATTATGGCATGCCAAAAGGAAAAGCAGACCTAGTGACTTTATGGCTACGTCTACACGTGAAGCCAACATCGAAATAGCTTATTTCGATGTAGCAACATCGAAATAGGCTATTTCGACGAATAACATCTACACGTCCTCCAGGGCTGGCAACGTCGATGTTCAACTTCGACGTTGCACGGCACCACATCGAAATAGGCGCTGCGAGGGTACGTCTACACGCCAAAGTAGCACACATCGAAATAAGGGTGCCAGGCACAGCTGCAGACAGGGTCACAGGGCGGACTCAACAGCAAGCCGCTCCCTTAAAGGGCCCCTCCCAGACACAGTTGCACTAAACAACACAAGATCCACAGAGCCGACAACTGGTTGCAGACCCTGTGCCTGCAGCATGGATCCCCAGCTGCTGCAGCAGCAGCCAGAAACCCTGGGCTAAGGGCTGCTGCCCACGGTGACCATAGAGCCCCGCAGGGGCTGGAGAGAGAGCATCTCTCAACCCCACAGCTGATGGCCACCATGAAGGACCCGGCAATTTCGACGTTGCGGATGCGGATCGTCTACTCGGTCCCTACTTCGACGTTGAACGTCGAAGTAGGGCGCTATTCCGATCCCCTCATGAGGTTAGCGACTTCGACGTCTTGCCGCCTAATGTCGAAGTTAACTTCGAAATAGCGCCCGACGCGTGTAGCCGCGACGGGCGCTATGTTGAAGTTAGTGCTGCTACTTCGAAGTAGCGTGCACGTGTAGACACAGCTTATATGGCATGTACAAATTCCTGGTTTGGTTCCAGAAAGAAAAGATTCAAATGGCACTAGCATGATATATTGACTGAAGATATATAAGTATTTCACTCTTCTATTTGTATTTATTGTAAATAATTTTAAAAACTGGATTGGACATCTGCAATTTTTAGGCACTCATTTTAGAGACCGTGAAGCCCTCTGGGTAGCGTTTTCATTTCCTTAATAAACAGTTTACTTTTAAAATACACACTTTTCCTTTGCAAGATCAAAAGGTTGCCATAAAAATTGATTTGGCACATACATAAGGATGTATGGTGTGGTAGTAACTAAGAAACCCTCTTCACCAAACATCTGTCAGACAATTAAAGCTTTACCCCATTTCAAATAACCTCCTGGGAAGAAAATAGCACTTCTATTCTGCAGAAAACAACCTTGAAAATACTGTCCTTGAATATACTGTCCTATTTTTTTTTAAACAAGTCATTAAATTTTGGCTGCAGGATACATTCTGTCTACTCTATGGCTGAAAGTGTAAAAGAGTTTCATAGTTATAAATAGTTCATCTTATCTAAGAAGATTCTCAATATTGCCTTTCAGTCTGTCCCCCTTTTATAATATTTGTTTAAAATTTAAATATACGCTAATTTTGACAGCAGTATGTTGGAAGCATAATTCTCTTCTCTAAGGAAGAACCACAAGGAAGAACATATTAAAACCTGACAACAGAAGTAGCAAAAAACTCAAATATGCTATATTATTTCAACACATTAGCATCTAGCTTATGAACAAAATTGATGTGAATCTTATGAAAGGCTGCTTGCATTATGCAATTTAGGACTAAAAATGTCTCATCGGTAAGACATACCTATCTTAAAATAGAAAGGCTATGGTTCATTATTAAAAAAACTGATCAGATGTTATACGAAGCCTGTGTTAAATTAACTGTGGAGAGCAGTCTTAATACATATCATTCTGGCCATGTGATGGTAAGCCCTTGTTTAGTAGCCCACTCCACAAAGGAGTTACTTACCTCATCTGACCTCAGCAATGTCACATGTTTTCTAGAAAAGTCAAAGAAATAATTAACAGACTAATTAATTTTTTATCACCTGACATAACAGCAGTGCAGGAATGATTCTTTTTCCAGTTCAAAGAATAGCCTGCAGCTCCATTCTTTAATTTTATTTATTCATCTGGATTAGATCCTAGCTGTTCCATCTATGGTCCCCAGTGTTTCTGTAAAATATTTTTTGATAAACTACAACACCCAAGACCAGAAGCAAGGAGTTTGAAAGCAGTGCCCATGAACATTTCAGCTCAACTGATTTTCAATCACACCATCCCAAATTACTGTAGATGTCCAGGAGCTGCACCCATGTTCACTTATATGTTTAGGCAAAGCTGACTACATGCGTCAAGCATGGTTTGTGCATTTTTGATATGTGAGTTGAAATGTCAGGTCTTAATAATATTAATTGTGGAACAATATGTAACTTCCATCAATGCAACATATTGTACCAAAGGTAGTAGGAAGTATGTGACACTCAGGCTACGTCTACACTAGCCAAAACTTCGAAATGGCGATGCAAATGGCCATTTCAAAGTTTACTAATGAAGCTCTGAAATACATATTCAGCGCCTCATTAGCATGCGGGTGGCCACAGCACTTCGAAATTGATGCAGCTCACTGCTGCGTGGCTCGTCCAGATGGGGCTCCTTTTCAAAAGGACCCCACCAACTTCGAAGTCCTCTTATTCCTATGAGCGGATGGGAATAAGGGGACTTCGAAGTAGGCGGGGTCCTTTCGAAAAGGAGCCCCGTCTGGACTAGCCGCACAGCGGTGAACCACATCAATTTCGAAGTGCCGCAGCTGCCCGCATGCTAATGAGGAGCTGAATATGTATTTTGGCTACTGTATTTTGGCTAGTGTAGACATAGCCTGAATGTATTTAAAATATACATGGAAATACTGTAGTATGGAGGTGAATAAAGCCTATACAACATGTTTAATAGAGGCAAATATACAAAAGAGAAAATGTTAAATACGAGCATACATATTTTGCATGTCAACATTAAACACTCTTCAACAGTTGGGAGGTATATACAATTTATACTTACACATACAGAGATGGAGTATCTCTCTATGTGATATTTATTTATCTGATCACTGGTGAATTATGTATGATTTTCCTATTTACATCCATAACAAGAGAATGCAAGTACTTGGATTAGTAAGAATTAGTGATATCAGAAAGCAGTTTAGGAGATTGGATCATTAAGAGCATAATGATCCAATCTCCTTGAGTCAGAGACACAGGCATGCATGGTATATAGAGTGATATAAATAAGTGGCTATTTTCAAACACATTGGCTACGTCTACACGTGAAGCCAACATCGAAATAGCTTATTTCGATGTAGCAACTATTTCAATGAGTAACTTCTACACGTCCTCCAGGGCTGGCAACGTCGATGTTCAACTTCGACGTTGCGTGGCACCATATCGAAATAGGCGCTGCAAGGGTACGTCTACACACCAAAGTAACACACATCGAAATAAGGGTGCCAGGCACAGCTGCAGACAGGGTCACAGGGCGGACTCAACAGCAAGCCGCTCCCTTAAAGGGCCCCTCCCAGACACAGTTGCACTAAACAACACAAGATACACAGAGCTGACAACTGGTTGCAGACCCTGTGCCTGCAGCATGGATCCCCAGCTGCCGCAGCAGCAGCCAGAAGCCCTGGGCTAAGGGCTGCTGCCCACGGTGACCATAGAGCCCCGCAGGGGCTGGAGAGAGAGCATCTCTCAACCCCCCAGCTGATGGCCGCCATGGAGGACCCGGCAATTTCGACGTTGCGGGACGCGGATCGTCTACACGGTCCCTACTTCGACGTTGAACGTTGAAGTAGGGCGCTATTCCGATCCCCTCATGAGGTTAGCGACTTCGACGTCTCGCCTCCTAACGTCGAAGTTAACTTCGAAATAGCGCCCGACGTGTGTAGCCGCTATGGGCACTATTTCGAAGTTAGTGCCGCTACTTCGAAGTAGTGTGCACGTGTAGACACAGCTATTGTGTGATATAGTTTACAAAGAGGTAATGCAAAGGAATAGTTATCATTGAGGAAGATGAGGAGAAGCTAGCAAAAATGGTGCAGGAGTTAAATGAAGAAGGCAAGTTGTATGGACTGATTATGAACATGGATAAAACAAAAACAATGGTGTTAGGACATAAAGAAATAGGAAGATCGGTGTAGATGGTATTGAACTAGAAAATTTAGAGAAGTTCACATATCTGGGGAGCAACATAAAGTATGATCTACACTATAAGAAGGAAATAGCAGCTAGAATAGCAAAAGCCAGAGCGAGTTTGAAGGCGATGGATAAGATCTGAAAAAGCAAAGTGATTAGCTTAAGAAGGAAGCTGAGCATCTTGAAAATGTGTGTATTCAGCAGCATGTTGTACAGATGTGAGACATGAGTAATAACAAAAGATTCAAAGAGAAGAATATTGGCGTTCAAAAGGAATTGTTGTAGAAAGATTCTGAGAATAGGATGGATGCAGAAGGTCACCAGTGAGGAATTATGTAGAAGGATACAGCTGAAAGAGAACCTGCTGCAGAAGGTTATAAAATGGAAGGCACAGAATATTTGCAGAATGAGCAATGAATGAAAATCAAAACCCTGGTATTCAGCATAATGGACAGTTTGAATAGGAGAGGCAGACCCCACAGAGAATGGGTAGATGATATAGTAGATTGGTGTGGAGCTATTCAACAGAAACTAAGCCCCTCTGCACTGGATGGGGAAAGATGGAAGGAAATAGTGAGAGAGGCATCAGACACCAACAGGCGCTGAGCCCACGGTTATTGATGATAATGATGAATGCAAAGGAATACAGTCTCAGCAAAAAACTTCTGGGTAACATGTCAATGAGATAGTTAACATCACAAACGCACTGCAGTTCTCTACGTTATATAAAATACCACAGTTCATATCTTTCTCCACAAAGGAACTTAAAAATGGGCAATAATTTAAATGTTGCCATATCAGCTGAGTATAAATATCAAGTCATTTATATAGACCCTGATTTGCCTAATTCCCTTCTGTGCACCTAAGATAGGCACCCATCATGCCTCATTAAGATACAGTTGATTCCATGCTCTTAACCATTGACTGCATCACACAGTAAGTAGGGATCTGGGACAAAGGCCATTGTTTGGCTTGTTGGAGAAAGGTGTGTATCTCTTTAGCTGCGTCTACACGTGCACGCTACTTCGAAGTAGCGGCACCAACTTCGAAGTTAGGCGGCGAGACGTCGAAGTCGCTAACCTCATGAGGGGATCAGAATAGTGCCCTACTTCGACGTTCAACGTCGAAGTAGGGACCGTGTAGACGATCCGCGTCCCGCAACATCGAAATTGCTGGGTCCTCCATGGCGGCCATCAGCTGGGGGGTTGAGAGATGCTCTCTCTCCAGCCCCTGCGGGGCTCTATGGTCACCGTGGGCAGCAGCCCTTAGCCCAGGGCTTCTGGCTGCTTCTGCGGCAGCTGGGGATCTATGCTGCAGGCACAGGGTCTGCAACCAGTTGTCAGCTCTGTGTATCTTGTGTTGTTTAGTGCAACTGTGCCTGGGAGGGGCCCTTTAAGGGAGCGGCTTGCTGTTGAGTCCGCCCTGTGACCCTGTCTGCAGCTGTGCCTGGCATCCCTATTTCGATGTGTGCTACTTTGACGTGTAGACGTTCCCTCGCTGCGCCTATTTCGATGTTGGGCTGAGCAACGTCGAAGTTGAACAGCGACGTTGCCGGCCCTGGAGGACGTGTAGACGTTATTCATCGAAATAGCCTATTTCGATGTTGGCTGCACATGTAGACGTAGCCCCTGTAAAGGCTTTATCCCTCTCCCCATGTGCCAGGAATATTGGAGATATATATAGGTCCATGCTAGGGAGGACAAGCCTCCTACATGGAAGTGGTGAAATACCAGGTTGTCAGGATCTGATGTGAGCAGTGCATTATCAACTCCTTACTCAGGGAGCTGGGAAAGAAATTTTCCTTCACTGTTAGAATGGCCAACATGAGATGAGTTTTTCACCTTCCCTGAAGCAAAACTGGACCTAGAGTTAAACATGCATATGTCCAGTATAGGTACTCCATATGGAAGTGAGGCAGTGATCAAATAAAGGAATTATAAAGGACTTAAGAGAGGTGTTTGTTAAAGGATGAGAGGTTTCTGGGCTTCTGTGCCTGGCACTATATCTTCTTCAACCTCATTCCAGGAGGCAGGAAGGGTGGTGTCTCAGCCATGGATTGGCTGGAGTCCAGGATGGGTAAGAGAGAGAGGTGTCAGAGGCCCCTATTGTAGATGTGAAATGACCGTGGAATTACCTGCATCATACAGTTTACCTACCAGGTACCCCCACACCACTAAGACTAATGTTTGGACTACATAAACCATGACTGTTGCCTCCTGTCCTTCTGCTGGCATAACTAGGAGGCAAATTTAGGCACTAGATGACCAAAGGGAACATGTTTCATGAGGGAAGGCCATCAGCTTAGGATACTCTGCCACCATTCCTGGAAAGATTTTCTCCAGGAGAGGAAGTGTAATTTCCCCTCCCACCATAGTGGTCTGGTTCAGTAGGGCTACGTCTACACGTGCACCCAACTTCGAAATAGCTTATTTCGATGTTGCGACATCGAAATAGGCTATTTCGATGAATAACGTCTACACGTCCTCCAGGGCCGGCAACGTCGATGTTCAACTTCGACGTTGCTCAGCCCAACATCGAAATAGGCACAGCGAGGGAACGTCTACACGGCAAAGTAGCACACATCGAAATAAGGGAGCCAGGCACAGCTGCAGACAGGGTCACGGGGCGGACTCAACAGCAAGTCGCTCCCTTAAAGGGCCCCTCCCAGACACACTTTCATTAAACAGTGCAAGATACACAGAGCCAACAACTAGTTGCAGACCCTGTATATGCAGCACGGACCCCCAGCTGCAGCAGCAGCAGCCAGAAGCCCTGGGCTAAGGGCTGCTGCCCACGGTGACCACAGAGCCCCGCAAGGGCTGGAGAGAGAGTATCTCTCAACCCCCCAGCTGATGGCCACCATGGAGGACCCCGCTATTTCGATGTTGCGGGACGCGGATCGTCTACACGTCCCTACTTCGATGTTGAACGTCGAAGTAGGGCGCTATTCCCATCCCCTCATGGGGTTAGCGACTTCGACGTCTCGCCGCCTAACGTCGATTTCAACTTCGAAATAGCGCCCAACACGTGTAGACGTGACGGGTGCTATTTCGAAGTTACTGCCGCTACTTCGAAGTAGCGTGCACGTGTAGACGCAGCCTAGATGAGCTACACATGGTTCAGGATTATAGTTACATCTAAAAGCTTGAACTCCCTTTAAACTACAAAAGTGGTTTGGAACTGTTGATGCTTATGGCAATCCACTAAGTAGACTGAGCCAGCCCTCTGTCAGGCCAGCCCCATCAGCAAAGGTTAATTGCAGCTGGCTGAGTAAGCTCAGGCCTCAGGTACAAATGGAGAACAGCTGCTGACCTCATTAGCCAGGGGTCAGGGTGCTCCATAAGGCTGGCTGGAAGGAAGTGGGAGGAGCTAACTAGTGAAAGGCTGTGCTTTCTTGCAGAAGCTACTGATTGCTGAAGCTGTAGATCTGCAGCTGTCTGTAAATGGAAGATAGTTCGAATTGACACTGTTAATAAAGAGCGCGGGTGATTGCATCAGACCAGAGGTCTCTGGCTGGTTTGCGGGAATGGAAGTGGACAAAGTTTGAAGTGCCTGCCTGAACCCTGTCCCCGCTCCCTTCATTTTATTTATATATGAGAAGCAGCCTTTTTGAACTTTCTGAAGCTTCTCAAAATCTTACTTGGATATCACCACCTATTAAGTCTGGAGGCAACCCAGGAATGTGTAAGAGTGGAAAGTCCCCACCACAAAGGCTACGTCTACACTAGCCCCAAACTTCGAAATGGCCATGCAAATGGCCATTTCGACGTTTACTAATGAAGCGCTGAAATACATATTCAGCGCCTCATTAGCATGCGGGCGGCCGCGGCACTTCGAAATTGACGCGCCTTGCCGCCGCGCGGCTCATCCCGACATGGCTCCTTTTCGAAAGGACCCCGCCTACTTCGAAGTCCCCTTATTCCCATCAGCTCATGGGAATAAGGGGACTTTGAAGTAGGTGGGGTCCTTTCGAAAAGGAGCCCTGTCAGGACGAGCCACACGGCAGCGAGGCATATCAAGTTCGAAGTGCCGCGGCCACCCGCATGTTAGTGAAGCGATGAATATGCATTTGCGTGGCCATTTTGAAGTTTGGGGCTAGTGTAGACACGGCCAAAGAGAGCTTTTTGTAGCCTTTTGGCCAGCCATTGACTGAATAAGGTATTTTGAGCTACTAGCAACATCTGAAAAGCAAAGATTGTTGTAGTCTGACCCTGAAAAAAACATCTTGTCAAGAGATAGCCATAACCTCTTAAACAGAAGAGGCTGGCAGAAACCCTGCTTACTCCCACAGTTGCTTTTTCCTGCCAGCTGACATTATTCTCTGGACTGAGCCTCATTTAGTTTATTTTTAGCTGTTCAGTCTGGAAAACTGTGCAAGAAAAGACAAGTAGGATGTGAGTTAGCTCAAAAGAACATAGGGCTGAATATTATCAGCATATTAATGACAATGAAAAGCAACATTCTCAGTCATCCGCCTCAGCCTTAGGTGTACACGGACTGGGGGGGATGGTGGGGGTGGGGAGGGGAGAAATTGATCCCCTATACAGGAGCTCACATGTGAGCCCTCAGGGAAGAAGAATAAATTATTCAACACCATTCTTTGGAATGGCGGTGCTTATGGTGTAACAGACTACACATGTTGTGAGACTGCCTCAAGGTTCAAACGTTTAGGAAATTATTCGGTAAATACTGCAAAGGAAATGTTGTTTAGACATGTCAAGCTTAACGCAGTCGTAAGCCCAGACTAGGTAATGAGAATGAAACACCAGCCTCTCTTGGGCTCTGGCAGCAGTATATATTACACTCACAGCATGCTGGCAAAACACTTTTATTCCAACAGCCAACAAATGATATGTTAAAATATAGGATGAGCTCCCCACTGACAGATCAGAAGAGACAGCCTGGAATTCTGAAATTTTCTGGTTCAGCTCAAAAACAGAAATAGCCCCTTGCCCCCCTATTGATATACTGTCATATGGAATGGATGCTGTAAGGGATTCATTTTTCTGAACTACAGCAACTGCCAAGTTAAGGGCAGGAGACAGAATCAGAACAGAAAATAAAATGGCCACGTTTCTTTTACTTAAGTCTGTTACAGTGACTGGAACTGCATTCCTCTTCTTTTAGAAGTCCCTGTTTTCATTTCTGTGACTAGAAAAAATATGTACCACCTGCTAAGATGGAGTAGCAAGTAGTAGTGGTATAAACTACTCCACTTCAAAACATGGGAGTTCTTTTCTACACAAGTCTCAGGTCTCACTGGTCCCAGTTAGTGTTATTCAATAAGGGCTCCTACTTGGGGTATACAATCATAGAAGATTAGGGTTGGAAGAGAGCTCAGGAGGCCATCTAGTCCATCCACCTGCTCCAAGAAGGACCAGCCCCTACAAAATCATCTCAGCCAGATTCCATCACCTTCCTATGCAATCTATTCCAGCACTTCAGCAACCTCCCAAGGTGATCAGGAGGGGCCAGTTTATGGATGTATATGTGAGCTGAGTGGGCTGCACGCATGATGCCTGCATGTTCCAAAACTCCAGAATCTGACAGCACGTGGAGGCAGGGACCTTCATTGCCCGTGTGACGTCCCACTCAGTGATGCCACTGTGCCTTTGGGCACAGCGGCAGATGTTACCTACCACCTCCAGCCCTGGTTTATGTGGCCCTATGCCGGTCACCCCAACTTCACCCAGGAGGCCTTCAATGCTTGGCTCAATCACACCCACAATGTGGTCGAGTGGGTCTCCAGACACCTGAAGGGCCGGTTCTGCTGTCTCCTAGGGCATCTTGAGGTGGGACTACAAAATGTCCCCCAGGTGGTTAGTGCCTGCTGCACCCTCCACATTATTGTGGAGAGAAAGGACAAGGCATTCCACTGGCATGGGTAGCCAAGTTTAGCCTGGGATATAAACAGCCAGTTGCTTCCCCAAGCCAGCAGGCCCACCGAGATGGGGGTCTGTGTCCGGAAGGCCCTCCATGAGCACTTTGCTCATGAGCTTCACTAACCACCCCCAACCCTGCCCTGCAGGATCCCCTGCACACTCACCCCCATTGCCCCTTCCCCCACACAGCCACACCTCACCTGGGATCGTAAAAAGAAGATGGGGAGGTAGGGCCATGGGAAGACCTCAATTGGGTCAGGCTTAGCGGGGGAATGGCGGAGGGGAGCAATGGGGGTGGAGGGGGAAGAAGCTGGGCCAGGAGCTGGGCCAGGATGGTGGACACAGTGTCCCTTGGGGTCTCCATCAGTTCCCCCCCCAGGCCATACACCACCAGGTCAGGTCCACGTCCTCCAGTCAGAGGCACTGCTCGGCCACCTCTGCCTGGCGTCCCATAGCAGCAGTATGGAGGCCATCATGCGTAGGTCATCTCCAGGCCCTCCTGGAACAGGTCTGTCCTGGTGCTAGTGGGGGGGGGTTCCCAGTCCCTGTTGTCTGTCTCTGGTGAGCTGTCTGACATAACCAAGGGGGGACGGGACGCTCCTGTCCCTCTGACAGAGCAGCTGTAGGGATGGAAAGGGAGAGACAGATGGTACGTCAGTGCCACACAAGTGTCCCAAGGGTTGTGCCCAACCTCTCCCAATGGGCAGCAACCCCCTGCCTCCCATCCAATGGCAGGGCAGCCACGGGGGATGACAGTCACTGATGGAGTCCCTGCCCCTATGGGACCAGCCTTGTGTGAGGTCTGGCCCCATGCACCCCCTTCCCACATGAGTGGCTCAGGGTGATGTCCAAGGGAGCAGATGCTAAGTATCACATGCGGCCATTGAAGTGTGCTGGGGGGCCACAACTAGCTGGGTTGTGGTCTGCTGATTGTGAGGGCCTGGGTCTGCTGAGTGTGAGGGTAGCCCACCGGTGGCTGCGGTGCCCCTGCCCCGACAACCAGGGTTTGTACCCCACCAGGTACTTACCAGAGGGTTCCTCACTGAGGTTTGGCAATGCCCAGCTGGCAGTCGCCTGGCTGGACAACTGTAATGGGAGGTCGATTAGCAGGTCGCCCTCCTCACTGGACCACTCTGTTGGTGGCTCAGTGTTGCACAAGGTGGTGCTGCTTGGGATCTGGCCTCCTCCACAACCCCTGGGTGCAGCTTGTAAGCTGCAGTGTCCAGGATGGGATGCCGTGGGGAGCTGTCACTGGGCCCCAAGAAGTTTCAGAGCTCCAAGTAGAAGGAGCAGGATGTGGGCACTGCCTCTGAGTGGCCGGTGGATTTGTGGACCTGGGCATAACCATGCTATAACTCCTTGCCCTTGCTGCTCATGCGATCAGGGTTGAGGGCAGGGTGTCTCTGGGTGGCCAGCCTGGTGGCAAGCCAGGGGAAGGCAGATGCATTGCAGCACTTGCTCCCCACCTCCCGGAGGACATCCTCCTCCACTCAGAGGCCCTGAGCTGGCTCCATCCAGGAGGGGGCCTGTTTGTGGGGAGACCTGTGTAGGCCCCTATGAGCCCTGCAACGACTCTTGGGGCAGGGAAGGCATTTGGGGCTCCTGGGGTGGCTGGCTGCTGGCCATTGCTGGATATCAATGTTCTGTGGGTGGCTATGGGGGCAGGTTCCAAGCAGCTCATGACCTTGCTGCTGGCATGCTTTCAGCTTCCTCCCACAGTTTCCAGATAGCTGTATCTTTAAACACAGCCAGATGCAGGGAGCATAGTGTCCCAGTGCTGCTGTCCAGGGCACCTTCATGCTCCAGCTTGTTGGAGCCGTAGAGGACTTCTCTTTTGAAAGAGCAGCCTATGGAGCAGCTACACAAGTTCTTTCGAAAGACTCTTTCCAGCTAGGCTGGGGTATTCTTTATTACAGAAAGGCATTGAGACAAAAATAAATTATCAAGACTCTAAAGTATTGGGCACTTGCACAGGAAACAAGAAAATTCAGATATATAATAATTTATGCTAATAAATTTTGGAACTGATATTAAACATCATAATTCATGAATTGACAATCTCTAACAATTAGACACCAGAATGAGATCTAGGCTGCTTCTATACTCACCCCCTCCCATTGGAGGGAGCATGGTAATGAGGCAATTCAAAGCAGGCTAACGAGTTGCTCCTGTGCATATTCAGTGCCTCATTAGCATAATGGCAGCCATGCGAATTTTGAAGTGCGGACTTATTGCAGATTGACAGTGTAGATGGGGGCAGCTTCAAAATAAGTGCCCCACTTTGACATTTCCTTACTTCCACCTAGTTATGCATTTGGCTATCAGGAACTGATCAAAATGTTCTGATTTTATTTTTTCATTGAAAATTTTATTTTAATGAATGTTTTGATCAAAGTGTTTGGAATATTTGACCAGTTCCAGCTGCCAGCCATCTTCCATAAATCCACAGGACTTTGGTGGAGCTTGATTCAACATGGAGGTTCCTGTGATTACCCATTTTGGAGCCCTTGATGACATTTCCAACACTCTTATTCTTATATTTGGTTCTGACTTTACTAATCAAGACATTGGTACTTTATAGCTTTTCCACCACAAAGTATATGATGTTAGCATTTATTTCCATCATATATTCTTATTACTGGAAGTTTTTTTCTTACAGGAGAAGCTTTTAATCTTAGAAGACAAAATAGGTAACGTAGCTAATGTGAAAAAAAAGTCTTTTTTACTGTTTTTAGCTGGGCACCTATATATAGGGATAGGCACCCTTTTTATTGTTTTTTTTTAGTAAAACAATCAACTATTTCAGAAAAAAACCAAACATATTAATTTTAAATACAGGACTATATGTAGATAGCCAAGGTAGGCAGATTTAGACATCTCAATGGTCTGCTTATAACACATACAGGAGAGTTTGTCTAATGCTAAGAAGTTTTGTATCAGTAAGTGGTTATAGATATTAAGACTTAGAAAAGCAAAATCTAAAATCAACATGGTTTAAAAGTTTGTTCAATTTTACCAAAAAATGAAATAGAATTGTCAACCAACAACATAACAATTATGCGCAAATTATAATATTCTTATTCAGGTGAAAGTCAACTGGGCACAGTTCACTGCTGGCATTAATCAACTCCACAGATTTTTATAGGAATTTCACCCAAGTAAAGACTTCAGTACTGGACTAACGGGAAGGCTTACGGTAAGCTAATGGCTCAGCTAAAATTAAAAAAAAAACCGAATAGTGACATGAAAGCATAATATATTACTAGCAGAAAGTGTCACATAAGATCTCGGAACTTAGTCAGTGGCTTATGCCACAGATACACATTTGTGCTGCCACGTACTAATTGGCCAACCAAGTGAACAATCACACATACCAAAGAAGTGTGAAGTAGAAAAGAACTGTGAAGTAAAAAAAGAGAACTAATTTTCCTCAGGACTTTTCAATAAAGAAGGCAGGAGCTTAATTTTCAGCCGACCTGAAAGTTAAAGCAAACACATCATGAATGTCATGCAGAGTAGCGAATATATTATGCTTGAGACTTCCTTTTTTATATACATCCTGGTTTTATTAAGTTTTCAATTTTCATTAATAGTGGAAACATTCACTTTTTATTAAGTCTGAGAACAGTGTGAGAACATCTGTGCATCAAAAGAAGTTATCTATATTTCTTCTTAATTCTGATATTTGAATGCTGTTTCAAATGAAATATTCTGCCTCAGCTTGCTTATTTCATATTTAAAGGCTTCATTCATCCATGGCGATCAGCAAGTCATTGGAAACAACAAACACTCAGATCCTTGTTTTCTATCCCATCAATACTATTCAAGCGAAAACTCAGCTGGGAAGCAGCATCGCATTTGGCAGGTTCTATATGAATCTCTGAATGAGACAAGTCAAGATTGTAAAGACTTCATGGTAATAAGTATCTGCATTTATTTCTCTTCATGCTTGATTGGAAACTAAACTCTAAATATATATCTTCTACATCAAAGGAGGATACAACATAATCTGGTAAAAACCCGCTACACATCATCATTTTTGCTACTTGAATATGTATAACAGATGCCAACAATAAATACTCTACTTGAAAATGAAAAATGCCAAAATATCTAGGTGAGCACAGTCAAGCAAAATTAAAACGATGGGTATTCAGAGGTACTCAGTATATTTCAAGTTATGTCAAGATACTGGGACTGACCTTTAAAACAAAAAAAAGTAAATGTGATGCTTAAGACCATTCAGAAGGAGCAAGCACAGTACATTAATCACAGTCCAAGAAATTCCGTTTTCTAAATTCTTCTAATATTCCTCTCAGGCACCAAGATGTCCCTAGCTGTATAAAACAGTAAAGACTCAGGCCATTCATAAAGGTCAAAGCAGTTGCACATTTGTTTTGTCTTCCTATTTGGAGTTCTTTACTTTAAGTCGGGGTTCTCAAACTTCATTTCATTGCAATCCCTTTCTGACATAAAAATACTATACGACTCCAAGAGGGAGAACCAAAGCTGGAGCCCATCCAAACCTCACCACTCTGGGCAAAGGTAAAAGTTCCAGGCCCAATGGCTTCGGCCCCAGGTGGGGGACCTGCAAACTGAGTCCTGTTACCCAGGCTGAATACCTCGCCCTGGATAGTGGAGCTCAGACTTCAGCCCTAGGAATTCTAACTCCATTCTTGGTGATGTCATCGAAATGGGGTTATTATCCACTTTGGTGTCCTGGCCTACAGTTTGTGAACCACTGCCTTAAGTCATCCTTTTTACAAAGTATTTATGTTATATATCATATACCTCTTAAAATTAATGAAGTATATATTTGTTTCATATGTAGCCTATTCAGTTATACTGTAATTTATTCACACATGTTGGGATATATCCCTTAATCTCCTATTCCTGCCACTCCTTGATATTACTGGGATTTTCCCAGGTCCCCAATGATTTTAGCAACTATCTGGGTTCCCCTTTTTACTGGGCACGCATCCGCCAAGTGCACCAGGACAGGAAAAAGCATTGAGAAGTTCTGTGGCACCTTATAGACAAACTTTTTTTTTTGAGCATATGATTTCATGGGCAAAGACCCAGTTCATCAGATGTCTTTGCCCACAAAAGGTTATGCTCCAAACAATCTGTTAGTCTATATGGTGCCACAGTACTTCTCGTTGTTGTGGATACAGACTAACTCACCTACACCTCTGATACAGGACCAGACAGGCACGGTTTCTCCCTGACTGACTCAGAAAAGGCAAAAAGTTTGTTCTGAAGTAGAGTCAGTACAGTACATCCTTGAGGGAAAACAGTGCAAGATTCCCATGGTTTTACACAAAATTAAGGAGAGAAAAAAGTCAGCTAGTTCTTGTTCAGCTAGAGCAAGCATTCTTTCTCTTTATGCCTTTTGTAAACAGCACTGTGGCTTCCTGAGTTGTGTCCTCATTGGTGTAACAGTGAGCCTTTTAATTTTAAAGACATTAGCCCATCCATTACAATACCAAGCATTTCCACATAGTTATTTACACAGATTCTGTCTAGGGAGGTGATCAAAACATCTTATGAAATGTCATTCAGAAGGGTGATTTTTGCTTTGTATAGATTGTTTTATTTCTTTTTTTTTCCTGTATAACTTACATTATATTTAAATAGTGCATGCACACAGTTGTCATCCAGCAACCCTCTAAATCTAGTCTTCAAATAAGCAACAAGAACAAAAAAGTGCATATGTCTTTACCCAATAGCCAAGCTTTTTCATGTTAGCAGTGTGCCTGAAGATGTCAACCTGAAGCACGGTCAGTCTGGTGTTAAAGATACAGGGGTCATATAATATAGGTTGAACCTCTCTAATCTGGAACTCTTCTGTCTAGCAAATTCATAATCTGTCATGATTTTAGTTAGTCAGATGACCATTTACCATGGGTAAGGCCAACTGTCCCGTGGTCCCATAAAGTTTATGTACACCAGCCAGTCTTGGCTCTCAGTGCTCTGTGTTGTTACTTACCTGTAATTCACCACTAACTGTCTTCTAGTGCCCAGTAAGCAGTGGAAGTGTTGGTAATATGCTAGAAAATATTGACCTCCTGTCATCTGGCAATTTCTGTAGTTCACAGAATTACAGAATCACAGGGCTGGAAGGGACTTCAGGAGGTCATCTAGTCCAGCCCCCTGCTTCAAGCAGGATCAACCCCTACTATGTCATCCCAGCCAGGACCTTGACCAGCCGGGACTTAAACACCTCAAGGGATGGAGAATCCACCACCTCCCTAGGCAACGCATTCCAATGCTTCACCACCCGCCTAGTGAAGTAGTTTTTCCTAATATCTAACCTACACCTTTCCCTCTTCAACTTCTGACCACTACTCCTTGTTCTGCAATTCATTTTTAAAAGCTTTGTTCTGTATATGATGCATGAAATATAGACAAATTACAAGCACTGTGGCATTAACCCCTCTCTTACCATCCCCAAGAAGCCTGGAGGACTCATTGTTTCACTCCCAATCCCCCATTCCACTATTTCTGTGACCTCATGTCTGCTATATACCTCTGCGGCTACGTCTACACGTGAAGCCTACATCGAAATAGCTTATTTCGATGTAGCAACATCGAAATAGGCTATTTCGATGAGTAACTTCTACACGTCCTCCAGGGCTGGCAACGTC
This sequence comes from Carettochelys insculpta, assembly GCF_033958435.1. Lineage (NCBI taxonomy): Eukaryota > Metazoa > Chordata > Testudines > Carettochelyidae > Carettochelys > Carettochelys insculpta. The sequence continues at coordinate 112,570,241 of NC_134137.1, read as the reverse complement.
GATGTTCAACTTCGATGTTGCGCAGCACCACATCAAAATAGGCGCTGCGAGGGAACGTCTACATGCCAAAGTAGCACACATCGAAATAAGGGTGCCAGGCACAGCTGCAGACAGGGTCACAGGGCGGACTCAACAGCAAGCCGCTCCCTTAAAGGGCCCCTCCCAGACACAGTTGCACTAAACAACACAAAATACACAGAGCTGACAAGTGGTTGCAGACCCTGTGCCTGCAGCATGCATCCCCAGCTGCCGCAGCAGCAGCCAGAAGCCCTGGGCTAAGGGCTGCTGCCCACGGTGACCATAGAGCCCCGCAGGGGCTGGAGAGAGAGCGTCTCTCAACCCCTCAGCTGAAGGCCACCATGGCGGACCCCGCTATTTCGAAGTTGCGGGACGCGCAATGACTACACGGTCCCTACTTCAACGTTGAACATCGAAGTAGGGCGCTATTCCCATCCCCTCATGGGGTTAGCGACTTCAACGTCTTGCTGCCTAACATCAAAGTTAACTTCGAAATAGCGCCCGGCGCGTGTAGCCGTGACGGGCGCTATTTTGAAGTTAGTGCCGCTACTTCGAAGTAGCGTGCACGTGTAGACACGGCTTCCGTGTGTTAAATATTTTCCTATCAATCAAGCACTTGTCATCCTTGCCACCTCTATTGTTTTGGTGTTTTGCTAAATTGATGTTAGTGCAGGGAGACTGCTCTTATGTTCCACATTAGTCACAGATAACTTTGTTAACATGTTTTGTTGTTTTAACACATTTTAGTGAGTGAAATCCATCAGGAGTTAAATCAAGTTTACTTTTTGATGAGAACCAAGCCCAAGAATGTTATAAGAAGTTGTCAAAAATATTGATAATATACTCTTGTCCTTTTAGGCTAAATTATAGGCAAGTGTGTGTATTGGTGTTTTGATGGCAAATTCTTAATCCTGACAGGTTATCAATAAGAGATGTCAACAATCATTCCTTCTGGATGGATGGCTAGAGTGTGTGACTGAAAGTCCATCTTCTGCTAGGAAGCAAAGCTAGTAAACTTTATAGTTTTTACCTTGCAGGCTCCCTTTTGAAATCTGAATCTCTAAAACAGTGATACAGATACACTTGTGCAATAAAGTTTATATTAACGGGTATCTGGCCCCTGAATTAAAAATGAGCCCAGTGCCCCTATGCCATAGCAGGTTCTGCCAGCTGAGCCTGTTAAAGGCTCAGATCTATAAATGTTGGCTATAAAGAGTTAAATGGATTTCAGTGAGGACACAGCTAGAAGGAAACTGCAGAGTGAAGCTGCCAGAAGACAGGGTCTCCCTCAGGCTAAGTTTACACAGATAAGTTATTCTGAAAGAACGGCCATTCTTTTGAACTAACTTTGAGAACATCTACAGTACACGTGCACCATTTTGAAATAATTCAAAATAGAGGGTGTTATTTTAAATTTCATAATCCTTATTACAGGAGGTATAATATTTATTTCCAAATAGCTATTTTGAAATTGGTGCTGTTAAGACATGGAATATTGCCTTTTGGAGGGGCATGTTAATGAGGCACTTCAGAAGATGCTAATGAGGTGCTGACATGAATATGCAGCATCTCATTAGCCCAATGGCAGCCATGAGCAATTCAAAAGTGCCGTTTTCAGAATGCACCCTGCTCGTGTAAATGGGGGCCCTCTGAAAGGACCTCCTGACTTCAAAAGCCCCTTCTTCCTATTTGTTCCCCATTCAGGCTCTTCTATATCATGACCAAAAGCTCTCATCCTTCTCTTGGAAACACTAAGTAGATTGAACTTCTTCAGTTTTTCAATATTAAGCAAGCTTTGAAGATCTAGAATCCTTCTTAAGGTTTTTCTCCCCCAAACCCTTTCAAAAATTTTAACTATATTTCTGAAGCACAGATATCAGAATTTGACATGACATTCCAGCTGTATTCTCATTAATATCACAGGCAGAGGTAATATTTCTTCCTTTCTTTCTTCCCAATATTCTTTTCCCAATTTTTTCCTTATTTTCCAAAAATTATCCTAGGCACTCTAGAAAAGTCATTTTGTTTTAGGACCAATGCAATGTGAATTCAGATTTTTCAATGAGAAAGAAAACAAAGAAGGTAATGAATAGAGAGAAGATCAACAGTGAATACTGAAATCAGGGAATGAAAAAAATTGGATTGTGTGGCTCTATCTTTATTTATTGTACTTTCCCATAGAGTGTTGTTTTTAATTCAGCCGCTTCCACCCAAAACTGACCCTGATGAGGTTCTCAGTATCCCATCTATGTACAACATGACCATTCACTCCCACTTATTTTATATTACCATGATGATACATCCTAAATAAATGGACTGGTACTGACAACATGTCCCAGGCAGTTAGTAAAAGTTTATAAAGCACTTAAGAATATATCTGGATGAGAGGCACTGCATAGACTAAAGATCTGTGTCATTATTTTCATCTTTGGATAGTCCTTACCATTCCAACAGCACTCCTCTCCTGCTGCAGAGAGTGGGATCGTTGTCATATGTACATCCATTGCTGTAGCTACCAAAGCAACACCACATCCATATTTATCAGATGAGCAGACGCCCATGCTCTCCCCAAGCACAATGAAAGACCCAAAAGAGATTCTGAGGATGGGGGGAGGTTTCCCTCTCTGGAATTCTCAGAGTCCCTAGGAACTGCTTGTGGGCTTAGCAGTGAGGAAAAAAAAACGTAGAATTGGAGTTAGGTAGACAAAGCTCCCTCATTTCCCCCAATTCAGAGTCCTGGGAGATGAGAGAAATGCTGGAGAAGACCTGTCTACTGTCAGGGCAGAAAGTGTGGGAACACAGTCAGATTATTTCTCGTGGCAGTGAAACAAACTCTAGCTCTTCCCATTCCCCCCTCTTTAGACTCCTTTGTCATCTTCATCATGAATTTTTGGGGTGGTAGAGGGTTTCTTTTTCCATTTTCTCCTTATGCCTCCACCAGCCTGTCAATGGGGAGAGATTTTGTTTACACTCATGTAATCACGTTACTTTCCCAATAGAGTAACAAGTGCAAATATGCCTCAGCTTCTCTTCAGCTCAACCACAGCTTCCCTTTCGTGTCAGGATAGTTCAGAAGTTTGACTATTCATCCAAAGCAAGTTTCCATCCCTTTTAGGGTAAAAAACAACCAAGTCAAGCAGGCAAAAAAAAAAAAGAGAGAGAGAGAGAGAGAGAAAGAATCCAAACAATCATGCTCTTAATCCCCTCATTAAGGTTTTTTTGTCCTCCTTGTGCAAGCAAGGCAGTAAGTCCTGTTTCTCCAGGGACAACTCTGATCTTCCTCACTGTTAAAGAGCATGAAGACTGGGCTTCCTCTTCCCTTTTTCTAGAAGCTCCAACTTAGGGTCCCTAAACAAGTGCACATGCCCCGCCCCCAGAGCCCCCAGTAATAGTTATTACCCCAGACTTTTCCATTCACTTCTGCAGGTTCCTACATCTTCACCTCTCTGCAAAACCCACCTTTCTCTGACACAATGTAATCACATGCTCATGGATTTGCTTCCTCTCATGCTTTCAGTTGAGCACCTTCAGGGCTTTTCTGCCAGTTTCACAGCCTGCTACTGCCTAACCAGCTTTTCACAGTCCAGTTCCACAGCCATTGAAGAACAGTTGCTCAGACATTTCCTGCATGTTTCTATGCTGCTGTAAGAAAAAGGCAACTAACTTCTTTAAAAGCCTTGCTCCCTTGCCCAGAAGACACTGCTTCCAGCCTATGGTTACATGCAGCCTCTAGGGACTACAATACCCAGAAAGCCTCTGTTCATAAAGGGCCAGAATTTGTAGCCAAATGCCGGGCTGCACAGAGGTTACAGGGACCCATTACGAAATCTGAAATGGAGTCCTCCCTGCCCTTGTCAAATATTGAGATCAAGGGAAGGCCAGAAGAGCTTTGGAGAGGGAGTATGCACTGCACTTACCCTGCAGCAGTGACTCAGTCTTTGTTCTGTGGGGCTTCTGTGCATGTATTCTTGCACTACTACCCACTGCTTATCCCAGCCACCCCTCCTATGTGCTAGGTCACAACACCGGTTAGTTTGGGGCCCACTAATTTGAGGGGGGACAGGCGAAATCCTCTTCAGCATTCCCACTCCTTGAGCAACTGCAGAAATGAATAGGACTCCAGCCTCCCCTTAAGGGGAGAACGTGCCTTGTGGCAATTCCTTTGCTGCTTTGCAGGGCAGAAGTGAGTACAGTAGAGATTGCTTGACTCCCGTCTTCACCAGTTCCTTAACTTTGGGGTGCTGGGGGGCTGTTAAGTTCTGCCACTGTCTCTGGAGGATAGCATGTCATCTCTTCTGCTCTTTGTCTCCTGCTGACAACCAAAAACATCTGGAGAAAAGGAGGCTCAGTCCTTTTCTCCACCCCCTAACTGACTCCAGGGAAACCCTTCATGCTGATATCCACAGGAGCTTTGCCCATTTTTGGACTATAGATGCAACAGCCCATGGTGCTGTAATTTTTGTTTATTTGTTTTTTATTTAGCTTTTTTTTTTAGGAAAATACTGAGTTTCAGGGATGAAGTAGTTAGAAAGTAATTATTTTTCAAAAGAAAATGTAAGTACTAAGCCATTACAACAGAATGTAATCTGTTATTGAATATCAACCAAAAGTATGCTATGAATTTCTCACGAGACATAAAAAGACACAGTATACACTCCTGGAAGCCTTTAGATGTGACACGATGAGCCAGGATGACAGAGAGAGAGTCAGAATGAGCACCAAAGCAATGTGATCATTTTAGGCAGATGCATATCACTGGTCTTCCAGATGAGATATAAAGAAAGACAATCTGATATATTAAGAGATTACTGCTGGTTCCTTTATTGTGGCAATGTGGAAGAGAAGTTTACAAGAGTGATTTGAAAGAAAAGTGGTTTACAGTATCTCCATTGTATCGCAAGCTCTTTGAAGCAGGGATTGTTTTCTTACATACTTAAACAGTGTCTAGTATAATGCAAACTCAGTCCTAACTGGTGCCTTTGATTGCTACCGTAATATGAACAAGCCTCATAATAATCAATAATTAACATTCTCCCTACTTTTTAAGCACTATGGATGGGCTGTGCTGGTGAGGAGCCAGACAGAGTGGCCACACAAAGCAGCTAAATTATCCACATCACTGGGGACCAGATATAGCTATTTGTGCAGATCCAGTTTCTTTATCCCCAGAAATGCTGACTGCTATTGCAGCCCACAGAGAACAAAAAATGGGGAAAAAAGAGACTATTCTTATTACAAGGGAAATTAATCAAATTCAAAGAAGAGAACAAGGGAATTTAGTGGGCATGAAACAAGAGCTAAAGTAACAAAGAGTAACACTGAAGTCATCAATGGAAATCAACTCAGAGAATGCAACATTTTGTTAAGCAATTCACCTGGCTCTTCCCACTACTTCTCTGCAAATGCTCATAAATGGAAGTCAGAAGAATCTTTTAGTATATTTAACACGTGTACACAACTTTCCTTGTGTGGATGCAGAAATTCCAGTGTACACAACTTTCCTTGTGTGGATGCAGAAATTCCAGTTTAGAATGTTTGTTTGAATATTATTTAATTCGTTGTGAGAAGAGGAATAAGACATACCAGAGGAATTGAATTTACACAACGGATTGTACTAGAATAACTATTGTGGTTAAAAAAATTATATCCCTACCAATGAATAGTACTAGTGCAAAATGTTTGTGCAGTATGGACTTCAGACTTTGTCAGGAAAGAGATTTCTCAGACCAAGGCCTATCAAGAAATAGCATCCTCAGAATGCAAGGTCATATAAGAAAACCGCAACTAATTCCCTGCCTTTCTGATGTAGAAAGATCAGACTATGAACAGCAGATTGTTGAGTGGCCACCACCACATATAAATCTTCCTCTGCCTATCCCACCAGTTGTCTGAGAAGCTAGTCATTAGCTCTATTGCTGATTAGACCTTTGAGACCATATTCCTGTCTCCTTCCTAATTCCTGAACCTTGTTTGTGTTACCACATCATATCCCTGGATCCTGCTGTGTTGTCTTAACTCCACTTACAGACTCAAGCTCTAATTCTTGGATTGGCTCTTGGCAAGGACCATGACTCCATTCTGAATTCTGAAGATTAAATCTGACCACTCACAGTACTGCTTTCTTGTACCCCTTTGGAGCATGGGCAGGCGGACACTACAAAGAAATTTGACCTAAGATACTTAACTCCAACTAGGAGAATTGTGTAGCTGAAGCCAATATACTTTAAATTGAACTTCTGGCATGGCCTCACACAGTGGGTGGTCAGCAGGAGAAACTCTCTCATCAACTTACCTCACTCCTTGTGATGGTAAAGAGTACTGTGGTCGACGTGGGGGAGGGGGGGCTCTTAGGGTTTGATTTAGCACATTCCTAATAAACAAACTAAATGAAACCCCAGAAAACTGACTGCAGTAGCGGCAAACGTCCACTTAGTGCAGACAAGCCCTCTGTCAGACATCAAGTTATGTCTGTTTTGTGCCCATTAACTCTTTGTCTAAGAGAGTTTGAAGTCTGTCCAATATACTGGGCATCTGGGCATTGTTGGCACATGATGGAATATATGATGTTAGCTGAGGAACATGAGAATGTGCCCATGATTCTGTGAATAACCTGGTTAGGTCCAGTAATGGTATCTCCAGAAAGGATCTGTGGACAAAGTTGGCAGCGGGTTTTGTTGCAAGGAAAAGTCCCAGGATTGGTGTTCCTGCAGTAGAGACTGTGGCTGTTAGTGAGCATCCTCATAAGGGTGGGAGGTTGTCTGAACATCTGGGTTTCTACGTACAATGCAAAACAAAACAAAGCAGTCAACTAGCACTTTAAAGACTAACAAAATAATTTTTAGGTGACAAGCTTTCTCGTGCTCAGACTGACATTATTTGCAAACAATGCCAAATGAGACACAGTCTCAACTATGCTGAACACTATGCTGCCCAGAGTCTCAAAAACAACCCAGACATTATAATCAAACGAGCTGACAAAGTGGGTGCTGTTGTCATCAAGAATAAGTCAGACTGTGAACAGGAGGCAGCCAGACAACTCTCCAACACCACATTTTACAGACTTCTCTCCACTGATCCCACTTTGGAATTCCAAAGGAAATTACAACAACTACTTAAGGAACTCCCTGCTGCTGTTCGGGACCTCATTCATTCAAACACACCATCTGCACCCCAGCCTGGATTATTCTATTTACTTCCCCAGATCCACAAATCTGGAAACCCCGGATACCCTATCATTTTGGGTATTGGCACTCTTACCACCGGACTATCCAGTTACGTGGACTCCCTCCTCAAACCCTATGCCACCAACACTCCCAGCTATCTCTGAGACACCACTGACGTCCCTAGGAAATTACAAAACATCGGAAAAGTTCCTGACAACGCCATCCTTGCCACAATGGATGTAGAGGCTCTATACACTAATATTCCATACGAAGACGGATTACAAGCAATCAGAAATATCATCCCTGATGTCACCACAGCCAGTCTGGTGTCTGACCTCTGTAACTTTGTTCACACCCACAATTATTTCTGATTTGGGGACAATTTATACCTCCAGATTAGTGGAACTGCTATGGGCACCTGCATGGCCCCACAATATGCTAATATATTTATGGCTGACCTGGAACAATGATTCCTCAGCTCTCGTCCCCTATTACCTCTCCTCTACTTAAGATACATTGATTACATCTTTATGATTTGGACCCATGGTATAGAGACTCTAGAAGAATTCCACAGAGACTTTAACAATATGCATCCCACCATCAACATATGCCTCGATTACTCCATGCGAGAGATACATTTCCTGGACACTACAGTACAAATCAAGGATGGCCTGATCAGTACCACACTGTACCAAAAACCCACTGATCGCTACACTTACCTACACTCTTCTAGCTTCCATCCTGCACACATAACTAGAACCATTGTTTACAGTCAAGCCCTTACGTACAGTCACATGTGCTCTGATCCTACTAACAGAGACCAAAAACTACAAGATCTTTACCAGATATTCATAAACCTGAATTACCCACCAGGAGAAATAAAAAAACAAATCGACGGGGCCAGATGAATACCCAGAGACCAGCTACTCCAAGATAGGCCCAAAAAAGCCAACAACAGAACACCACTGGTCATCACCTACAGCCCCCAACTCAAACCACTGCAATGAATTATTAAAGACCTACAACCTATCCTTAACCAGGATGCCACGCTCCAGAAGGCCCTAGGTGACAGGCCTCTTCTCTCTTACAGACAACCTCTCAACCTTACGAGGATTCTCACCAGCAATGACAGTCTATACCCCAGGAACACAAATCCTGGGACTCTTTCTTGCAACAAAACCCGCTGCCAACTTTGTCGACATATCCTTTCTGGAGATACCATTACTGGACCTAACCAGGTTATTCACAGAATCATGGGCACATTCTCATGTTCCTCAGCTAACATCATACATGCCATCATGTGCCAACAATGCCCAGATGCCCAGTATATTGGACAGACTTCAAACTCTCTTAGACAAAGAGTTAATGGGCACAAAACAGACATAAAAACACTCCTGATCCACTAACCTGTTAGTCAGCATTCTAATGGAGTGGGGAATTCTGTTAATGACTTAAGAGTTTGCATGTTACTGAAGAAGAATTTTCACAACACTCTTCAAAGAGAGGCTGCTGAACTCTCTTTCATATTCAAATTTGACACATTATCACATGGTTTGAACTGAGACTGGAATTTTGTGCTCACTATAGGGGCTCATTTGCATACTTGGCTAAATCTAATTCTTGACTTGCCCCCCCTTCTGCCCCTCTACTCTCTGATTTGCTCACCTTGATAATTTTTTTCTTCTGATTTGTCCACCTTGATTACTATTTTTGGTTCTCTGTGCCTTAAATATTGAGTCTGTTCTGGCACCGCTATGATCTGAAAAAGTGGGTCTGTCCCATGAAAGCTCACCTAATAAATTATTTTGTTAGTCTTTGAAGTGCCACTTGACTGCTTTTTCTTCTTTCATGCATTTGCCATTTTTCTCACAAATGCTGGAAGCCTGAGATGCTCTTACAAAAGCTTTGGTAAATTTGCTGTGTCACCCAATATGGCCGTAGAGACCTCCTAGAAGAGTGATACTGCACTCCTTCATTGCTTTTGTTGCAGTCTTTGTAAATATCTGAAAGACGAACTGGCTTCGGTGGGTCCCCTTCATCCCCACCTGAGTAAAAGAATTTATGGATCTCTGTATCCAGACAGACATCAGATTTCATCAAGCAATGGAAACACAGGAGGGAATCACTTACTTCCTGCACTTACCAAAGGCTCAGCCCTCAGGCTCAGGGAACTGGGCAGTAATCAGCACTGTGCAGACTAATAGGGCATGGCCACAATGACTGCTTTGTGAGTGAGAATACAGAAGAGGGAATATCTCTGCTTCTGTTGTACAGGAGTAGGTCTGGATCAGCCACCTGTCAAAAACTGTTGACAGACGCACCTGGGTAGGGTGCTAAACTGCAGTATCACCAGGGAGAAAAAGCTAAGATTATGTTAAATCAGGAGTTCCCTATCTCCATGTCTACAAATTACCCCCCAAAGGTTGATCCCACATGTGAAGCAGGACTTTCCAGTGACTCAGTGGGACCAGATGACTAGCAGCAGATTTCTCACTGGAAACCACAGTATATAAACCTTATTCCTATTCCACCTCTTCTCTGAGCAACCAGTTCTTAAGTGTACTGGTGATAACACCCATGAGACCAAGTTCCTGCCTCCTTGCCTGGTTATTGCTCCTTGTTCATGTTACCATGACTTATTCCTGGTTCCTGCTCCTGTGTCCTGACTCCAGATAGTGATTCTGGCTTTGACTCTTAGTGCCCTTAGTGTGTCTTCTGACTCCAGCTGTGGGTTGACCCTTGGAACGGCTTCTGGCTACAGTGCCCAGATGTGACCCTTGTCTCGACTCCTGATCATGAGCACTGCTCTGGGCTCTGAACTTTCATGTAGGCTACACGAACTAGAGGTCCTGATACGCTGTCAGTTCTTCACGGGGCAGACTGTCCTCTGCTATGAGTATGCACAGAACCTAGCACAGAGAGGTACTGTTCTTGTTTGTGGTACCTTGAGCAGTAACGATATGAACAGCATAATCTATATTTTTTCATTTACTCCTTGCTTTTACAAGCATTATTTTTTGACTTTGATGTGTGTTATGGATTTCTTCCTTTACAAATTATGCTTTCTTGGCTATTAAGATAAAAGAGACAAAAATCAGTAAGATTCTATATAAAATGCCTGCAGCAGACATAGCTAAGGTACCATAAATAGATTGCAAGGGGGAAGAATGCATTTACAGGAATTTGAGACAATCTCCTCATCAAGGCAGGAAGTTTTACTTTGATGGCCTCAGCAGTATATTTTGACCTACATTGAAGACAGGAATATGAAGCTACACATAAGTAAAGAAAAATAATTAAAAGAGGAGGATGATTTATAATTTTGAACTGAGCTAAATGATTTTAAATTCTAATAAGTATAATTGGGACATACCTGTCATATTGCCTCATGATTCAGAATTACTACTACTAGTAGGCTTTGTTCAATTCATCAACAAGAAGCTGAGTAAAGACCTGATAAGCAGACTATGTGGTAGGTACAAACACAGACATTGCACAAAATAATGCCATTACCATCTAGTCACTGATTAATTATAGGAGGTCTATATATGGAAGTGGTTCTTAATTTTTTTTTTTGTCCTGTGGCCCACAACAATCAACACAAACCCTTCTAGGGGGACCACCAGCTAACTACTCATGATGACAAAATGTGTTTGTTTATCTCTAAGTACTTTAAATACTAAATGATTCATATTAGGCTACTGGAGCTATAAGAGAGAATATATGACTAATCAGAAAGAAAATAATATTAATCAAAATCAAAATAATTAAACATATTAAGCACTTCAACATTATCATGGCAATTGACCAAACTTGCTTTTAAATATAATAAAATATTAATGTATATTCAAAAAAGGTTTAAACATTGTCTTTATTTATAGCAAGGATAAGGAACTTTTCTTGGCTATGGGGCCACTGGTCTACAGAAGAATCCCTGTAAGTATAAGATGGACTACAACAGGTGGCAACAAGGAACAGATGTGAGCAGCACAAATTAATAGTGAGATGATTATGATAAGTGTAATAAGCACCAGTAACAGCACACCAGCTGCCCAGCCAAAGTGTTTTGTAGGCATCAAAATAATAGGAACATGCTAATATGTTGACAGCTTTGTCCAGATTCCAAGACAGCAGAAGGCTTCATTTCTCTGGCAGCTAAAGACAGTGAGGGAGTTCTGAAGATAATCCTTTTTATATAAAATATGAGAGGAAAGTTTAACAGTCTCCAAGACCCTCTTGTGGACTCTTCCAAAAAATCATAAGGCTGACCTTCTGCATAATGGTGTGATACTAGTGGAAAGGAATATAAGTGTAGGGGACAGAGTGGACAGAAACATTTGTTTGCACTCCAAAACCCTCAGCCGATGTTTGTGTACATAGTGACACTCTCAGACATACCAGGCACGCATCACAGTGATACTTATGACTAATGACCTGAGGTGTTTGACATGGAGAAAGGAATTAGGATTTAGGTCACATGCTTAATTCTTCTTGTTCTGTTTCAGGACAATATATACGCTTCTATGCTTTCTAAGAAAGAGAAGTCTTTGCCTTGACAAAAGTCCACCTGTAGACTACACAGCCTTGTAAGCCACAGATTTGCCCCATAGATTTTCCATGTTCTCAGGGAAATAGCTTGTTCTGAAGGTGACAAAATACAACTAAGGTGCTAAGATGTGGGGTAACCTTCTACCACATGTGTAATATCATTCAAAATATCATAAAAACAAACCATGAACATAACCACTCCTTTGGGTCTCTGACAGCTGAAAGACATATTGCTATTGATGCCAAGAAGTGATGTAGCTGTTTTCTGCACACCTGATAGTGCCGTGTGTAAGCAAAAGACACCACCATTTCACTTATTAATTCTTACTGCTTCTCTGTTTTTATTTCCAATGATTTTGAAAGCATGGCCAAGTATCTTCTGCTTAACCACTCTGAAACTAAGTTTTTATCTAATGTCCTACTTGACCTACCTTGTTTCAATTTAAGCCCTTTGCTTCTTGGATTATCATCAGAGGTTAGAGAGAATATTTTTTCCTCATGCTACTTGTAACAACATTTTTGGTACCTGAAAGCTATTATCATGTCCAGTCTCAGTCTTCTATTTTCTAGACTGAACAAACCCATTTCCTTCAGTATGCTGTCCTAGATCATGTTTTCTAAACTCTTAGTTATTTTTAACCATGGAATCTATAATCAAGCTAGGAAACTTTGCTGATACAGAAGAAAAGGAGCACAAAGCACCCAAAATACATCTCCAGTGAAGCACTGTGTCAACATTTCCTTTTTTTTTTTTTTTTTTTTGGTTTGTGGAATTCCAAGTTCACAATGTCCCATATTGCTACAGGAACCAGACATGCTTCACAAAGTAAATTGTTTAGTTGAAAACCTAACTTTCTATCAAAAACAGTTTTGACAAAAGTTTTCTGAAAAGCCCTATCCACCATCCCTCCAGAGCAGACTCATTTCTTCTTTTGGGTCTTCCACCAGTTCCCTGTGTACCTTCTTCCAATGAAACTACTTCCTTGTATTAGCTTCAATTTGTCTTCAGTTGCTTCCTCAAAAAGACACGTCTTCCAAAAAGTCCATAAGCCCATTCCCATGCCACTTCAGGACAGCTTTAAAAACTAACTTCAGAGTGCTTAAAGATAAACATATGCTTAAATCCTGTCCTGAATGGAATTATTTCATGAAATGAGAAGTATTAATGAAACAGCAGAGAATAATTAACAATAATAAAAATGAAAAAAGCCACATAGCTTACAAAATACATGCCAGCATGTTCTAGCTATTCACTTGTTTTCTTGATGCATCCTCTCCCCAATATCTTCAGTAATATGATGCCTTTATTGAACTGAATAGAGATACAGAATAAATAAGAAAATAAAGAATTAGTGTTACCTTAAGTTTGGTTAAGAGAATATGTGTGTTGTATAGAAAGGCCCTGACTTGTAAATAGAAGATAGGCCTTGAAAATAATGAGCTTTAAAGAGTGAAGTAGAAAGAAGGTCTGAAGCAAGGAATAACTAATGAAATGAGGAGAGGTATCTGAAAAAGATCTTTCACTGAAAGGGGTGATTTAAGTTAGTTCAAAATAAAACAAAGAGATTCTGTCTTAAAATGAGCCAAAGTAGCTTTTCTTACTCCACATACCAGTGGTATCTCAAAAATTAATTTCTACATCAATCCAGGTGTAAAAAGAAAAATTGTGGGTCAGTAAGAAGGAGGGGAAGCAATAGAAAGGGAAGGCCTTGGGGAAAAGGAGGTTGTAAATCTTATCTGGATTAACACTGGCAATGAGGTTAAAACTGTCTCAAAGAGGTTTTTAGTGGTAGTCAGTAATTCGCAACGACAACCCTTTTTTGTTAAAGAATTTTTTAAAAATAAATTCTTAAAAGGTTTATTGCTAATACTTGCTTGACTGCTTTGGAGCTGACCAATATTGTGCTCAGCACTCATGGGTTTAGCCCACTCCAAATGCCTATCAAGGGCATGTTTTACTGTTTGGATGTAGTATTTTGCTTATTATTTAGGCTTTTTAGGTATGTTTTCCATTTGGTCTTTGGTTCTACCAAAAGAATTTAAATTAACATTGTTGTAATAACTTGAATAAATAATAATTACAACAAAAGGCTTCAGCTTTGTCTTCCATGGGGACCGTATTTCTAACCCCTCTATGTGCCATTTTCTTCGATCACTGCTTGGCCCCAGTTAGATTTGTAAAATTAAATGATACGGTTTTGGGTAGTTCTGAAAGAGTAGCAGGAAGACCTGTCTAGTTGGAAGGTGGAGAAAGATCAGGAAGCCATGTGGTCCTTATCCTTATTTGTCTGCTTCTCTTTATGTTCCCTTAAACACATTGCATCTTTACCTATACCTGAAAACTAGGATGATCAGATATCACATTTTTTAAAGGTAGAGGCCCGTATTCAAGACCTTCTTCAGGCGTTCTGACTTTTTTATAGAAATTGGTAAATTGTCCCATATTTTGTCCCCCCCTCCATCAATACTGGTGGGTTCTGCTGCAGGCTGGATCTCTGCTTACCAGCCACCAGCTCACCAGCAGTGAGTGGAAGGAGGTCCAGCATCCAATGATAAGGGTGGGTATGTAAAGCCAGTGGTAGGGCTGTGCATGGGGTCAGCTGCTTCCTGTGTTGTTCTGTCAGCACAGCCCCTGCTGTGAGCCAACTCTCAGCCAGCTGGATTTTGGCCCATCTCTAGCTACCATTGGCTGATTATATATCACCTCTGCTGCCCATCCATCTGCCCTTTTATGTGCTTTATGTAGCAGGTTTAAAACTAATAAAAGAAAGTTCTTCTTCACTCAGTGCATAGTTAACCTGTAGAACTCCTTGCCAGAGGATACTGTGAAGTCTAGGACAATAACAGAATTTAAGAAAGAGCTAGATAAATTCATGGAGGTTAGGTCCATAAAAGGCTATTAGCCAACAGTAGGAATGGTGTCATGGGCCCCTGATTGTCAGAAGCTGGAGATGGATGGCAAGAGACAAATCACTTGATCATTGTCTTTGGTCCACCCCCTCCGGGGTACCTGGCACTGGCCACTGTCGGCAGCCAGGCTACTTGGCTGTATGGACCTTTGGTCTGACCCAGTATGGCCGTTCTTAAGTTGCCCTCTCGCTGTCTTCTCTCTGCTTTGTCCCTTCCACCATGCCCCAGAATTGCTGATCCTCCATATCCCCCCCAGAGAGTCACAGAGAATTAGAGTACTGAGCTCACCAATACTCTGACCATAAGCTCCTTCCTCTCCCCACTGCCTTTTACTGGGACAGCACCCCAGGAAAAGCAAAAATCCTCTAGCCTGGGGAGCCTCTCTTGGGGTAGCAGGAGGTGAAAACCAACTACCAACTGGCTCACATGCTGAACATGCACACTTCACAGCAGACTCCAGAGCTCAGCACCCTCTTTATCGGCCCCCACGCCTCATGCTGGATCCTGCTCCATCCCCAAGGGTGCCAATGTCCTTCCCCTGGGGGTGCCATTCTCTACTGAGCCACCTCTCTCTCTGGTGTCACTGAAGCCCCTGCAGTCATTTTCCCTGGGGCCTGGTGCACAAAGCTTCCTGAGAGCTTAACCCACTTCTGTGCATGAGGTACCTGCAGCACAAGAGGTAACTGAATTATCTTCATGGACAGCCGCAACCTGGAGATATTATCTGTCTTTTGAACCTGTGTGGGCAGGAAGGGACAAACTGCTTCCAGCAACATAAGAGGAGTGGCAATGGGGAGAGATGAGCTCTTCCAGATCATCACTTCTCTCTCCCATTCTGCTCTTCCTCTGCAACTAGAGGACTCTCCCATTCCTTCCCTCCAGCTCAGTGCCAAAAGGCTGCTGCTGGCCATGTTCCTGTTAGAACCCTGGCAGAAATCTGGGGTGGGGTGTAGCCAGACAGAGCTCCCCCACCTTTTGCTATACTCCATCTTGCTTCCCTTAGGTGCTTCAGGCATGAAAGGGTTAAAAGGAACAGGCCTGTCTTGGAATGCCTGAGAGTGCAGATGTGCTTATCTCCTAGCACAAGTCTTTGATGCTCCTGAGCAAGAGCCAGACTGACCCTGAATGGGCTGAAACCAGACAACAAAGAACAACAGACTAACAAAATGCCAGGGCCTCGGGCTGCCTTTTACTGGTACTGATGATACTGGTGATTAATACGCCCACTTGGTCCCAGATGGAGGAATCTCCAGCCCGTTAAGAAAATATGCCCTAAATTGTTAAATTCTGTCCACTTCACAGGTGCTAGCTAAGCCCTTGAACTCCCCGTGAGAACCAGCATCACGGGATGATTTAATTCAATTGGCGCCCTTTTAGATAAGGAAGAAGCGTACGTGACCCAAGAGGTATAAGAGGAGGGTCTGGCAGACCCCTTTGAGCTCCAATCACCTTTGCCTGCTGGACAGGAGGGTTATTGTCTCCTGAGGTCCCAGGGGATGCCCGCCTCCTTGAAAAAAGGGAAAAAGACTTCTTCCCAAGGGATTGAGAGAAGACTGGCCATGCCACGTTGGTAACACAGGGGTGAGAATAAGACCTGCTAGGTATTTTACTTTTCCTTTGCATGCATTTAACAAGTATAGATCTATGAATTAAAGTGTATGCTAGCTATTTGTAATCAAAGTATAAACCTTGTAACATTGTAACCACAATAGCTTACTCGTTAGTTAAGTAAACAAAGGAATTCATTGAGTGGTAACCTGACTCCTCCAGTTACTGTGCAAACCGAACACAAAACAAAGAACCCAGCTGCTTTTCAGCTGCTGTAAGCCTGGTCACGGTGAAACGTACTGGGAGCCAGCGTTGAGTCTTGCTGCCTCCACGGAGCAGGCTCTTGGGGCACCCATCAGCCAACCCTGGCTGCCCACTGTGAAGGAACTCTGTTCTAGCAGTAAAAGACTTGGGTGTTTAGGACCCTGGGGCATCTGTTCTCCTGCCTGGCTGCCCACTGCGAAGGGACTCTGTCCTAGCAGTTGAAATCTCGGATGAAAACAAGGGCATAGTTGGTATCTCACCTGACCATAAGCTAACATGGGGGCTTGTGACCCTCCATTCCCTGGGTTTCTTTTTCATGAACAGAGACTGCTGAGAAAAGATGGGAACCACCTCACAAAGAGAGGAAAGAGCATCTTTGTGGGCAGGCTTGCAAACCTAGTAAGGAGGGCTTTGAACTAGGTTCATCGGGGGAAGGTGACACAAGCCCTGAGGTAAATGGGGAAGGAGGAGGGAACAATAAAGTGGGTTTCCTGGGTGAAGGGGAGAAAGTGGGCCAATCGGCCCTTTCCCTTAGATGCTTGTACACTAATGCCAGAAGCCTAGGGAACAAACAGGAAACAATTAGAGGCCCTGACACAGTCAAAGAAGTATGAGGTGGTTGGAATAACGGAGACTTGGGAAGATTCGCATAACTGCAGCATGGTCATGGAAGGCTATAAACTGTTTAGGAAGGACAGACGGGAGAAAAGGAAGAGGAGTTGTGCTCTATGTGAGGGAGTAGTATGATTGCTCAGAGCTCCTGTATAAGGAAGGAGAAAATCCAGGTGAGTGTCTTTGGGTTAAGGTTAGAGGCAGAAGTAATAGAGGTGATGTTGTAGTTGGTATCTGCTACAGATGGCCAGATCAAGGAGATGAGATAGATGAGGATTTCTTCAGGCAGCTAAGTGAAGCTCCCAAATCACAGGCCCTGGTTCTCATGGGAGACTTTAATCATCCGGACATTTGTTGGGAGACCAATACAGCAGCACACAGACAATCCAGGAAGTTTTTGGAGAATGTTGGGGATAACTTCTAGGTACAAGTGCTGAAGGAACTGACCAGGGGCCATGCACAACTTGACCTGCTGCTCGCAAACAGGGAAGAACTAGTAGGAGAAATAGAAGTGGGAAGAAACCTGGGCTGCAGCAACCATGAGATCATAGATTTCAGGATACGAACAAAAGAAAGAAAGGTGAGCAGTAATATATAGACTCCTGATTTCAGAAAACCAGACTTCAACTCCCTGAGAGAATGGATGAGCAGGATCCCTTGGGAAACCAAAATGAAGGGGAAAAGAGTTCAAGAAAACTGGCAGTATGTTAAAGAAGGCACAGGAACAAACCATCCCACTGCATAGTAAGAAATGCAAACGTGGTAGGCAACCAGCTTGGCTTAATGGGGAAATCCTTAGTCAGAGTAAATTCAAAAAGGATGCATACAAGAAATGGAAACATAGACAGTTGACTAAGGAGGAGTATAAACATACGGCTGGAGAATGCCGGGCAGCAATCAGGAAAGCGAAAGCACAATTGGAACTGCCGCTGGCAAGGGTTGTGAAGAGTAACAAGAAGGGTTTTTACAGGCATGTTAACAATAAATGGATTGTCGGAGAGGGTGTGGGACTGTTAGTGGATGAGGGAGGTAACCTAGTGACAGGCAACTTCCACATGATAGATAGTCCTAGACAATGCAGTATGGGAAGTTGGAGAGCAGCCATCTGTGGCGAAGGGACAAGTTCTGAGCTATCTAGAAAAATTAGATGTAAACAAATCCATGGGTCTGGATTTAATGCACCCCAGGGTACTGAGGGAATTGGAAGAGGTCATTGCTGAACCTTTGGCCATTATCCTTGAAGACTCTTGGAGATTGGGGGAGACACCAGATGACTGGAAGAAGGCAAACATAGTGTCCATCTTTAAAAAAAGGAAAGAAGGACAATCCAGGACCTATAGACCGGTCAGCTTTACCTCAGTCCCTGGGAAAATAATGCAGGCAATCCTCAAGAAATCCATTTTCGAGCACTTGGAAGAGGGGAAAGTGATCAAAAGTAGCCAACATGGATTCACCAGGGTTAAGTCCTTCCTTATCAATCTGATTAGCTTCTATGATGAGGTAACAGGTTCTGTGGACATGGGGAAGTCAGTGGATGTGATATACCTTGACTTCAGCAAAGCTTTTGATATGGTCTCCCACAACATTCTTGTCCATAAGTTAAGGAAATATGGATTGGATCCTTGGACTATAAGATGGATAGCAAGCTGGCTTGATGGTCAGGCCCAACAGGTAGTGGTCAATGGCTCAATATGTGGCTGGTGATCAGTTTCAAGTGGAGTACCGCAAGGCTTGGTGCTGGGGCCAGTGTTATTCAACGTCTTTATTAATGACCTGGATGAGGGACTGGATTGCACCATCAGCAAGTTTGCAGATGACACAATACTAAGGGGAGAGGTAGATGCATTGGAGGGTATAGAGAAAATACAGAGTGACCTGGATAAATTGGAGGACTGGGCCAAAAGAAACCTGATGCGGTTCAACAAGGAAAAGTGTAGAGTCCTACACATAGGGTGGAAGAATCCCAAGCATTGTTATAGGCTGGGGACCGACTGGCTCTGCAGCAGTACAATGGAAAGCGATATAGGGGTTATGGTGGATTAAAGGCTGGCTATGAGTAAACAGTGTGCCCTTGTAGCCAAGAAGGCTAATGGTATAATAAGGTACATTAGGAAGAGCATTTTGAGCAGATCTCGAGAAGTAGTTATTCCCCGCTATTCGGCACCGGTGAGGCCACATCTTGAATATTGTGTCCAGTTTTGGGCTCCCCAGTATAAAAAGGATGTGGATTTGCTGGAGCAGGTTCAGCAGAGGGCAACAAAAATGATTAAGGGCTGCAGCACAAGACCTATGAAGATAGGCTGGGGGATTTGGGCTTGTTTAGTTTACAGAAGAGAAGACTTAGGGGTGATTTAAGCCTTCAACTTACTGAAGCCTTCAACTTCCTGAAGGGGAGCTCTAAAGAGGAGTGTGAGAAACTGTTCTCAGTGGTGTCAGATGGCAGAACAAGGAGTAATGGAAGTTGAAGAGGGAGAGGTGTAGGTTAAATATTAGGAAAAACTACTTCACCAGGAGTGTGGTGAAGCATTTTAATGCATTTCCTAGAGAGGTGGTGGATTCTCCATCCCTCGAGGTTTTCAAGTCCCAGCTTGACAAGGTCCTGTCTGGAATGACTTAGTGTGGGTTGATCCTGCCTGAAGCAGGGGGCTGGACTACATGACCTCCTGAAGTCCCTTCCAGCCCTATGATTCTGTGATTCTGTGATTCCTCTGCCATATATTGTCCCAGGAAGATGCTGTGTGAGATACCAGGAGAGATGGGTATGTTCTGCCAGGTGTAGAGGGCAGATAGTGATGGAAGGAAGGGTGGGCTCAGTCAGTCATACTCTCTGCCAAGTGAGAGAGGTGCGTGCGTGTTTCATCGCTCCTCATTTGAACCCTAAAGTCTTACGTGCAAGAAGGTAACAAAGAACCCAATGATGCATTACTTCTTTGTAAGGGGACTTAGCCAAATTCTATGTTAATTAGAATGTTCCCATGATCTTCATTGAAGTTGCTTGAATATGAGTAATTTTAACAGGTATGCCCTATTTAACATAGTCAACCTACTGAAAGCAGCAATTCCACTGCTTCTGAATCTGGCACTATTTATGTTATAACACATGCCTCATGTTAAAACAGACAAAATGAGATGAAACTAACATCAAATAATGGGAAATTGCAAAAGGCAGCTTTACAAGCCTACGGTATTAGACAGGCCTTTGTCGAGGAGTAATAAACAAGAACTCATTCTGATGAAGGCAAAAGCTTGTATATCACTTGAAGATTTGTCTTGCATTGCTCAGATAAGATTCAATATTAAATGATAATAATAATGAAACACTTCCCAGTAACTGGAAATTATAGAAAGAACATGTCCTGCTTGTAGAAATGTCCAAGAGTAATAACCTTATGTTTCGATATATGATAAAAGAGAACTTAAATTTCAAAGGTTACATCTACACTAGAGAGTTTTGTCAACAAAACTGATGTTTTGTCAACAAAACTCACAGTGGCCCCATTACAGATGTGTTCTGTTCACAGTAAGTACACAGAATGTGACACTTCTGTTGGCAGCATTCTGACATTCCCTCAGGAGGCAGAATGCCTTTGTCAACATGATCTGTTGACAGAAAATCAGTGTGAATGTTCTAGGGTGCCATCTGTTGACCAACAGGGCTTCTGGTACAACAGGTAGGCCTGTTCGCTGTGCTTCCAGTTGGCCATTCTGTCAAGAGAGCGACTGGGCAGTCTGGCCACTCTCCGTCAACAGAGAAGATGGACAAAGTGATCCGCTTTCATTTGTGGCCACAATCTGTCATCAGAATTTCTGTCCAAAGATATCGTCTGACAGTGGCATCTGTCGACAAATCACTGTAGTGTAGATGTAACCAAAGTGAGACAAATACATTTGCTCTTATAAGATTTATAGTATTTCTCAGACCAAATATAAAATAAATTTAAATGCTTGAGAAAACAATTGGGGGTGGGACGTTATGGGGTGGAAAATGAGTTACTAAGGATAATTCTTTGCTGGGTGTCTGGCTGGTGGGCATTGGCCATTTGCTCAAGGTTTACCTAATTGATATATTTAGGTTTAGTAAAGAATTTTCCCATGGGGTCAGATTTGGAGGTTTTCACCTTCCTCTACAGTATGTCGCATGGGTCACTTGTATGTTCAAATAAGTGTAAATAGTGGATTCTCTGTAACTTAAAGAATTTAAATCATTATTTGCCAACTTCAGTAGCTCAGTCAGAGGTTATGGGATCAGTACAGGAGTGGGTGGGTGAGGTTCTATGACCTACAAAGTGAGGGAAGTTTGACCACTAGATTATTATGATGATGTCTTCAGATGGTCCCCTAAAGTCTATGGCTACATATACACTTTGAGATAAATTTGAATTTAATGCCATTAGCTCAATATTAACACATGACTGTTTTCACTGTTAATATCATTAGCTCAATTTAGGGAGCACTAATATTGATATCATAATATTGTTGGAATCGGCTGGGTGTACTGTAAAGTTTGAATTTAAAAGTTGAATAAAGGCCAGTGTGGAAGCACAATGCCTTAAAATCAAATTTATTAGCCTTCAGAGGTGTCCCATATGCATCCCACAATGCTGCACAGAGCAGTTCTATCTCCTCTGCTTTCCAGGTGCACAGGAACTGGATAACAAGAAAACGGAATTTCAATTTGGGACCAGGAAGCCCATGGCTGTGGGGTCATGTTTGTATGAGAGCCTGAGAAATGTTTTTCTTTCTTCGCTATTAGCGCTGTGAGCATATCTACCCATTACAAATAGCCCCAATGTGGTTCTGTCTCTACCTCTGCTCACTGATCACTTGGTATTTTTTTTCTCCACTGCCTGGCACTGGCCCCAGCCCAACTGCACCACATGGCAGCATGGCTGTTGTGGGATTTGTGCTTGTATGAGAGGCTAAGGAACTTCTTTTCAGAAGTTTATATTTGTGCAAGCCCCTTCCTCCCGCACAGGTGCCACACAGTGAGGGTCACTCCCAAGCCCAAACACATGACGTGGCTAGCCCCAACCCAATAAAAGGATGTGCCTGCCATTCAGTGCTCACCATGCTGCCAGGCAGCATCATGTCCTCGGTAGCATGCGGTGAGGGCTTCTAGGATGGGAAAGATTTTCAGGGGCTTGCAGCCACCCAAGGGGACCGCTGGCCCCCTACTCAAACCCTCCATGCTCCCTTCCACAACAAGGACAGTGAGGGCTACCTGTTACCGGGATGAAGTCTCCACCAACAGCTACAGATTGCAAGCCCAGCTGCCACCCAGGGGAATGTTTCAAGTGGCCCTCAAGCCACAGACCCTACAGCCCAACACCGAAAAAGATTTTCAGTGGCCATGTTAACTGGCCATTCAGTCTCCAAATACCAATCCCCACCCCCATCCCGCACAGTGGCAATTAAATTTGGCAAGCCCCATCCACCATCCCCCCGCCCGTTGGCAATGTCTGTGTAGTGAAAAGGGAAGCCAAAATCTCTTTCCTTAGCCTTTTCTATTGTGCTTCTTCTAACTTTGGACCCCTTCAGACAGGAAACAATGAGAATAACTGTGCACAGAAGCCATATAATGAACCTGGAACCCAAACCCCTCCCTCAGCAACTCTCTCTTTTTTCTAAAGCTTTACCATCTAGTCTTTCTTCATGTTTTGCATTGTCCCTGTATTATTTTCAGAGATCAGATCTACTCAAGGGAGAGGGGACAATGGGTGGAGGGATAGCTGAGAAGATACACATCTGCTGCTTTTTATAACATCTTTCATAATTCAATTACAGCTACGGTTTCAAAAAGCAATTCAGTTATAGAAGAAAGATTTCTGTGGATTTGACAATCTTTATTGATGCTCTAGTTTTCCTTCTTTCCATCTGGAAAAGTGGATGCCTGCTTACCACAAGATGGGAATGAGTGCAATGCAACTGGGAAGATGATGTCAAATACCAACAGCCACTTGCATGAAGTTTTTTCCCCTTGCTGCACCAGTGAATATACCCATAATCTTCTGGGGATGAGGGAACTATGGAATAGGTCCCCACAATGCACTGCTTCCACAGTCAATGTTTACCAATTGAGTGTGGAAGCGATAAGTTGACTGTGAGGAACACATGCAGAGGTGAGGATAGTCAAATTTCAAATTTATAAAATCCAGCATTACAAAACTGACAATAAATTCAGTTTATCATGTAGCATAGACAGAGCATATGAGTGTGTGAAAGAAGGTAAAAGAAGTAAGCCATCATCTGGCAGTCAGACAGATTTAGGGACTAAATTTTATGCCCATAGATTTTTGCAGTTGGATCACTGACACCAACTGAAATATAGTTCTGTACCCTTGTTAAAAATACATCATGGATAACATCCTTACAGAAATTCATGTGAATCATAGAACAATAAAACAATACAGTAGACTTCCAACTTACATGATCTTGACTGACACATTTCTTGGAATAACTCATGTCAACATTGTGAGTGGTGGGGTGCTAGGAACCAGGTGGCAGTCTGGCTCCCAGCTTCTGTCTGCTTGTGGGAGCCGGGAAACTGACCAGCACTGCTGCACCTGGCTCTGGGCTCCCCACTGTTCATGGGAGCAGGGAGCCAGGCACAGCCAGGATCAAAGAACCTGAGGGTGGCAGGGCTGCTCCCCCACCCTGTCCCGACTTATGAAAAAATTGACTTACATATGGTTGCCCAGGAATGCACTCTGTGTAAGTCAAAAGTCTACTATACAAAAGCACAGGTGGCTTATTTGTGGCCACAAACTGAACTGTAACCAGGAGAGTTGAAGGAGACTTCTGACAGATCTGATTTCAAGTACTTTCTAAACTGAACTGTTAATAGTTCACACAATAGGTCACCTATTGAGGAAAGCACATAAACTTGGGCTTCAGTCCATGTCTGTTGAGGACGACATTTAAGAACTGACTTCAGCATGTTTTAAGTTAAGCTAATGCTTACATGCTGTCCTCAATGGGACTCTTTAGTGAAATGAGACCTAAATACAAATATAATTTAATGAACACAAAGTAAATTGCTTCATATTTAAAATAAATACATGTAAAATCAGTCTAGATAATGACTGTACTTCTTACCTGAGAAGACACACCTATCTTTTGTTTTGCTTGATCTTTTAAGTATTCCAAAATACTAAGAGAGGTCATATGTTAGTAACCTGGAAGTTTCTCTCTAATTTTTTAGCTACAGAAGTGAAATATAAAACAAAAGACTTATTTGAAGATGTCTGCTACAGTTTCTCTGTATGCTATCATCATCTTATTTTCCCATAAGGATTTATCTTCTTTTCTCATGACAATCTAATTTTCTATCTTGAAAGACTGGCTTCTAAAAACTTATATAATAAAACCTTCTTTGATCTCTAGTGTATACATTACTATATATGGTGTAATGCTTGTTCTTTAACTCGCACACAAGCAAAAATTAGTAAAAGCTTTGCTTCCTTATTTTCACAAAAGTTATGCCAGTTTGGACACTTTTCTACTGGAGCAATTTAAAGTTTTACTCTCTGAACTTGAAATCCTTAATAATTCAAGTACTCAAGGCAAAACCATTAACATGAATTATTCATGTGTATCTCTAATGTTGGTCTCACAGGTCTGGGAATCAGAAGATCTGAGTTCTTGTCATGTCCACAGGCTTCCTTAATGCCATTGGACAATATATCTAATAATTTTGCCCCATGTCCACAAAGGGACTTGGGCATTGCAATGCCTAGGGTCACAACATGTAACTTTTTGGTGCCTAGAGAAATCACTGGAACAAAAATGAGATCCACAAAGACTGAATTATTCTCTTACACTCCCTATAAAACAAATGGGGAGAAATGGAGACCAAAAAATGCCACCCATTCAACCACCTGACTATGTGAAGAGGTAACCTTATTAGACTTGAAGCAGCTGACAAGAGTTTCTAAGCCCAACTCCCGTCATGGAGTTTGGTGGCTAAATCCAGGATGCACAGTGCCACCTATTTGTACTTGTAATCCACAACTAGGAACCCTTATCCTCAAGTGATGTGGCTTAGGTGTTTAACCTTCTTGTGAGCATGAGTTTGGCACCTACCTCACTCCACAGATAATGGTCATAAGATGAATAGGAGTTATTGCCCATTTTAGAAATTGTAGCCCAGTAATTGGAGCATTCATCAGGGTTATGGGGGGCAGTAGTTCAATTTAAAGAGACTCTCCCAAGGCAACAGAAGAACGTTCTCATCACACAGTGATAGGATAGCCTGATGTGGGGTTCCCTCAGTCTCTTCTGTCAAGCTTTTCCCTGCTAGGTAACAAATTAAAGATCCAGTGGAACAAGAGAAGTGAACATGATGTGAGTCGCGCTTTTTGGGTGCATTTTTAAGCACTGCATTACAAAATCATTCTCATTCTTTTTGTCTCTCTGCACCAATGAGTCTGAGATTTTCTTCACAGCGGGAGAGAAGTGATTTGAACAAAAAAATGTAGGTCTCCAATATCTTAGGTGAGTGCTCTGTATTACTGGGGTTAAAGGTTATCATGTAGGGCAAGCACCAATCTCCTTCTACTGTTCAGATTTTTGAATGGAAGATTTTGAATTGGATAAAGTGTCTCTGAGTATGGCTACTGGATCAGGCCCTGGAGGCAAGATGAGAAAATGACTGGCTTTCTTCCTCTGCTGTGTGAATCACTCTGGAGCTTAAGCTGCATACAGGTGCTCAGTTGCTTACAGTGAGGCAGCACTCTGCATGTCCAGATACCAAAAATCAGGTCTCCAGGGAACTAATAGTGAAAATATTTAGGCATCAGGTCAGTTTAGGCACCTACAGGATTAGGCGGCAGCCAAAAATTGGGAGTCATTGATATAAATGCATTTGTAGATTTGTACCTTTGTTCCTCAAATTGCACAGCTGCAAAATGGAGATAGTATCAACCTAAATCACAGGGTTGGTGTAACACTTAATGCTACTCAAATGTTATTGTGCATATCTCAGTCAGAAAGTGCTACACAGAAGAAGCACAAATTTATTATGGTTTCCATCTGTAGATTGCTAGACAAACATTCACTAATTATACTTAGCCAATTTTCTTGCATTTGAAAAGGAAAGAATAATTACACTCTGGAGTTTGATTTAGCGCTAACATGTATATAAAGCTTTAACCTATGAGGCCTCTCTTGTACCTCTTTTAATGCAACTAATTTCAGGGTGATTCTGTCTAGTTAGCACCTTGTCTAAGTGACAGGTGTGACAAAGTCAGTCTTGTTCCTGGGCTTCTGGCCTCTATTTAGTCCACTGGTTCCATTTAAGGGCTCAGTTGCCCTCGCTGGGGTGAGGGGTGGTCTGGGGGGAACCCAATCCCCACCCACAAGTGCTGGGTTCCAGCCAGGGACCCTATGCAGCTGTTAATGGGAAGGGCCGACTCTCTTAGCTCTTGGCACAAGAGCTCTTCTCCCTGGGACACTTCCCCAGATGATTCCCGTGCTACCTTCTCCAGGCTGTAGCAGCAGCAAGCCCCCCCTCTTGATCTGTTGAAGCTCCTCACTCTCCCTCTGTGGTTTCTGGTGTTCCTGATCCTCTCTTCTGCTCCTCTCAAACCTGCTCTCTCCCACTACTCTGGTCTTCTCGCCTCTCTCCACTCACCTCTTGCACTCTTTCCTCACCTTTCCCACTGTGAAGGGCTTTTAAAGGCCTCTTATTAGACCAGTCATGGTGTCAGCTGGCCCCAGTTAGGCTCAGCCATCTCCCGCCCACGTGCCTGTGATTGCCCTGCTGATGCTTCACAGGCCCTTCTGCTTGTTTGGGCTCCCTCTGAGGATGCCCTCTCCCCTGGCCCTGACACATAGGGCTGAACCTCCTATCCTGCATGGTCTGAGTGCACTGTTCTCAGGTCTCTTCTCTTCACCTCACTGAAGTTGGCACCCAGTATTTCTCCCAGTCAGAATAGGCTTTAGTATCCAACCGCTCTTATGACATAGGTCCCGCTAAAGACAGCATTTTCCATTTGTTCCCCGTGGGAGCTTTTGACCAATCAGTTAAATGACACACAAAACACCTCTTAAAACAAAACTATTGTTTAACCATCATAATAAAGCAGAGCACAAGAAAGAAAAGATTTTAAACCAACAAAATATGTAGCTATCACCCCAAAAGCCTAAACATCCTCCTGTTGTGGGAGCTTCTCCCTAATCCACACAGCAGGATCTATTATCTCCTTAACTCAAAAAACTTGACTCTTCTTGATGACATGAGCCTCTTTTTAATCCTTTCTTCAGGTATTATTATTATTATTATTATTATTATTATTATTATTATTCCATAACACTTACTCAGAAATCAAACACTCCTGGGAAAAGAGGCCTGGAAGGCTGCCTCATTTTCATGCTGCTCCTCTATGCTCTGAATCCTCTCTGAAAGCAGAAGTCCAGAAATGGCCCCCTTGTGGAAAATTCTGTGGAGCAGCTATGGTGGAGGTACACCGTTTGTATCTGAAGTTAACAGGAGTGGGAACCTAACACCATGTAAGATTGTCCACATATTATGTCACACCAGTTTAATTAAATGGCAGCAATATTATAACTTTAGTGAAATTGGTGCAAACTTTGTGTGTATTCCTACAGACTCTGTGTACTAATGTGCCTGGGCATGCCTACCACAGTTGGGTCCTCTTCTCAGCTGGAAACTCTATATGCAATCGTAATACAAATAATATGTTAAAGAAATGTGTGTCTCTCTTTTCTCCTCTATGAAATGTTTGAAAATTCTTCACACATCTTTAAAATATTCTATGGAATTTAAAATAAACCCCACACTTTAAACTTCAAATAAAATTATCTGTAGGTCATAAGTTAAGATAAAATAAATGTGGAGTTTAAAAGTGATAAAATTTTAAATTCACACAAGTTTGTTTCTGACTCCATGTCCTCTGATCACTTTTGCCAAATCACAGCATGGGCTGAGTCAAAGAACAAGCATTAACAAGAGGAACTTGTTAAATTTACATTTATTGAAATGTGAGAGCAAAGAGAAGGAAAATGTGTTGCAAGTGTGGTTGGAAAGACATCAGAAACATGGAATTTTGAGGATTAGAGAAGAATTTATTTATAAAGAAAATTATTCACATTTCTGTAAGAAAAAGGATCATCAGAACTTCACAATCTGTTAAATAGTACAAGCTATTCAGGCATTCACAAACACAGGGACAATAACAAGTCAAGACAATTCATAAAAAAATTTCAGAAGTGCTTAAATTGCTCCCTTAGGTAGGTTTAGGCACTTCTCTAATGTAATAATCCTAGAACAATTATGGAAAATAAGTGCTGAGTGTGGAAAAAATAAGGTAACTTTCAATGTGTTAATTTTCACTCTTACTAAATTTAAATAAAGACTTGGGACACTATAGCAAAATATGATTTCTATGGTACGTATATTTCAAATAACTGTGCTGTATCTGTGTTGCATTTTGCTTTGGCCATTTTGTTTTCATTATGTTGTACAATGAGCAACCATGCATTGTAGTTAATCTGTAATTATATAGAAATAGGGATCTACTACATATTTTCACTGTATATCCCATACGATAATGCAGAAGCTATTTTGGGCCTTAAATTACTACATTAATACATATATTCAGAGCATCTTTCTGCATTATTTCAGCAATCATAACTTTATTGTAAAGGAGGCTTTTTATTGGTTTTCTTTGTTTTGTTAACTAAAGGGTCAGTGCAAAAAGTGACCCCATGTTTTTAAATAAGAAACAAAATTGCCTAATTACTCAAGAAACTCAGTCCCTGACAAACTGGAGTTCTGCCACATTTATCGAATATGTGAAGGAAAGTACAAAGCTAGATGATAACCTACTAGTATGTGCCACACTAGTTACAAATGTCGATGTGTCAAAGGACTATCAGATTCTGCTCTAGCACAGGAACTTTATCAAAACACTGAAAATTAAACTAAAGAATTGATAGGGTCAAATAATGAAAGCAATGTTTCAGAAATAGTCGATAGAATAATGGCAATATTCATAAAGAACATTATTTGCAATACATTAGATCAATGCTCGTGCTATTTTTTTTCTCCGTTACTTCCATCCACCCCCCCACAAAAATAAAAGGGTAAACTGAGTGCTACCACTATGGACACTAATTAACCAAAGTGGTTTTATTTTTTTAATTAAATGCCCAGACACACATGTACCAGAATCCTAATTTAGAGTGTGTTTTAGGGCATGTCGAAACTCAAGTATATGCAAAGGGTTTGGAATCAAGATCTCATATATACCCTCCCCACTCCACTGTTACAGTAATAGATCTAGCCCAGGGACCAGCCTCAAAGTCTCAGGACCCTGACTCAGGGCTCCAGAACCCCATGTGGGTGGAGACCTGTTAGCCAGTGGCCGGGTGATGTGCGGTGAGGTATTCCCCTGGGTCCTAAACAACCCTGTTTTTTACTGTTAGAGCAGGGAGCTCCTAGCACTCTCACCTATGGCCAGGCTGTGGTAACCAAACAGTTAAAGTTCTATTTATTGTGCCGGCTGTGTTGCAGTAACAAAAAGGGGTAAAAGCAGTCAGGCTTAGATCTTAACTAGTTACAAGTTTACTAAGCTGCAGTTATAAGCATGTGGTTACAAAAGGCTATTGTCTACTTCTTATATGCTAGCAAAGTACAGGTGTTAACAAGTTACGTTACAATCCAATACAAAGATATCTGTTACCATCTAACACAATGATATCTTGATACAACGACATCTAGTTACAGAGCTCTAATTCTTTAGCTGTGCACAATAAGAAAGGAGACCTAGCATGGGTATATCGCACCCTCTCTGCGTCTCTCGATACCAGCGTAGCCAAGCCAGATCGGTCACTCAATTCCGCGGAAAGACGAATACGAGGTTGGGCGTCCCCAGCTGCGGACCTCGGGAGGCAATCACCTGACCCAACCAGCAGGTAGTTGGTGGAATGCACTCAAAGTTAGAGTTCTGCTGGGTCCACCTTTTATACCCCTTTAGGTTACGTATTCTCTTTCTTATCTATGGTGCCAGATCGTACTGGTCTGTCTTTTGTGACGCCAATTTGTTACAAGGGCAATTCTTACTTAATTTGCACTTGTAAGACAGGAGATAAGCAATTTAGGAGTACAGGACATTCTTTTTGTGTGGGCGGGGACTTCCTCTTCCGGGATGGCTGTGTGGTCATCATATCCATCAATGCCAGCTGGGGTGATTTCCTGAGGTTCCCCCCACCCTCTTGTTGACAGTTTGGCCTGTTAGCCTTTTATCTGTACTTTCTGTTTCTCAGGGTCACGATGAGCTAGCACAGCTGGGCCTCAATGAGGGGCATCAAAGACTGTGCTGTCAGCAGCCGTTTCCGTGCCCTGTATGCTTCTCAGTGGGTGGGGGGGGGTAGCGAGCAAGCTGGCTTGTAAGGGGGAGACTTTGTCTGGCTACAAAACCCCATGTGGGTGGAGAGTCTGAGCCTGAGTCAAGCCAAGGCCAAGGGTTCAAGTCCTGTTGCTTTGCGGTTTAGACACAATCTCAGTGGTGATCCATAGTCCAACTAGACCACCTTTCATTGTGCTTTGGACAGACAAGTTCAGTGGACCATCAACTTTTCTGACACTGCACCTTGAATAAATGGGCTTAGCGACCATATCTAAGGAAAGTGCTGGGAAATCTGGGATTTTGGTGATTGGACTTGGGCCCTCATAATACAGTGTTGACACTGTATCCACAGATTGGGATTCAGCAATTCCTAAACATTGTTTAAGAATGAGTGTATATGCTCCAATCCAATGCTTGCACTGTAGTGCAGACACATCCATATTACATTTCTCTTTACATAAATGCCCTTTCACTCATATTCTAGTCAGTTTCTAGCACTCGCTCATGGTTAATGTTGCCCCTTTATTTGCTTAATTGATCAGTCTATGGTTTTAGATGTATAGTTGGAAACAGATATGCTGTTTGTAAAATGTATATTGATGGTTTTAAAGTTAATAGTGGGTTGGATACCTCAGCAACAAATGTCCATACTGTGTCACTTTTATGAAGACTGAGACAAATAAAGTGCGGGTGGGTGTGAGTGTAGTTGGGTGGGTATACACAGATTAAAAATAGTTGGTGGGTAGTACAGATTAACATTCTTACCACTTTAACTTCCATTTATTGAAGGGCTGGTGTGTGAATTTCTTAACTTTTTGAGGTTTAAGTATTTCCTCCTGGGTTGTATGTAATTATGAGAGGCAATCAGCACCACCTCATCATCATCATTTTTGTTGCTGAAATTTTTGACAAAATGGGGGTGGGGGGCAAAACAACATTTCATCAAAATTAAAAATAATGAAAATAAAAAGGTATCAAGGAAGAGAGGCTTCTGATTTTGAACAAAAAAAATAAATATTCCAGGGAAAGCAGGTGCTTTTTTTGGTCAAAAGCCTAGCTAGTTCTAGTAGTTATAGGACTGATATCCAGATTGGCCTCTTGTGAACCCTACCAGGGGTGGACTCTCTTTCAGTTCAAAAAGGAGGCAAATACAACTTGTAGCACCAAGTCCCTCTGCTCTCCTTCTCTCAGATGGTTACTTGTGGATTTAGAGATCCACACTAGGGACTGTGGAAGAGCAATATATCATCAGGTAGAGGAATGGGTCAGCCAGGGGCTCCTTCCATATTATTGTACATTTTAGGTGGAACATAAGCATTTCTGTAGGCCTTATTTTAATTCTCTTCATTGAGGTGAATTTCAGGCTTACAGAAGATCGTGGGAAGACTTGATGCTAAATAGGAAACAGAAATTGTGGTTCTTCAAATGTCCACAAATCCTGCCATACTGTGCTGTCTACTAATACTAGGAGCTGTAGTCAACAATTCAAAACATGTTGCTTGATGTGTGCTAACATAAGACTTTAAATATAACTAATTACTTATCTTCAAAACAAAGCATATGGGAGGATATGAAGCTTCCAAAAATATTAAAACAGATTTGGGATTTCTATATCGGTGAGCAGGAAATCCATCCTCCTCTATTGATATAGTAAGGAATGCTTTGAAACACACACAAAGGATAGTGTAATTAGATTATGCTACTGCTAGAAGACACACAGAAGACCAAAACAAAAAAAAAAAGTCAGCCTTGAAAAAAGAGTGTAGTAATTAAAATAACTAAAGACTATCATATTGGGAACATATATACACAAAAATGTTCAGCTCATACGCAGTTTTAAAGTGTCTATGTGATTAAACAGTCAGAAGAATGGCTGGCAGACTCCAGCTAAACTCAGCAAATGGCATGTAAGACAGATTTACATGTGTGTGATATAATGTATGCTCCAAGGTTAGCACAATCAGACATAAAACATCTTAAAACTTGATCCTACAAAAATGTGTATATTTGTAGCTTTGTGAGCAAACACAATCAATGTGTATTTCATTTGTCACTAAAATCCTTCAAGCTAGCATTTTAAATCAATGTTGGATGTCAATCTCCTCATTATAAAACAAACATTTCAAGTGTAGCATGTTAACCAACATTTATTTGCCATGATTTGTATTCATTAAAATTAACTGTCAACATTTCAAAATAATTTTAACAGAATAACTGACTTTATGATTTTATTTCTTTTTATACTAGTCTTTAGCAACCTGTGAAATCTGTATACATTTGCTGTGGTGCATTTATGAAATCTGTCACCTATCTCTACAATTTATTAAAATTCTTAGGCTCTATCCTGATGTCATTTTATTCAGCATGGCTGCATCCATCTGCATCCAAATCTTTCGACAGGTTTTTTGAAATAAAGGGGCTCTTTTGAAAGATCCCGCAGAGTGTCTACACACAAAAAAGGTTATTTCGAAAGTAAAAGAGCTCTTTTTCTCCCCTTTCAGGAGGAACACCTTCTTTTGAAAGCTTCTTTCAAAAGAAAACATGCATAGATGCTCTGCCGAGCCCTTCTTTTGAAACAGTGTCCTCATGACACCTGAGTTTTTGATCCCTGGCCTGTTCTTTTGAAAAAGCAGGGGCTGTGTGGATGGTCTTTTTCAAAAAAGCAGATCACTCTTTTGATCTATTTTTTTTTTTTTTGCGTGTGGATGCACTCTTTCATAAGGGCATCTGTCCAAAGATCTCTGTAGTGCAGACATAGCTCAGGTGTTTTGACATTGACTTCGGAAGGAAGAAGACTAGGACATTATTGGCTAAAGACACTACAAGATGGTGTACCAGATTAACAATTACACTGTTAACATGCATAGATTTAAAAAGAGCACCTCTCTTACACTGACACTTTTCTTCTTTGCCTTGGAAATAGCTTAGCTCTCAATTATATTTCCATTTATCTGCATAAAATACTAAGTTTTGTTATTAATTGTAGTCAGGGTTTTTCAACAGAAGTTAGATTAAGCCCTGAGTAAGCACTGGGATTGGGCATCTAAATACCATCATTCAAAGTTATTTATCCAATATTTTTAAATTAATACCTGTTTGCTTTAGTAAGGATTTAAAGTTATTCTCTGAGCATGGAAAATGCTTCATGTTCATGCAGATTCTGGCATCCACTGAATTAATAAAAAAAGGCACATATTACATTGCTTGTTCATCTAATAGACTAACATCACTAATTTTGTAAGTATTGTATTAAGAGCCTTAGATGATGTTCTGGTGGCTTTGTAGGGTCCTACAACTAATCTATCTAATTTTACTAAAACAATTAGTTTTAACAGTGGTGGGCAACCCATGGCCTGGGGGCTGTGTGTGTCCCACTGGAGCTCCACCTGTTGCACATGGACCCCCTGGCTGCCCACTTCTGCACATGCCTCTTCTGCACTGGGACACTGGAATACCGCTCTTTCTACAGCTTCACCTCCCATTCAGCATTCCTGTTCTAAGAGGCAAAGGGAGTAGCAGGAACAAAGAATGAATCAGGTGGTTCATAATGCGTGAAACTTCTGGGAGGGAGACGAAGGAATAGGAAAGTGCAGCTCTCCAGTGCCCTAATGAACGAGAGGCACACGAGGAAGTGTATAGACTGGTGGAGGCAAAAGGCAGTAGGTGTCACTCCAGGGGGCTGTGGGTTGTTGTGATCCACTGAAGTGAAGCAGGTCTGTTCGTGCAGCCAACTAACCATTCATGGTTGACCATCCCTGGTTGACAGTATATGGGATAATAAAACAAAGTTTCCTTACATCCCTTACTAATTCTAGTGAATCGAGTGTAAGCCACTGAAGAAGTGAAAACCTTCATTGCCAAAGACAATTTTGGATGTTACACAGAAAGTAACTTGCAGCAAAAAATCTGGTTTCATCAAGAATAAAAATGTCTCCTTTGGTGAGATCTTCATTAGTGAGATTCAGGGTTTCTTACATTTCATTTAGGAATGGTCATTAATTATGGAATGACCTCAGAGTATTGGTGTCTTCAAGGACCACCAGTCTCTTAACCCCTCTTGTTACTTCTGGTGCTACATTCTTTAGTATAACTAATAAAACAACAAAAAAGAAACCTAGAAAATGCATACTCATTTTTATTTAGTATCACAAATGCATGAGTGTATCCATTTGTTAATCGTAGTCAATACCTGACCATTTCAATAACTTCATTGCAAACAAATGGATCAGATATCATCAAAATGACACAGAAAAGGTTAAAGAAAAAAGCCTAACCCACCAAAAAAACAATAACAAAACAAAAAGTACTCAGTCTACCCACCCAATTTTATTTCACAACACTTGAATTAGTTCTCAGATAAATATTGCTGTGGTAACATAAAATAATTGGAAACTCATGAACTGCTATGGTTTAATGCAGTTGTGCAGCCTTATTGAAAATAACATCAGATACCTACAAATGCTCGCAGATACACTGTCATTTTTATTGAGACATTTTCTTTCACTGACTTTCAGTTTCATTCTGATTGGACATTTCCCATTACAGTTTTTTTATTTATCATCATGTTTAACACATGTACATTTATTCTATTTTATTTTCCTGCTTTGTGCCCTGAGAATGGGGGAGTAGCAGCAGGGAGCAAAGACAGATTGATGTTCTGACAGGTAGACCCATCTGGGATGCCATCTTAGGTATTGAGATATCATTGAGCCTGACTGTTGTTGCAGCCTGGGAATCCTTTCTGTTGTTTTGCTGATCCAGGCTACCAAGCCTCCTCCAGCACACACAAGCCAGGGCCACACCCAAATACCTAACCACAGACACTAAGATCAGTTCTGGGAAGACTCAAGGCACTTGCCTCAGTACTCAGCTGTCCACCTTCCTTGGACTGCAGCCCCAAAGATACATTTTGAAATCTGCCTCTTCCCTCAATGTGGAGAAAAGTTGCCACCAGGCCCCCCATTAAACCCCAGGACACACAGAGGCTGTAGTCCCGCCAGCTGCTGGCCGTCTCCTTGCCCTACTAACCCTTTCAAGCACCCCCTTTGCATTCCCCCACATGGCCTATGTTAGAGAAATATTTCTGTTTACCGGCTTTAGACTTCCTCCCTTTCAATGTTATCTTTTCTCTTGTACAATGAGAAAAGGTAAAAGGAAGTATCTAAGTACCCTCTCTAGCCACTTCATTCAGTACTTCGTATACCTCAGATCACCTCTTATTCATCTCTCTCTGTAAACTAAACAGTCCCAGTCTTTTCAATTTCTCTTCAGGATTACACTTGACCCTGAGGTGCCAAACCCCTCTTGGGAAGGGCTAAGTTTTATCCATTCCAGCTGAATTCAGTGGGAACTAAATGACACAGCACCATGACAGGATATGCATTTACTAAATGTGCCGTAAGCATAAAAAGAATAAAAAGCCAAAAAATGAACAAGTGCGTTTATAATCATCCAACCAAAAGCTTTTACCTTTGCTCTGCTAAAATGGTGATGTATTTTGAGGGGAATAGCAACATATTGGTGATGCTATCTGTATTACCTCTGCTGAGGAAAAGGCCAACAGCTCTATCACACATCTGAAGTTTTAAACTGTTTCACAATCTTCGCTGTTACGTATCAATTGTTGGACAGCAAATACAATTTTATGACAGGCGACCTTATCCCTGTCAGCAAGAGA
The DNA here is from genome assembly GCF_033958435.1 of Carettochelys insculpta. NCBI lineage: Eukaryota > Metazoa > Chordata > Testudines > Carettochelyidae > Carettochelys > Carettochelys insculpta. The sequence continues at coordinate 112,534,131 of NC_134137.1, read as the reverse complement.
TGTGCTTTTGAGCTGTACATCAAAATGAAATGCATACTCTATAATTCTTTCTCCGGTACCAAGGTGGAATGACATATCTTCATTAAATGTCAAGTGTTCACCTCAGAAGACTGAAGAAATAATACAAATAAAGTTATAGGAAAAATATGAAAAGTGATGAGAACATAAAATTACTTCTATAGATATAAAACTAAAAAAAATGTTTTGAATAAAGAACATTTTGCAGCAACTTCTCTTAAACAGTGCCTACTAAACATTTTTCATGCTATAACAACTCTTAGCAGACATTCTGGTTCTCCCCCATACCCCCCACCCTGCCAAAAACAAAACAGCTTTCTTCATCTAGAAATCTATATCAATCCAGTGAAGACACCCACAAACCCTGAAAATGAGAGTGTAAATTATAATAGCATACCTAGCAAAATACGTAGCTGTGAGTGAATGATCTCCATAGCATACATTAGCTAACACATCTGAAACAATTTCATAGCAACTCAAAAATAATCTGTTTGGGAAGGGTGAGCAGGAAAATATTCCTTTTTCAAAAACTCTGTAGTTTTACTTTTTGTATATCCTTCCCTAACTTGTAGTTTACAGTTAAATTCAACACAATCTTTTTAAAAAATACTAACTAGCAAAATGAAGCACTTCTAACTAAAGCCAAAACTTTAGCTACATCTACACTGGCACTTAAATTCAAATTTAGCTCTCTTTCAAAAGAGCGCATAGAGTGTCTACACACATCATGAGTTCTTTTGAAATAAAATCAGAGAAACGCAAGGCAGCTTTTGAAATCGCTCCTCTGTGCCAATAATAGTAAAAAAGCCCCCTTTTGAAATACTCTTTCAAAAGAGAACATGTGTCGACACTCCACGTTTCGCTCTTTTGAAAGAGGAGTCATCCAGTCCAGAGCCCATGGAGGACAACGGAGATACCCAGCCCAGCAGGGGCAGGGCTCTAAAGTGTGTGCAATCTGCCACATTTAAAACCCCATGGTCCCAAAAAGTCCTTTAAAGGATGCTGAGAACATGCTTGCAGCAGCCCAAGCATGGGCGGCCCACAAAAAACAAGCAAACAAACAAAAAATGGCCAGCAGCAACCTCCACAGGAGCCTAAGTGCCTGCCTCTGACACATCTCAGGGCTCGCAGGACTCCGGGCAGCCCCCAAAGAAAAAGGTGCCTTTGTGGACAGGGTCTGAGCTGAGGGACTTGCTCGGGCTCTGGAAGAAGGAGGAGGTTTGAAAGAGATGTGGGGTAAGCAGCAAAATGTGGCTGTTTTTGCCTGTCTCTCAAAAGGACTTTCCACCAGAAGCCACCCTGCTTGCTCCCCTGACCAGGTTCATAGTAAAGCAAAAGAGTTATGGCAGAAAGTACATAAGTATATACAAGGTTGTCCTATGCTGCCAGGAAGGCTGCTAGCCAATCAGGTGAAGGTCCTGTGACCTGTCCCTAATACAGGGATCTCCACTGCATCCTGGAGCTCAAGAGAGCTCCCCCTCCAACAGCCCTACTGGACACAAGTGTCAGAGAGGTAGCCGTGTTAGTCTATGTCTTCAAGAACAATAAGTCCTGCGGCACCTTACAGACTAACAGATATTTTGGAGCATAAGGTTTCATGGGCAAAGACCTGATTCATCAGAACAACTTCTTGTTGTTCTTCTGGACACAGCGGCACATGAGCTGCACCCCACTGAAAAGGAAGAGTCCGGAGCAGAAGATAGTCCCCCAGGGGAGCCTGGGATGGAACCAGCCATTGAGGTCTCCAGTGATGAAGGGGACCTTGTAATTGACATTCTCCAGCCAGCTGATGGCCACCAGGCATCAGCGGACCACAGGAAGGGTCCCTCCAGTAAGTACCCAATGGGGCACACACCCGAGCGCATTGGGTGATGGCACCCCAGCTACCATCAGGCCATGCACACACCCACACCCATGCTTGACACAACACAGGTCCCCTAAGGACAGCTCCACAAGCTGCATGTGCAGGGAGGTGGGTGTGGGGCTGAACCATTAACTGTGAACAGTACACATGGCTGGAAACCCCTACAGAGCATGTCATATGTCAATGGCACCTGGTGCTGGAGGAAGGCTGATGCCTGCAGGGGGTGGGGATCACAGCCCTTGTGCCACCACCAGGGGTCTGACTATCTTCCTATAAATCCTTGCAGAAGTATCAGGGAAGGCTGGGAGACCCCTGACACCATGGTGCTCCACATCCAGGAAGAAAGGGGGGAACAATCACCACCCCCAGCACCCCAGAAGAGGGGCTTATGGCTGGAAGTTGAGACAGAGGGCCAATGCCACAGAAGCACCTCATTGGCTCATGGAGGTTGCTGAGCAGCACCTCCAAAGGTATCGTGGCCAGTACACCTGGCAGAGGGAGGCATGGGTAGACCTGGTGGGACACCTCAGGGATGTCACTGAGGTTCTGAGGGAGCACACTAAGCTCCTCATACAAATCCTGGCCCCACGCCATACCCAGTCCCATCCATGCCCCCCACACCGCATACCCTCCGAAGCAGGCCCCCTACTCCCCACCTCCCAACCTCCCCGCAGAGCCCAATGATACCAAACCACACCCTCCTCCCAGCTCTAACTCACCATGCTGCCCGCCCCTTCACAGACTTGCTTTGGACCCCATATCAGAGGTGGGTGGGGAACACAGGGTTGACGGGGATCATAGCCATCCACCCTGCCCTGGAGTAGCACACTCCTCACCCTCCTGGTTACGGTCCACCCTACTCACCCATAATATTCCATCTTCTCTCCTCCTGTTTAAGGTCCCGAATTTCCTCCATCCCAGCTGAGGTCTTCCCCTCCTCATTGCCAGTGAAGTCCTCACCCCATGACTCCAATCTTCGGTTCCCTGCTCTTCAATCTGGCTTGAGGTCCCCCACTTTTCCATCAACCCCTGCTCCCCCCAGCATAGGACAACCTTGTATATACTTTTCCCTCTGTTGTTTTATAGAGAATGGTTTTACAGTTTAAATCAAACAGTTTTTATTCAAACATAAATTGATATTTTTGAATCATCCCCTTGTCCCATAATGTTGGTAAGAAGAATCATGGGGAGTGGATGTGAGTGTGTGGTGGCGTTCTGGTCGGGGGATGGTGAGGGTTGTATGGTGTGTAGGGAGGCTGCATGGGTTGACTGTGGATGAGGGTCACAGAGGCTCGCGGGCAAAGATCTCATGAAGAGCAACCTGCATGTGGAACCTGTCCTATTGGGCCTGTTGGCTTCAGGTGGTGACTGGCTGTTCAAGCCTGGGACCATACTCTGTGTCCCACCACTGGGGAACACCTCACCCTTACCTTCCGCAACGTTGTGGAGCATACAACAGACACCCACCACCTGGAGGACATTCTTTAACCCCAACTCCAGGAGGGTTAAGAGGCACCACCAACTGCCCTTCAGGTGCCCGAATGTCTGCTCCACTGCATTTTGGGCCCAGCTGCAGCAAATGTTGAAAGCCTCCTGGGAGAGTGTCTGGGTGGCCGGTATAGGGCCCTCTGTATGGTGGTGGATGCTGCCTACCTTCTGCTGCCCTGGCTGATGCGGCGCAACACAGGCCACCCAGACCCACCTCCTGGGAGGCTTTTAACACTTGCCTCAACCTGGCCCGAAATGCAATGCAAAGAGTGTTTGTTTGGTTTCAGAGATGAGTTGCAAACCTCTAGAAAAATGAGTCTGGGGGGCATGTCCCAGACGTAGTTATCAATCTTCTAACTGAGGCATGGAACATATGTAACAGGGTTCACCATTAGTCATACACAAAGGCATTCACAGCTAGAATGAACTAGGAAGACCTTGAAGAAGTGAACAGCTAAATAGGGGTAAATGGGGCATCCTTGGGACTTCCAAGTGTAAAGGAAAAAAAAATAGTTTAGAGCAATTTTTTCTTCTCATGTTAATGAATTATCCACCTATTTGACTGTACGGCCGTGTCTACACTAGCCCCAAACTTCGAAATGGCCACGCAAATGGCCATTTTGAAGTTTACTAATGAAGCGCTGAAATACATATTCAACACTTCATTAGCATGCGGGCGGCCGCGGCGCTTCAAAATTGACATGCCTCGCCGCAGCGCGGCTCATCCCAATGGGGCTCCTTTTCGAAAGGACCCCACCTACTTCGAAGTCCCCTTGTTTCCATCTGCTCATAGGAATAAGGGGACTTCGAAGTAGGTGGGGTCCTTTCGAAAAGGAGCCCCGTCAGGATGAGCCGCGCTGCGGCGAGGCGCGTCAATTTTGAAGCACCGTGGCCGCCCACATGCTAATGAAGCGCTGAATATGCATTTCAGTGCTTCATTAGTAAACTTCGAAATGGCCATTTGAATGGCCATTTCGAAGTTTGGGGCTAGTGTAGACGTAGCCTATGAAATTTTCAACTCTGTCTAGTTCTGAGATGGTAAATTCATCCTAAGAAGATAAAAATGGACTGTCACATGTTATTTTGAAAACCTGAACTGGAAGAAAGGGTAAAGTTTAAGGATTCCAGTATGAATCACATAGTATTAAAAAATGGAAAATAATGATGGACACCTGCAAGGAATAATTTATGGTGTCTGCAAGACACATAAAGATAAGCAACTCTCCCAAAGTTTTGCAATTTGATAATAAATGAAGCTTCTTAACAAATTTCTCAGGAGCAGAGTTTTGCAGTTTTAGACACTTACCTTCTATAAATTAAATTTGTCTTTTTGGCTTCTAGCAAAGTCTTCTCAAAAGATGTATGTTAGGAATAAAATCCTGAAGGACACCACAGACACAGAATTATAGGTGGAGAGCTTCATTTTCTACCTGTTGCAAAATTAATTGAATGTGCGCTTTTCTTGCAACTAATGTTCTGTAAAGCTCACTACTTAATAAGATAATTGAAAGCAGAAAGGTGGATTATGAAAGGATATGTGCAATAATATATACTCGAGATGATTATGCATGGTATTGTTACAGGAAAAATCCTTTCATCCATATAGATACATGAGAAAGCAAAATAGTAAAAGGTCTAGTCATGCAAGGGCTGCTTTCTGAACCGATATGTGATGCTATTTATATTAGTAAAGCCGTAACCATCATGCTCACTTCAATTGCTCATTACCCAAGCCATTACGTCCAACTGCGCCCTGCCTTTACTCCAGTGTTTCTAATTTCATATTTTAAATTGGAGATGGTGTTAGTCTCCTGTGATACTTGTTCCTGGTATGGGTAAATTTGTCTTGCTGTTCAAGTAACTATATTGACCTCTCTTCTAGATAGGGATAACAAATGCTAATCTATAAGACAGTTTTACAAGTGTACATAAAAGAACAGAATTTACAGAAAATTAATGAGGGAAAGAAGAGCATAAAATATCATGTACCAAAGCAGTCAACAAAGTTAGTCTTGCAAAAATAAAATAGCAAACATCTTTTGCTTCAAGGGCTTGTTATGTAAAACAGAAATGAATGAAATTGGATCCTAGATACTGCAGTGACAGTCATCCTACATGCTTTAGCAAGGTCTACACTTAGGGGTCTCAAGGAGATAAGCCAACAGGCAAATTTATTTAGCCATTTTGGAGGTATCTTTGTGGAAAGTGAATTATAGTGACACTACTATTTCTAATATGCCAATGTTCTCACAGTGTAGGCCCCACTGACTTCATGTAGTAATAGTCAGATATTACATTGATTGTTTCTATATATACTTAATTTAGGTTAGCTTGATTAGAGAGAATTTGGACAGTCATTTTCCCATTCCTTCATCCTGAATAGCACATCTCTCTTTCACAACAAATTGTAATGTATACTCTAGGGCCTTGGCAGCTATGTAGGCCTTTATAAGACATCCATCAATGGTAATAACAAGAAGTCCTGTGGCACCTTATAGACTAACAGATATTTTGGAGCACAAGCATTTGTGGGCAAAGACCCACTTCATCAGATGCAGTGGGCCTTTGCCCATGAAAGCTTATGCTCCAAAATATCTGTTAGTCTATAAGGTGCCACAGGACTTCTTGTTGTTCTCGAAGATACAGACTAACATGACTACCTCTCTGTTACTTGTCTTCAATGGTAATAATTGATCACCTCACAAAGTATCACTGCATTATGCTTACAATATCACCTGCAACATCAGGAAATATGATCCCCATTTGATAGACGGGGAAAAAGAGTCATGTGAAAACTGGGGCTATATCTATGGTTGACAGCATGTGGTGAAAATACACTTCATTCTGAGATAGCATAGGTATAAGTAGCAGTGGAAATGGTGGGGGCTTGGCTTAGGCAAGTAGAGTGCTCAAAGTGCCTGAACCCAGGGATTATACCCTAAACACCTCTCTTCATGTTCAATCAGTGTCTCTGATATCCGCACTGCTATTATTAACAGCTTAATGTCCCACTGCCTTCCCCCTCACAGAGCCTTCCACTGTGTTGTATAGCTGTGCACTGCAGTGACAAGTATGGGTTAAGGCCATCTTCCATTGTGGTATGGGTTGCCCATACTTTTATGCACTATTTAGAGTATAGAGATTAAGTGACTTGCACTTCTTTTCCTGTTGGCTGTAATTACATTTCATACGAGCCAGGTTAGAAAAACCTAAGCAAACATAATATCTGTAGAAAATGCCTCACTAGAAGAGCATTGGCCATTTAAATTGTCTAATCAGAATTAGCACACTTACGGTTTGTTTACAGAAGAGGTAGAGTCCCCACTAACTTGAGTGAATGTGGTCTGAAAATGACTGTATACGCATGATTCACTTCCTCTGAGAGTACTAACTCTGGCACTAAAACAAACTCTGGAGTCTTCTTTCAACATGTGCTAAGTTCACTGTAAATTCAGATAGCATAGAGGGTTCTTGTTTGTGCGACTATTTTGGCAGTCCTCCAATTGTACTCCACCCTAGTTGGTGAGTGTCTGGGACTTACAGCTCAGTGGTTTGGGCCTTGGCTTTGTAAACCCAGGGTTCTGAGTTCCATCCTTAAGACCATTTTGGGATCTGGGGTAAAGATTAAAAAAAAACTATCTGGGATGGTGATTGGTCCCACCAAGAGGGCAGGGGACTGGACTCAATGAGCTCTTGAGGTCCCTTCCAGTTCTAGGAGAGATGTTATGTTTATCTGCCCATTACCTGTGTACCCTTAACTATCCCACTGTTAATTTGGTCAGCTGTCCTCTCCTGCACTTGAAAGTGGCTCAGTGCCAGGACTGGGCCATTTGTTCCTTAATTCTGGTTCTAGTGCAGTGATATTATTCTAGCAGCCTTCAAACAAAGCTTGAGGAATTGTTTGAAGGCATGCTGGGAGCCAAGATCTCATGGACATCGGTGGGTGGGAGAGGGAAGCTTTAGTGCAGAAAGCTATAAGGGACAGCCGACAAAATAAAAACATGTTTGTGGACTTTGAGAGGGGTAGAAGCCAATATGCTGACCTGCACCAAATGAAGAGTAAACAGCTCAGGGAAATTTTTTTTAAAACTAGGAGTGCCAGGTAACAGTCTGGCTATGGGAAAAAAATCTTTCAATTTTTTGAAGAGCTGTGCAGGAGTTTATCCAGCTTTTGGGAGGTCTTACACCATTACTGAATCCCAGGAGGCTGTGGATGGTGCAGCCTTTCCCTGCATAGCATTCTGAGAATGAGCAGCAAAAGCAATTGGCAGAAGAATAAGAGAAGGGCAGTGAAGTTTTCTCCTCATGCAGCCAGGATCTCTTTGAGATTCATGACTCTGAGGAAGGCCATGTAGTAAATCAGTGAATTTTCAGGAAAAAAAAAAAAGCATCAGCTTAGGAGGCAGATCCTATCAAAGGGACCTTGTGTAGCTCTATAATTTATTTATACTGTACTGCTGTGATAACTTCTGTTCCAGTTGCAACGTAACCACAGGCATTTTGTATGGTGGTGAGGTAGGAGCTTTTTACAAATCTTCAGTCTTCACCTCCTTCCCTCTTTCAGCAACTACTTTCTTCATTCATTCACACCAGCTCCTTCACCTTTTCAAAATGGTGGATGCTCTAACCAGGCAATCTGCTTCTGTCTCATGCTAAATCCCTGTTCATAGGCCTGTTTGCAAGTCTGTGTCAAAGAGGGCACCTGTTTTCTACTTTTTCCTACCTGCATCTGTCCTGCCTGGTGAATGCCTTGCCCAAAGGTGCTTCATTTGCACAAAAGATGCACTGGTAACATGGCACAAGCTGCAACTTCTACCTCCCCTTCCTCTTCTCTCCTGCAGTGTAATCAAAAAAGGAAAACATGCAGATGTGCAAAGTTAAACTTACAGAGAGATTAGCCAGAGGCTAGCCAGCTTCTCTGCCACTAAACAAGGCCCTTTTCTTGAAGGTCTGGCCTGTGCTGATGCCATGGCTAGGGAAGTACGGGAGTAGGAGAAGAAGAACAATTCTTCATGTTTCAAAGAGATAACGGTGACCTTTTTAACACGTATTTGTGATTTACCCTTCCTGAGAGCCCTTCCCAGCCTTGAGTAGAACTCAGCAGTGATAAGAATGTCCATGGGTGTGGGGTGTGAGGGGAAAGGGGAGGTGGGTTAGACAGAAACTGTGAAGTATATTTTGTCTGAGGTGACAGGAAAAGATTGGTTAGTATTCTCAGTTTACCTGAGGTAGACATGGGCATTCTATGGTCCAAATGATATTCAGACTACAGCTGCCTGCTGAGAGGTATATGTCTGTAACTGTGATTCGCACCAGAGAAGTTTACTTTGGGGATAATAACCAAGAAGTCACAGAGAGGAAGCCGTGCTAGTCTATACACTATCAATACAAAAAGCAGTCAAGTAGCACTTTAAAGACTAGCGAAATAGTTTATTAGGTGAGCTTTCGTGGGACAGACCCACTTCTTCAGACCATAGCCAGACATAGTCCCATGAAAGCTCACCTAATAAACTATTTTGCTAGTCTTTAAAGTGCTACTTGACTGCTTTTTGTTTTGATAACCATGAAGCTGTTGCTGGCTGTTCACAGGCTTACATAGTAAAATACTGGGAGCAGTTAAAGTTTCAAACAAGCCATACAGGACCTGAATTGTTTTTCTCTGCACCTTCAGAAGACAAAATAAAGCAGAATTTAAGACTGAAAAATTGTTTGATTTTAACTTGGACATTTGGTGGGATAGTTACACAGACATTTTCCCCAGCACAACTGGAAACTACCTTTGACTCCTGTAACATATCTCATTGGTCTTCCGTTTGCCTTTTTGAATAAAGTCATTCCCTCCCTCCAAGACATCTGTGTCAGTGGATCATCATCAAGTGCCAGGACAGCCTAAAGTGGATGAAGAGAGGATTACTACCCTGTTCACCCTCAGATGCTGCACTTCTAGCCCCTCCAATCTCATATATGCATCTCCAAAGCTGCGTCTACACGTGCACGCTACTTCGAAGTAGCAGCACCAACTTCGAAATAGCGCCCGTCGCGTCTACACGCGTCGGGCGCTATTTCGAAGTTAACTTTGACGTTAGGCGGCGAGACGTCGAAGTCGCTAACCTCATGAGGAGATAGGAATAGCGCCCTACTTCGACGTTCAACGTCGAAGTAGGGACTGTGTAGACGATCCACGTCCCGCAACGTCGAAATTGCTGGGTCCTCCATGGTGGCCATCAGCTGGGGGGTTGAGAGATGCTCTCTCTCCAGCCCCTGCGGGGCTCTATGGTCACCGTGGGCAGCAGCCCTTAGCCCAGGGCTTCTGGCTGCTTCTGCGGCAGCTGGGGATCTATGCTGCAGGCACAGGGTCTGCAACCAGTTGTCAGCTCTGTGGATCTTGTGTTGTTTAGTGCAACTGTGTCTGGGAGGGGCCCTTTAAGGGAGCGGCTTGCTGTTGAGTCCGCCCTGTGACCCTGTCTGCAGCTGTGCCTGGCATCCCTATTTCGATGTGTGCTACTTTGACGTGTAGACATTCCCTCGCTGCGCCTATTTCGATGTTGGGCTGAGCAACGTCGAAGTTGAACATCGACGTTGCCGGCCCTGGAGGACGTGTAGACGTTATTCATCGAAATAGACTATTTCGATGTTGGCTGCATGTGTAGACGTAGCCCAAGACACAATGTGAGCTGCCAAACCACACCAGGAATGTAATTCCCAGCCCCCACAATTCCAGTGCACAAATGCAAACTCAAACAAAAACATACTGCACAGCTAAAAGTGCCAGTCTAGCCTACCTCTCTCTGGCCCCACACACTCCGCACCCAGGGACATGCTTACCACTGCTGAGTTCTACCCAATACTGGGAAGACTGTCAGGAAGGGCAAGTCACAAATACATGTCAAAAATGTCAGTGTTGTCTCATTGGAACATGAACTAGAATTGTTCTTCTCCTGCTCCCATACTTCCCTAACCAAGGCATCAACACTGGCCAGACCTTCCAAAAAAGGGTCTTTGTTAGTGGCAGAGAGACTGGCGAACCAGAGGAGGAGTCTGGGATGAAATATTTGCAGATTTCACTGCTCCCACCACCAATGAAAACAATAGGGAGCTGGAGACAAGTGTCAAAGGGGTAGCTGTGTTAGTCTGTATCCAAAAAATCAACAAGAAGTCCTGTGGCAACTTACAGACAAACCGATGTATTGGAGCACAAGCTTTTGTGTGCAAAGATCCACCTCATCAGGTGCTTGTCAACCTGGAGATTATTTCTGAGGTTAGAGGAGGGGGGAATGTGAGCTCTGTTCTGGCCAGATCCACTCCAGTGCTCTCAGTCAGGACCCAGCCATGTTCATCAGTTCTTGCACGACAGAGAGGTGGAAATATCAGCATTAGTTCCATGCTATCCCCCTGCAGCTGCACTCTCAGCCCCAGTGCAGGGCAACAAGAGCATTTGCAGCTGGAAAACCAGCAATCTCCAGTTACTAAATCCCCTCATAACTTTGAACCTAGATATGCAACAACGTCAGAAAAACAAGCAGAAGAGCAATCAAGGCATATGTTTACCTGTGAATTGCCCCCTCAGCCCCACTGCTGAATGCTGTTCTCCAAACACTGTTTCACTCCAAATCTCTGCTTCATTGTTGTTTTGATCAAATGTTTATTTCTAGTTGCTTTATAAGTTATGGCTTAATCATTAAAAAGTTAGGAAGACTTTCTGCAACCTGCAATTCATGACACACACAAACGGCAACTTTTGCATGTGTAATAGATTCTATGCAAAGTTATAAAAGCTCAGACACAAAGGACAAAATAAGGTGCTTCACAACATGCTACTTTTATCACCCATTTAAAAAAACTGCACTGATCATCATCCATCTTCTTCTCTGAACTCCTTGGCGTCAAAACTAGATATGCAACTGTCCATTTGCTGACCTCAGACTCAAAGTAAGGCTTGGAGGTGTCTGTTTGCTAATGGACACATTGGAGACTGCTCAAACCTCTGAGCACGTCTCTGCGTATCCGCCTACCACCCATCATGAAGGCTTTCACTCTTACTCCAACCATCATTGATCAAAACGCAACATTCCAGGCAAGTTTCTCTTGGAGCTTCCAACTCATCCCACAAACAGCATTACAACTGACCAACCTGCAGGTGGCCCACTGCACACTCCACTGTCACTCCACAGCTGCTGACATCATAGGTAAACCGTTCCTTCGTTCAGACCAGGGGGCCTGTAATAAGTGTGGAAGTAAGGGGTAAGCTGCAATTCACAGGATAACATGACAATATCGACCATATTAATGGCCATAATAATGCTGAAAGCAAAGTCTCCTTTAATTGCTAAGGTAAATAGAGCTGAGTTCTGAGAGATTCTCTTACTGTGAGCTTTTTCAGACCATGTATATTTTGGAACCTGCAATGGTCTTGGAGCACCATGGAGGAATACCCCTTACTGTTTGTTGACTCTGAGCCTGGCTGTGGAATGCAAACAATATGTACTTGGTACCCATCAGCTGCTCTAGTGCTGTTTCGGAAAACCCAGGCATACAAAGCCATTAATAAATCTCCTGAGCCTTACCACACTTTCTAGCCCCATTGCAACAGTACCTTATACCTGGTGTCCTGCTTCTGGTATGACAGTGGCCTTCGTGGCTGATACCTCTATGCTGAATTGATCAGTTGTGGGTGGTACCTTTTGGGGTAGCCAACTTCCTGATGGCAATGTTTCTCAAAGGATATAAGGCACCACATATAGAAATTGGCCACTGCAGTTCTGTGGCTAGTTAAGCACAGATCTCCAAAAACTTACCTTCACCATCTTGAAATTCTGTCACCACTGATCATCTGCAGAAGAAGCCTTCCAAACCAGTGTATGCTGGCTTCCTTGGCCCAGAAATGGTACTGCATTGTGTTCAGCTGCTCCAGGCACAAGAGTAGTGGCAATTGCTTGATATCGTCTCCTCTTCCTCATTTTCCTGCTTCACTGCTGCAGCTATACCACCTGTTTGGTGGAACCGGAGATGAAGTAAATACACCCCCCAGCCCCGCCCCCACAAATCTATTCAGCTCCAAAAGCTTAAATAAAGCCCAGACAACAATTGCTGATTCAGAGTTACCGATATAGTGGCATGGACTCCATCTAGGCAACCTACAAGTTGAGGGTGGTGATAGGCCACCAGACAGAGAAGAACCAGAGGACAGATGAAGCAGAATCACAGGATTTTTTTGAGTCTGAATCCAGGACCCATAATTCAACTTGACAGTCAACTATATATCAGCTTCCTAATTTTGAGCTCCTGGGATGATTTTAAACCTCAAGGAAGACCTAATTATGCCTTGTCTTGGATAATGCATTCACTGCTATCACTTTTATAAGGTTGCTGATCGTATTTATATTCATCATATAAAGATTTTTGTGTGGAAGAAATATTTGAGGATTTTACTTCAAAATTCTAACTTACTACGGCTATGTCTACACTAGCCAAAAACTTCAAAATGGACATGCAAATAGCCATTTCGAAGTTTACTAATGAAGCACTGAAATACATATTCAGCACCTCATTAACATGCGGGCAGCCGCAGCACTTCGAAATTGACATGGTTCGCAGCCATGCAGCTCGTCCAGACGGGGATCCTTTTTGAAAGGACCCCGCCTACTTCGAAGTCCCCTTATTCCTACGAGCAGATTGGAATAAGGCGACTTTGAAGTAGCTGGGGTCCTTTCGAAAAGGAGCCCCGTCTGGACGAGCAGCGCAGATGCGAGCTGCATCAATGTCGAAGTGCCGTGGCCGCCGCATGCTAATGAGACGTTGAATATGTATTTCAGCTCTTCATTAGTAAAGTTTGAAATGGCTATTTGCATGGCCATTTTGAAGTTTTTGGCTAGTGTAGATGCGGCCAATATGCGCAAAATTTTTGACAAAATATTTCCCTTTTTGCAAAATGGTAAGTGAAAATTAATGTAAAACATTTAAATATTAATTAATGGCAATGATTAATATAAATCACTAGAGAAGGGTCTGAACTAGTTCCAAGCACTGACAGAACTATGGGAAAGAATGTAGAGGTAGAAACTATTATACCATAATTCTACTTCTGTCTCTTGTCTTCAATATCAGAGTGTGACAGTGCCCACTACTGAAGCTCATTTGGTAATTTCAGTTCTTTCATCTGAACATACATGTGCTATGAGGGCAGTTTTATTGACTGAAAATTGTACTCCTTCTAAGGTCAACCCCTGACATTGAAAATGGTAGATAATGGGTAGGAAGGCTTCAAAGGGAACATCAAGACATTCTGAGAAAAATAGGGACAGAGCTAAGAGAGTTAATTGGTGCTGCCATGAAAATAGGAAACACCTGAGTAAATACATCACCGATCAAGAAAGCAAAATGGACTATAAGAAAAAGTTTCCATGCAAAACCTGGGAAACTCTACATACAGCTTCGGTTATATTATTTAGAAAGATGGGCTCAACTGCAAAATTTAGATCCTGACCCAGATTTTGCAGCCTCACAATTTAGGAGCATTAGATCTGGTATTTTGATTTCACCCATACTCAGTGACTAAGAAAAGTAAAGTTTACTGTAGAAAAATAATTGACTATGCCCTCTGACAATAAAACACAGGGCTGAAAGCTTGTATTCTTAAGATACAGAGAAAAGCATAATCGTTCGCACTGAGTAGGGAATGCAGATAAGGATTGATTATTATTTCATTATATATCCTACATAGCAGCTATGGAAATGTTATGGCAACATTAGAATATGTTGAGTGGCAAAATAATACTTCCTGGCTAAAGATTAGTGAATGTCATATCTAGCTGTATGATGAAACTTCCTTTAAAAAGAATACATCTTTTTAAATGCTCCACGAAATTTCATTAAAAACAACGTTTAATGATGTGAAGTAGAGCATCTGAAATAGGGGAAATAGCACAAGGCACGTAGGTTCTCAAATATCAAAAGGTACTGGTGGATGGTTCCATAACATAATAACCAAAATTTGTAGATGGACGTGTCTGTGTCTTAAAATCACCACTTGATCACTTGCTTTTCTGTTGCAGTGCTTCTCCATATATTCTGTGACACATAATCTATTTATATGTAAGACCTTCAGGGCAGCGGCCTTGCCTTCATGGTTATCTGAAAAGCAACTAGCACCTTTATGGTGCTGTATCACATATGAATAAATGAAGCATTGTTTCTGGACAGTCATTATTCTTGGAACAATATATCACAAAGCACTAACTGCCTAACTCACGATCACTGAACTACTGTTGTAATCAAAAGTACATACAATTCTTTGGGGTTAAATAAGCTCCACATTGATCTTTGTTGCAGTTAAGGCAATGGCAACATTAAACAAAATGCATGTTTATTTTAAAGAATATTATGGTCAATTATAACTGTAATTCTTTTAATTAGTATGTGCATGGTTTTCTAACCAACTGATGACATCTTCAGTGGTGCGATGCAGTTCTTCTAGCCCACCGATGAACCTAGTCATCAGGCATTCATCAGCAACATGTGTCATTGTCTCTGATCCGCTGCAGCTACATAAAGGGTTGTCACAACGGTCCCAGCAATAACAAAAAGTCTTGTGGCACCTTATAGACTAACACATTTTTTGGACCTTAAGCTTTCATGGGCAAAGACCCACTTCATCAGCTCCCTGATAAAGCAGGTCTTTGCCCATGAAAGCCTATGCTTCAAAAAAATCTGTTAGTCTATAAGGTGCCACAGGACTTCCTGTTGTTTTGTGGATACAGACTAACATGGCTACCTCTCTGATATTAGTCCCAGCAATGCTTGTTAGCTGCACAGAGATCTTACCCAGTCCAGAACCTGTTCAACAGAGAAGGTGGCAGATTGTGGGATGAGTGACAGGTGGGCAGATTGTGGGCTCAGTGACAAGGGACTGGTTTGGAATTATAACAGATATTCATTGCTCTTGTCAGAGTCCTAGAACGCTGGCACAGCAGATGAAGCCAGAATGTACACCATGATGGCAAGTGTGCATCTGGTGGCTTAAAGAGGCCATTGTGCAATGGCAGGCTTGGGTTGACATGTACTTTCTCCAGGAACTTGCCCATGCCAAACGCTCATCTGATATGAGAAGCAATATTGCTCAGAACTGGGAGCCATGGGAGTAGAGTGGGACACAGGTGAGGTGCAGTAACATAAGGGGAAAAGGGGGTCTAGGGCCCCCCAGGCAGTAGGGGCACCAAGGTTCTATCAAACCATTTTGTTTAAACAGTTTGCTTTAATAGAACAAAATAAATGAGATGCGTCATTCTTATTTTAACATTAATTGAAGGTGTAATTTTATTGTGCATCATGATTAATAATAAGCATGAAGAGAGTTTAAAGCATATATAATGGCATTTAATACATTGGGCAGGGCCCTAGTGACTGTGTTGTCCCAGGGCCCCACCTGTTCTTAACCTGCCCCTGTGCCACCGGTTTGTTGTCAGACAAACGGATCCAGATGTGTGCTCAGTGCTCCGCTACTAAATACAAGGTGCGAAAAGCTGATGTCTGCAGGATTGGGACCTGAACAGCTCCCAGTTTGCTAAAAAAGTTTTTGCCCATTACTCTATAATGTTTCTGGAGATATGATGAAATGGCAAATTGATGTCTTAAAGAAATATAAATTTGGTTATTTTTAAAGTGTCTTTGTCTTGGATTGTTTCCTATCCTTACGGAATAGTCTGATTGGAAATGATGGTTACCCCCAGGTGTTTCTTTTTTTTCTCCAATACATGCACTGAAAAACTAGAAATAAGAAAAACAAAGTGTGAAACTCAGGACAAGGTGCAAAGTGAGATGGAATTAATGGAAAGTAGATAAGGGAAAATATAGAGTGAATGTCCTTTGCAATTATAATGATATAATTATAATTCAATATTATAGTAAGGAAGAAAAGGGAGCAGGAGAATGCAGACCCTGGCCTTCAGAAAAGCAGATTTGACTCCCTTGCGGAACTGATGGGCAGGTTCCCCTGGGAAGCTAACTTGAGGCGGGAAGGACTCCAGGAGAACTGGCTATATTTGAAAGAAGCCCTACAGAAGGTGCAGGAGCGCGCCATCCCAATGTGCAGAAAGAAAAACAAATATGGTAAGCGAACAGCTTAGCTTAACGGAAAAATCTTTGGTGAGCTTAAGCACAAAATGGAAGCTTAGAAGAAGTGGAAACTGAGACAGATAACTAGGGAAGAGTACCAATATATTGCCTGAACATGCAGGCGTTCAATCAGGAAGACCAAAGTGCAATTGGTGTGGCAGTTAGCAAGGGATGTGAAAGGCAAGAAGAAAGGTTTCTACAGATATTTTAGTAATAAGAAGGTGGTCAGGGATGGGGTGGGACCATTACTGAATGGGGAAGGTAATCTAGTGACAGATGATGTGAAAAAAAATGAAATACACAATGGACTTTTTGTCTCTGTCTTTACATACAGGGTCAGCTCCCAAACTGCCACATTGAGCAGCACAGTATGTGGAGGTGGTGATCAGCCCTCAGTGGCGATAGAACAGGTTACGAACAATTTAGAAAAGTTGGATCTACATACATCCATGTGGTTGGATCTAGTGCATCCAAAAATGATGACAGAATTGGCTGATATGAATGCAGAGACATTGGCCATTATCTTTGAAAACTCCTGGCAATAGGGTGAGGTCCCAGATGACTGGAAAAAGGCGAAGGTAAAGCACATCTTTTTAAAAGGGAAGAAGGGGAATTCAGGGGACTATGGACTTGTCAGCCTTACCTCAGTCCCTTGAAAAATCATGAAGGATACCCTCAAAGAAACCATTTGAAACCCTTGGAAGAGAGGAAAGTGATCAGGAATAGTCAACATGGGCCAAAAGGTATCAAAGACAAATCATGCCCGACCAACCTGATTGCTTTCTATGATAAAGTAAATGGCTCTGTGGATATGGGGAAGGTGTGGGATGTGGTATACCTAGACTTTATTGAAGCTTTTGTTACAGTTCTCACAATATTCTTGCCAGCAAGTTAAAAACGCCTGGATTGGATGAATTGAATTTAAGTGGGTTGTCACCAACAGTTCAATGTCTGGTTGGCAATCTGTTTCAAGGACAGTCCTCTGTGGGTCAGTCTTGGGGCCAGTTTTGTTCAACATTTTCATTAATGAGCTGGTGGAGGGTATGGATTGCATCCTAAGCAAGCTTGCAGATGACACTAAGATAGGAAGAGTGGTAGATATACTGGAGGGTAGAGACAGAGTCCAGAGCGATCTAGACAAATTGGAAGATTGGGTCAAGAGAAATCTGGTAACATTTAATAAAATAGTCCCAAACACTGCTACAGACTGGGGACCGGGTGACTAAGCAGCAGTTCTGCAGAAGAGGACTGGGGCATTATAATGGATGAAGAAAGTTGGACATGAGTCAACAATGTGCCTTTGTAGCCAAGATGTTTTGTGGAATGTTGGGCTGCATTAGTAGGAGCATAGCCAGCAGCTCCAAGGAAATGCTTATTCCCCTTTGTTTGTCACTTATAAGGCCACATCTGGAATATTGTGTCCCATTCTGTGTTCCCCATTACAAAAAGAATGTGGACACATTGGAGAGAGTCCAGCGGAGGACAACAAAAATGATTAGGGAATTGGAGCACATGACTTATGAGGAGAGGCTGAGGGATTTAGGTTTATGTAGTCTAGAGAAGAGAAGAGTGAGGGGGGTTTTGATAGCAGCCTTCAACTACCTGAAGGGTGATTACAAAGAGGATGAAGAGATAGTTTTTTCAGTAGTGAGAGATGACAGAATGAAGAACAATGGTCTTAAATTGTAGTAGGAGAGCTCTGTGTTGGATATTATGGAAAGCTATTTCACTAGGAAGGAAGTGAAGGACTGGAATGTGTTACCTTGAGAAGTGGTGTAGTCTCCATCCCTAGAGGTTTTTAAATCCCATCTTGACAAAGTCCTGACTGGGATGATTTATTTGGGATTAATCCTGCTTTGAGCAGGGGTTTGGACTTGATGACCTCCTGAGGTCTCTTCTAACCATATAACTCCATGCAGTGCCTTTAAAAAAAGTGGAACTGGTACACAGCTGGCTCCCTGCCTCCCACCCCGAGCCAGCCCCATCGCTGGGGCAGCTGAGGTACAGGAACTCAGTACTGGCAAGTACCAGCACCAAAAAGCACTGTCCTTCTAGGATTAGACTGTGGTACATTATTTTCTCCAGGAAAGTAGTTGAATTCTGATGACTTGAGACATCTAATAAAATCTAGACTAGAAAAGGTACTGGAGTATATCCTATAGGAAACAATTCTTCACTGGAGGCAGATGACCTAACCAGTCTATTGGAAATAAAATGTGTATGACTCTATTAGGGAAAAGGTGCAGTGCTGTCCTTTGTACAATAATGCTCACCATTTCATGGGAACTGAGGGTGCGAAGAGATGGGGAGATGTAAACAAGGGCATATATCAATACCTCCATTAAAATCCTGTCACAACTGAAGTCAATGGGATTTTTGGCATTGTCATTAATAGGGCCAGGATTTCATCTCTTATCACCACACTGCCTACAGACCAGCTGCTTTGCTGAAATGCTTGTAGACACAAGTTAAAATAATAGTCATATATCTACCCTCTGTCATCGAGGGCATTAGGGAGCACACTCATTATACATTTGTAGGAGGAGAGGGAAAAGTAGGTGATATCAGAGGGAAAAATGATAATCTTTCAAAATACAAATTAAGAAATTATACAATTAAACAAAATTGGTGATGTAAAATAATTAGGAAAAAGCAAAAATTTACAAAATCCAATCACACTTCTGGCCATAAAGAAAATTTAAACAGAAAAGTGAAGGACAACTGACAATTTGAAAAAAAAAGTGTACTGTATTTTCAGGCTACATAGATTAAACATTTCTACTTGCAAAGTGAAAATAAATATATCAAGACTTTAACATATTGAAACCTATAATCATTTTTGTTTAACACCATTTGTGGCTGATGCTATACTAGGTTCATTCAATGCATTTATCATGTAAAATCACTTATTTTTAACTATAACAATGAAAACATTTAAAATTTAGACATCATTATATGTGAATATCCGTGGGTATGGAAAAGCCTTCTCAGAGTCTAGAAAATAATTACAAAATCATAATGCATGACTGCTTTGTAACATCCCCAAGGGAGGATGTCAACACATAGGATTCATGTTATCCCTGATGGACTTTGTGATGTCCATGACCTCTAGCCTCATCAAAACACCTATATCAGTGAAATCCTCCCAATTTTAGGCCTTGAATCAATTTGCCTAAAGATAAACATACATTCAACACAGCAACAACGGCTTTTCCACTGGATCCCAGCCCCAATTTTGTCTCTGCCTCTGTGGCCGTTATGCCAATGCACGTTGTTACCGTCAGGAGCAAACATACCTAGGATAATCAACAGTAGGTGATAGATAATGTGAGTTAAAACCTGCTGGCCACCCTTTTAACAATACGTTCAACCCTGGAATGAGATTTTGTGGCTGGAGCAATAGAATAATTTCATGAACTCAGCAGATTTTGTTGAATCCAGGAGAAGGGAATATTAAGGTGTTTTTTTTTCCTGTGATTGCAGGCAATTACAATTATCACTGATACTAAACTGTAGGGTTGCGGTTACACTACAGCACTCTGTCAACATAAGTCACTGTTGGGAGAGTTTTCCTGACAAAACTTCTGCTGACAGAGGGCGGACATACACAAAAGCCAATCCAGAGAGATCCGTTCTGTCAACAAAGCAGCCGAACTGCCCAGCTGCTCACGCAACAAACCAGGCACCTGGTTGCACAGCAGCCAGGGCTGTCCATTGTTCTAGATGTCCTGTCTGATGAGAGAAGGCTTCCTCAGAGTAGCCAGCTTTTTTGTCACTAGTATCTGTCAGCAGCGGTGTTATGCCTCAAAGCTTTGAGTCAGAACACTGCCAGGAAAAGAGCTGTGTTTTGTCCAGATACTGTTAACACAATGTATTCTGTGTGTGTGCACACTCCACAAGTTTTGTTGACAAAACTGGGGTTTTGCCAGCAAAACTTGCTAGTGTAACTGTAGCCTAGGGGTCTTCTGGAATACAGCAGAGTAAGCTTTGTGAACCTTCAAGCTCCAAACCGGATGTGTTTTCTACAGTTATCTCCTATAAGTCTGGAATGTAACTTACATTGTCTTTCCATTTCTGACATTTGAAAGGATCCATCAAAAGGAAATATGGTAATATTTTTAAAGCCAAAAAAATGTCTGGCCTTTTGATGAAATGGACCCAGGGAGAACATTATTTTTTTTAAATGAAGGAATCCTAAAATTAGATTCAACGTTTTGTGGATGTGTTTGCAACCACACTTTCCTATTGTGAAATTCCTCTTTTCTGCCTGCCTTTGTCAGCCTCACAGACAGAAAGAGGTTAAGTCCAATTTACAGGAGTAGCCATGGAGCACAATTTTTGCATATTTTGATACCTAACTTACTTCAAAGGATGGAGCTGCTAGAATTAAGATATTTGGGGAGAACTGAAGTGTCTGCACCATTTGTAACACAAAGAAGATCAGCTTTCATGGCATTGCAATTACAGATAATTGTTTCAGGCACTTGAAAAAAGAGTGAAAACCTATTGAGGGAACTTGAAGAAAGATGTTTTTTTTTCTTGACCTGTCATTTATTACAACAGCAGCAATTTAGGCCATATCTATACTACCAAGCCCTTTTGAAATGAAATTGAAAGGAGGGCCCCTTTTGAAAGAACCCGCAAAGTGTCACACACGCAAAGTGCTCTTTCGAAAATAATTTCAAAAGATCATGGTGCGGCTTTCAAGATCTCTCTTCCCTTCCCATGTCAGGAAGAGCCCCTCCTTTCGAAATCCACTTTCACAAGAGCAGTCAACCATGGTGCTGGCCAGGTAGCGTGCGGAAATGCTCCTTCCGGCACATGAGGTGCTCTATGGCCAGCTTTCCAGGTGTGTTTAAAGACACGGCAGCCCCCAAGCCCCATTCAGGAAGCTGAAACCACAACCTGAGGCGGCACACCCTCGTGGAGGGGCAAAAGCCCAGTGAGGAACCCTACTGGCCTCATGGCTAGCTCCCAAGTCCCCAGTGGCCCCCAGAATCCCCTGACCCACCTGAAGGTTCCCCAGAAAGCAGTCGGGGCCAAAAATAAAGGGCCCCCTCCTGGAGTGAGGGGAAGAAAAAGGACTTGTTGGGGCTGTGATGGGAGGAGGAAGTGCTCCTCCACAGCACTGGCTCGTGTAGGAACCCTGAAGTCTTTTTCCAGCTTTTGGCTGGCCTGAACCCCCTCCCCTGCTTGGCTGAACAAGTAGGGTCTAAGGTAAAAGAGCTGCACCAGGCATCAACCTGGCCTAGGACACGGCTGGCCCCTCAGGGGCAGTGCCCACTGTCTGCCCCCACTACAAAGCCCTTGACTGGCTTCTGGGGCTGAGGAATGCCATTGAGCTGGAGGTCATCATGGGTACAGCAATGCTGGAGGCGGAGGCCCAGCTTGTGCTGGGCAAGCAGGTGGGACCCTCAGGCAAAGCCCACGACCAGGAGCAGGACATGTCCTTGAACAAGGAGGGTGCTCTGCTTATCAAAATCACCTTCAGCTCCTCCAGCAGGGACTCCTCCACCCGGGCCACCCCAAAGTCCTCGAGGAACCATCAGATATATGACAGGTGAATCAGAAACCCTGGGCACGGGTGGGGGACCACCTACCACTTCTGGTAGCAGGACGGCCATGTGCCCAGCATCCCAGTCCAAACACATTACAGTTGACTGTGGCCCATGAGCCGCAGAATGGCCCATGCAAGGGACTCAGCACCCCATGCCATGGACAGCACCACAACCCACAAGCCTGGGGAGTGGGCCCAGGAGGGGGATGAAGCCTACCCGGTACGCGGCCTACCCATGCGGGGACCACTAAGGCCCACTGGCTGCCAGAGAGGGGGCTGGCCACAGGGCATGAGGGTATCGCCCCTAGGGCCAAGCATGGGGCTGACAGATTGCCTTCCCTCCCCTTTTGTCTCCATAGCACCACTGTCCAAGGGCCAAATGAGCCCTTTCCAGGGCCAGGGGAATGTCCCCCTGCCAAGCACCAAGGGGGCTGGGCTATCAGGCTACCCACCACCCATGTAGGTCTGTGCGAGGAGGTTGCTAGCCACTGCCTCTACATAGAAGATGAGGAGGAAGCCGCCTCCCAGATGGCGGAGATCTGGGAGCAGACTGTCATGCTCGGCAGTGGTTAGAGCTCAAGGAAGCTGACGTGAAGTGATGGCATGAGACCTGGGGCAAGGTTGTTGGGGCCTTATGGGCCCTCACCTGGCCTGTCACCTGAGGCCTACCTCCTCCATCCATTGTCTCCACTGCTGCCTTTCCCGCCACCTCCCATTCTGTTTCCTCTGACTTCTACCCCGCCACATCACCTGGCACCCCCCGCCACCTCCCCTCCACCTTTCGTTCCACCTCCTATGCCACCTCCCTCACTGCCTTCCCTGCCAGTGCCCTTGCTGGCCCTGAACTTGCTGCCCTCCTCCCAGCTGATATCCCCCCCAGCTGTCCTGCTGGAGATGGTGCAGCTGCTCCTGGCCAGGGTGGGCCATGCTACACCTGCCCCCATGACCTCTCCTGCCCCCAGCAACCAGGCTGTGGCCACCTCACTCCCCTGCCACACCTCTACCTCCCCATTGTCCCAGCCCCATCCAAGCCCTGCCGGGGCCTCTGGACCTGGGGGCGATAAGGTCCCTCGTGGTTGTTGTGGGTCATGATCCCCCATCCCAGTGGAGGACTAAGGCCTACCCACCTCCAGGTTCTGTTGCCCTCACCCCCTACCATGCTGTGTATATAATCCCCCCCCATTCAACCTTGTATATAGCTCCCCTGTTTGTATCATTGGTTCAAGAGAGTTCATTTTCAGTTTTAATATGCTTATTTGCAAACACCCTATGTCCTGTATTATAGGTGAGGAAGGTGGGATGTAAGGGCACATGTATGGGGGTGGTGGTGGGGCATGTGTGGGGGGCTGTGGTGGAGGGTGCCTTGGGCAGGGTCATTGGGGCCCCCTCGTCAAAGGCCACCCTGAGGGCCTCCCTAACCCACATTCTGTCCCAGTTCACCAGATGGAACGCGGTATGGGAGGTTGCTAATATGTGAGCATTGCCTTGGCATCCCACCCCTTGACAAAGCACTCCTGCTTGCTCTACACAGTATTGTGGAGAGTGCAGCATGCACCCGCCACCGTGGGCACGTTCCTGAGGCTGACCTCCAGGATCTGGCCAAAAGCCCACTCCACTGTGCCCCAGACATGGTTCAGACACTCGTTGAAGTGCTCCTGGGTGGGACCAGTTTGTCCCGTGTAGGGATGCATGAGCCACAGGTGGAGCAGGGGGATGCAGCATTAGCCACTATGCAGGGGTGCATGGTGGTGTCCTCAATGGGGAGGTCCCATAGGGGCACATAGGTCCCCTCCTGCAGTCTGTAGCCCAGACAGAAGTTCCAGAAGATCCGGGCATCATGGGCACACCCAGATCAGCCCACACAGATGTCCAGGAAGTGGCCCTGGGCATCCACAAGGGCCTGAAGGACTGCCCCTTTCTATTCACATATCAGCCTGAGCTGTGGTCAAGGAACCATATGGGAATATGGGTCCCATCCACAGCCCCAAAACAGCTGGGAAAGCCCAGGCCAGTGAAGCCCTCCATGGAAGCGTCGACATCGCTGAGGTGGATGACCCTCCACAGGACGACAGAATTGATCACTTGGATGACCTGCACAGGATGGAGAGTGTGTCAGGTGCCCCAGCCCCCCTCTCCTGTCCCCTCCCCTGTCCCGTCCCTGGGACCCACCCTGTTCCCTCCCCAGACCCCTCACAAGGCATCTCCCTGGGACTCTCTCCTATCTCCAATGGTTGCCCTGTGTGACCCAAGCATCACTTTCCTTGAGTAGAATGGCCCTGGCAGCAGCTTTGCCCACCCCAAACGAGTGGTCAATTGAGCAGTGGCTGTCCAGGGTGGTGTTCAGCTTCCAGACTGCGCTCACCACACATTTCTCCAGGGGTAGCATGGACCTCATCCACATATCCTGGTGCTGAAGGATGCGGGGCAGCCAGTGGCACATCTCGAGGAAGGTCTCCTTCCTCATGCAGAGGTTCTGGAGCCATCTCTCATCATCCCACTCCTGCATGACCACCTGGTCCCGCCACTTGGCACTGGTGGGGTGGTGCCACAGGCACCGGATAGCATGAGGGATGGGGTCAGGGTGGTGTCCTGTGGCAAGGGCCTGCAGGACTGGAGTGGGAGTGGAGTTGGCCTCCAGAGAAGGAGGAGGGAGGTGGCAATGCTTGTGGCCAGGAGCCTGAACATGTTGCCACTGGTATCCCTGTCCACACTAGCTGGGATCCATGGGTGCCTGTGGGATCCTGAGGTATCTGTGGTCACAGGGTCTGCACTGCTGCGTCTGCTAAAGTAGCCCTCAGTATGTGCAGGCCTGGGCTGTTTGTGAGGGGGAGGCTGGCTGCAGCGTTTCCTGGTTTGGGCTTGTGAAAGGTTTCCCAGGGCTGTCTGGATGCTCCCTTTTGAAAAAGCTTTGTGCCCTTATGAAAGAATGGATCAGTGTATCGATCCACTTTTGGGTGCATCCACGCTCTTTCGAAGCCCGGTCTTTCGAAGGGAGCCTTCCGGAAGCTTGCTTTTTGAACTCACCCAGGAATTTAGACACAGTTCTAGAGAATAAGTAGCTGGAGAACCACTTGGCACAAATAAGCTTCACATCATGCATTGCTCTGCTTCACAACAAAGAGACACATTTCAAAACAAAATTATAATTATTCTCTTTTTTTACAAGCTCGACAGTTGTACTGCTGAAACACCAAGGCATTTAAATGGAAGCTAAATTAATCTTTATTAATCCTTGTTATGATGATTGCATAATGTCTGGATTTAAATGTCTGATGTGCAGCTTTCTGTTTCCTGCTCCCCTGGCAATCAGAAGTGTGAAAATAAACCTTACACTTAAAAAGGAACACTTCATTGGCAAAAATAGATATAATCATCTGTACTGTGTAAAAAAAAAGGGAGAGACTTTTGCTTCACACAAGAATAAATAAACAGCATGTCAGAACTTCAGACGTGATATTTTATGTTAAAATATGCACTGCTACATGTCAGGGCTGTGAAAATGGGAGGTAAAACAAGAAGGCAGTTGGCCAGGTAGGTACAGTCGGTATTCTCCACTGCCCACACCTTTTTTTTTTGTTTTTTTTTATAAGAATATCACTCCCATTGCTTAATTACTGTGTTTAAATCACCCTATAAAATGGTCTGTGTATGCCCTTCTGAAACTTCACACTGCTCTAATTAATGACTCGGATCACAGTCATAAAACAAGGCTAGGTTACACTTGGGGTCTTGCATGCCTTTAAGGCTTCCATGCTACAGAAAGAGGAAGTAATGCAAGCAACCATTTTTCAAGCAGATAAAATGTAGAACACTACTTACAATACTTTCTCCATCATTTGTTTAAAGTTTCTGTCAAGTTTATCATTGTGAACCTAATTGTCAAAGAAAACAAGTCATAACTTAGCTGTAAATCCACTCTGTTTAACATAGCTTAAAAAGATTACTCAGCTAGATTTAAACCTTTATTTAAACATATAATCTCGGAGAAATCTATGCCTCATTTAAGTTAAAGAAAATAAGGGACAGAGTAATTGTTCTTGGTATCTCACTTTAAAAATAATATTAATGGGTGATTTAAAGGTCTCGAAATGCTTTAAAAATGTTGTTCTCAAAACAGCAAATAAGTCTTTTGACATCTTCTGCTCCTTTTCCATATTGTTTTTCAATAGCCATACATGTCCTTGTGATGAACCACATCACAATATAAATTGATCCAATCTATAGGCCAGATTTTCAAGCACTCAGCATCTACAGTGGGGGAAAGATTTTCAAAAGGGCACCACTCTGGTTGGAACTACACAGGGAAAAGAAAAAGTAATTAATGACCAGTGTGCTGGGAAACTATGACCACCCATTCAAAAAGACATTGTACCTGTAATCAAATTTATTTTCATTTCATAGAGCAAATCCAAAACTTAAATGGTCTCTTTGGTTTTTCTTCATTTGTTAAATACAATTTTCTTCCCACAGCTATGCTAGCAGATTGCACATTTGGAAGCGAGACATATGCCTTCCTAAGAATAAGAAAATTAAAATCCTTTCATTTCCCAGTGTTTTTCTGACAATTAATCCTTGAACACTTCAAGATCTAGAATATGAAGTTTGCTTCTCATTGCTCTTTGAACCTTGCAATGATTGATCCATTGCACTTAAACTATGGAAAATATCAGTTCACATTATTGTTGGGCATGGATCCAGCAAGCTTGTTTTAGAACGAAATCTTGTTTATAGGTTCTGATCCCAAAGAAATTGATAAATATAGTATTCAAATGACTAATTGCCACCCCACAAATTGTCTTGATTTCCACAATCTTTGTTACATGGAATTAAACAATTACAAAGACAATTGGCATTACTGAAAATGTATTTCATTATATGATTATTCATCTGGCTATAGTAAAAACTCATGTTTTTCAGCATGTTGTGGGAATAGGTGAGTCTTTCAATCAAATAATCTGGATAAGTAAGTGTGAAAAGTGTGGGAAAGGGCTAAAAGCTGAATTATGGGGAGGGCTGTCAGAGGAAGTACAGGCTCTGGGCTGGGGGTACAGGCTCTTGATTAGTACCAAAAATGAAGGATTCAGGATGTGGGAGGGGAACCAGACTATGGTAGGGGATAGGAAAAAGGAAGGGGTGGGGGCTGTGGATGGGGCAAAGGTTTTAGAGTTTGGAATGCAGGAGGAATGCAGGAGGAAGCACAGATTCTGGGAGGAAATTGGGATACTGGATGGGGGTTGGGGAATTGGGATGGGGCATGAAAGGGATTTTAGGATGCCAGACCCAGGCAGGACTCTGCTCAGGATTCTAAGTGAAGGCTCTGTGCTCTCTGCCTTTGCCCTCGGTTCCTGGCCAATGGGAGCTGCAGAGTCAGTGCTTGGGGTGGGGCAGAAACAATGTGCAGAGCCCCTGTGGCCATTTCTCCACCTAGGAGTACAAGGATATATTGATAATTCAGGGGCATTATGCAGGTCCAGTAGGGAACCTGCCAGCCATACACCCACAAGACTATAAACGGGACTTTCAAAGTAGATCAGAAATGCTGTGTTACACAGCTTTGTGGATAGCACAGGGATAGACAACAGCAGTATTCTTTAGGCCTTCCAGATATTGGATCACCTGGACACTAGATTCGGTTATTGAAAACCAATTCAATGAAACAGTCAAGTCAAAATATGATTCAGAACATAATAATGTCTATACTAGGTCAAACCAAAGATCCATCTAGCCTAGTATCCTGTCTTTCAACAGTGACCAATGCCAGATGC
This sequence comes from Carettochelys insculpta, assembly GCF_033958435.1. Classification (NCBI taxonomy): domain Eukaryota; kingdom Metazoa; phylum Chordata; order Testudines; family Carettochelyidae; genus Carettochelys; species Carettochelys insculpta. The sequence continues at coordinate 112,506,329 of NC_134137.1, read as the reverse complement.
CTCAGAAAGAATGAACAGTACACATACACTTCAAGGTTATGTCTACACAAGAGGGTTTTTCTGACACAGCCCTGATTTCTTGGAAAAACCCATGGAGCATCTAGAAGCAAAATGCGCTTTGTCAACAGTCGCCAAAACCCAGTGCATCCATTGGCAGCATTGCGCCTCTCCGTGTTCAGGAATAACACTTTTGTCGACAGTTCCCTGTTTACAAAAAAAGTCACGTAGACACTCAGGGGCCCCTTTTGTCGACATACAAGGCTTCTGGTTCCCTGGGTAGGCCTGTTTGCTATGCTTTCCTTTAGCTCTTCTGTCAAGAGAGCAGCCAGGCAATCTAGCTGCTTTCTGCTGACAGAGTGGATTGCTCTTTCAATCTGCTTTTTCGTGTATATGATCTGTTGACAGAGGTTTTGCCAGAAGATCTCTTACCACAGTAACTTCTGTCGACAGATTGCTGTATTGTAGACATAGCTCAAGTGAGCCATTCCCTATTACTCACTCCCAGCTTCTGTCAAACAGAGGCTAGGAACACCACCTTTGCCCATCCTAGCCAATCGCCAGTGATGGACCTTTTCTCCATTAATTTATCTAGTTTTTTTTTAACCCTGTTATAGGGTTCTGTCAAAGTTTGACTCAGACTCACAATTTATCAGACCACTCTGTTTTATTAGCAAAGCCGCTCTGCTAATACATTTAGAAGTGAGCCCCCCGAGTGGGGCTTGTGTCTCTTAATTTATACAGTTTTTTTGGAGAACAAGTTACAGAGAAGTTACAGACAAAAGAAGAAAAAGATTTTAGTCACCACCCTTCGAGATCCCTGAGACCAGTCACATATCTTCAATTACCTGCCACCCTTAACAATCTCCTTTAACAGCTTCCAGTTAACTTAACTAATTGCCCTTCACACCTTCCATTCTGATGCCTGCTTCTTAGACGTGCTGGCTCCATCTTAATTGCTTCTCCATTCAAAAGCTAACTGTCCCTACGTGTGCTCCCTCAGATACTTTGTAACATGTTTTGGCATGCCCTCTCATATACAATGTATCCAGCATGTCCCCTTATACAACGTTATACAATGTTATTTATACTTCCACAGTTCTTAGCGAATAATCACACTGCTTCCTGTCCTTCAGTAACCGAAGTGGAAGACTTAGCACAGATATAGCCAATGGCTGCCACCGTCAGTCAGCAATTGATGAAAGGGTGTGTGACATGCGCATGTGACCCAGGACCCTATCTTGTGCCAGTTTTTTTCCCACAAACTGTGCTGTGGGCTTTGCTTGGAATAATACAATTCCAAACATATTGTAGAAGGTAAGAAAGACGCTTAAAACATATCTATGTTGCCCCTTTCCTGATTTGTTTCCCTGGACTGTGCATTTACAACTAAAATGAACATACTTGAACTATGGACTGAGTACCTGCCAATTTTTAGGAAGTTACGGTACAATTTACAAGACAGCTGTGTGTAACATCACAAACCTGATATCAGAACATTGCCATTACTCTACATGTATGATCTATTATTCATTTTAATTCTCTTGTTTTCTTCATTAATAAACCTATACAGACTAACACAGCTATCTCTCTGTTACCTTTACACTTTGGTTACTGAAGGCAATGAAAAAAAGGGCTCCATTCCTCTGTGGCCAGACATCCCCCTTGGCCACTAGCCCATCGAGAGGGGAAATAGAGGGGCACAGTGGGCAGCCTGGTCCCCAAGGCCCTACAGGGTCCCTGTGAAGCTGGGCCCACTGGGCAGGTCACACATGCCTATGCTCCTGAGATATCCCTGTCCCTAAGCCCGGGTGTTGGAGGCTGCTGCCCACTGCCAACCGTTCATGGAGGTGGCAGGGCCTTAGGGGCTGTGTGGCAGGAATGACTCACCATTCCTCTGTCTTCTCTTCCTTATAGCTGCACCATCAAAAGGTTGAACCAGCCCCAGCAGTCCACCAGGGCCAGTCAGTCCCATGCGATGCCCAGAGGCTGGCAGTGCAGGACTGGCACGCATTCCATCTGGCACCCTACCACTGTGGAAGTGAGTCCTCATCTGGCGGGGCTGCTGCCACACTGAAGACAACATGCTTCCTATGCAGCTCACAGGCTGGATCTTCCCCTGGCTGCTCGTATGTGTCTCTGGTGTCCACACCCCACCCAAGGAGAATGGCTTCCCCCTTTCCCGCCACAAGATTGTGGAGAGTACAGAAAGCAGGCATAACTCAGGGTACATTCTGTTCCTCCATGTCCAGCCATGTCAGGAGGCAATGAAAACTTGCCTTCAGGCTTCCCAAGGTGCACTCAACTTAGTTACATGCTTGGTCGAGGCAGGTGTTGAACATTTCCTGGGTGGGGTCCAGGGGCCTGGTGTATACCCTCATGAGCCAGGGCATGAGTGGGTAAGTCACATCCCGCACCAGGTATGTCCATGTCCCCAGTGGCCAGCTCCCAGTGGCAGACATAGGTGCCTGCCTCCATCCTCCAGCACAGGCTGGAGTTGTGGAACACTCTGGAGTCATGAGTCTGGCCCAACAACCCAAAATAAACATACGGGAACTGCCTGCAGTGGTCCACCAGGGCCTGCTGCACAATCGAGTAATAGTCTTTCTGGTTTATGTACCATGTTGTGCTGTGGTGGGCAGCGTCGACTCTGCTGGCTTGGCCACGTCCACAGGATGAACGATGGAAGGATTCCAAAGGACATCCTGTATGGCGAACTAGCCTCTGGCAAAAGACCTCCCGGACGCCCCCAGTTGCGTTACAAAGGTGTCTGTAAGAGAGACCTCAGAGAGGTAGACATCGAGCTGGACAACTGGGAAGAACTAGCAGACGACCGCAGAAGATGGAGGCAGGGGTTACACAAGGGCCTTCAGAAGGGCGAGTTGAAGATCAGACAGCTAGTAGAGGAGAAGCGAGCGCACAGAAAGCACAATAAGGACTTGCCAGACACCCACTACATCTGCAAGAGATGCAGCAAGGACTGTCACTCTCGTGTGGGTCTTTATAGTCACAATAGATGCTGTAAATGAAGTCCTCAATTGAAACTTTAAAGGGCGCGATCCATAGTCTATGCAGACTGAAGGATGCCTACTACTATTACTACTACTGTGCTGTGGTCCAGGTCCTGGATGGGGATGTGGGTGCCATCTATTGCCCCAAAACAACTTGGGAAACCAAGGGTGTTGAAACTGGCCATAATGGCATCCACGTCAGTGATTCACATGATCCTCTAGAGCAGGAGCATGTTACTGGCCCACATTGCCTGCAAAGGGAGGAACCCAGACACGTGCATGAGACACTGGGGGAAAAAGCACCTCTGGGTCCCAGTGAGCTCCTCAGCTCCCTCCTGAGAGGCCGCCCATCCCCGGCATCAGGGCTGTGTGATGGTGGACAATCTGCATGCAGGGGTTCTGCTGTCAGAGGGCATCAGTCCCATCCGTTGGAGCTGTTGCTGTTCCTTCAGACCCACCTGAGCACTCAAGGGGACAAGCATGGCCGGGGCATTGGAGCATTGTTGGCGTACTCCATGGGCAAGATGGTTGTTGTTCCCAGGTGAGCCCGGGGACTGCTCTGACCATGTGACCTTTCCAAACATTTGCAGAAGAAGGGTCTTCTGGAAGGGGGATTTTCTTTGGAAGGACCCCCTTGTCCTTCCAAAGAAGCCCCATCTACATGGCAGCTTTGCTTCCAGAAGGGGATCTTCTGGAAGCAAGATCTCATGGGGATATGCTAATGAGATGTGAGGTATTTTAATCCTTGCTTCATTTTCATTCTCCATTCCACTCATTGCCATGCCCCTTCTGGAAGTTGGGAGGTGAGTATAGATGAGGCCTAAGAGTCACGAGATAAGTGAGGAAAATCAGGAGCATGAACAAGGTACACAGATCAAGGGACAGGAAGAAAGGAGCTAAAAACAGGAAGCTGGACCAGAAACACAGCTACAGACACAAAACACTACTGAGTAGCCGTTCTCCTAGAGTTGCTACAGGAATTACCTAATGGAGTCTTCAGCTAATCAGTGGGTGGGGTTCATTAGCTGAGTCAGCTTAGGACAGTGAGCTGCAACTGGAATCAATTGTATGACCCTGACACCGACATGAAGATTGTTCCCAAATCCATGATATGCATCATTGCTCAGGAAATATTTTACCAAAAGGAATATCGATAAGAAAGCTTTAAAAATGTACAGAACCCAGTTTACTGTTGAAATGGCTGTACATCAATGCCCTGTGTACGGATGAAATATGGGATATTACCAAAGATTAATGCCAGGTAGCTAGCAAGATTTTCATTAACTGAGTGACAGCCTACAGATAGATAGGGTAGTTATTTTTCTGATATGACCCATACACTAATTTTGATTGCAGCTTAGATAATTTGAACTATCATCAAATCTTTAAATGGATAAATTCATCTTAAATAAATTATGTCCTTTGACTTCAGGCCAAATCTGCTTTGACTGCCAGAAGCAGGGACAGAATGACAGGAGATGGATCACTACTCATTTCCTCTGAAGAATCTGGAACTATTCATTGTCCGAAGACAGATGACTAGGCAAGATGGACCATTGGTGTCACTCAATATGGCCATTCTTATGTGGTCTCTCTGGCTTACTACTTTATGACCTCCTGATTCAACTATGATTATGGCATAATGTGCATCTAAATGTGGGTCAGAATAACACAGTTTCATTGGCTACTAGTGAAGAGATAGTAGAATTGAGATATTAAAGTTCCAAATGCGCTTACTAAAAGCTCTTTTTGTTCACTAGTTAATTTTAGTTGTAAAGAATTTTCTAAAACTGTAGAACAAGTTTTCAAGCGCAGTAAAGCTGATTTATACTGCACCTCCTTCATTAACTGGACAAAGGAGATCTTGTTAGTACAGGAGTGGACTTATACAGATAGCCTTACTGCTCCAAGATTTGGTGGCATTCCTTGGTTTTGACTGGTCCACCACCAAAATATCATTTAGCTAAGATTTGTTTTATGTGTCTACATTATTCCTGGCTATTTGATTTTGTTTTGATTGGCCAGTTGTCATTTACAGCACAGAAGACTTCTTTTAAACCAATTTCAGGCAGCATTTTATCATATGTATCTGATTCTAATATTTTGCCTCACAGCACAGGGATGTCAAGGCAATAGGCACAATGAAGTCAGACAAATCAAACACGTATTATGCATAGTTTCCTTCTGTAGGTCTCAAAGGGGAAACATGTAGAGACATTTCTCCTTGGAATAGTATCACTAGATTGAAAACATTTTCATTTCACCTGTTGTTAAAAAATGTACAAATGATGTTTTTTCCCCATTACAATTGCAGTCACTATGTTCATCTAAAATATGTACTTTGACAAACTTCAAAATGGACCAGAAAATATGCTCCTGTGTCAAATCATTATTTCTTGCCTCCCACATCTATTGAAGGATCTTCTTCAAATCCATACCTCTCAAGGCCTCCTAGCAGCTATTACAGATAATTAAAACATTTTCATTATCATTTATTCAGGAAATAAGACATCCTTTGTCATCTAAATTTGGCCACTTGAAATGGAAATTATAGACCAACATCTTTTATGAAGCTCTAATGTGCATACCTATATTTTTAGTTCCACTTACTCCATTTTAGAGAGATTCAAAATTAACTCAATGCAGTAAAATATGAGCCAATCAAGCAAATGAGAATTTCTTATGAGGTTACCAGTACCATCCTGTTTCTGAGTGTGTAAATAGAAAACTATCTTTCTAATCAGAGCCATCCCTAAGATGTGGCAAATTGGGGTGACTGCTCCAGGTCCTATGCTTTCGGAAGGCCCCATGAACTGCTGCGATTGGCTAGCTTTGTTGGTTCTGGAAGTGACGGATTGGTCCCAGAAGGTCCATCCCTGTTCCTAGCAGTGTTTTTCATTTAGAACTTCAAATCCTAGTCAACTGGCTGTGCGTGAAGCTACTGCTTGGGGATGCAGCCTGTAGTCGTGTCCATATTCTACCTCTGCTCTACCCAATTCATGCCCTCCACTCTGCCCAGGTCCCACCTCCTTCCCACTGTCTCCTTCCTTTATGTCCCCACTTCCCTGTTCAGCCCTTTCCAGCCAAAACCCTGAATGCAAATTTAGCAAACGACATTTGAAAATAAAATGTTTAATTTCATCCTAAAGAAAATGGAGCATGTTTTCCACTGTGTGCCAGATCATGAAGATAGGATATGTAGAAGATACAAAACTAAAAACACTATATTTGGAAATAAAAGGGTCAGTCATGGGTATTGTGACATACCATGAAATTAGTCAAAGTTTCATTTGCAAAAAAATTGTAAAAAGTGCAATTTACCTTTTCTGCTGAGTGCAACATTAAATTATGGAATACACAATGCACCTCTTTTCTGTTTTACATTTTCTTAATCAGTGTTTCTAAGCTGATTTCGTATTTTAAATGTATTCTTCAGCCTTTATAAAGCAATCATACCATATTACTACATATTTTATGCACTGAACCAAGATTGAAAATAAATCAGAGCAGTTTAGTGTGTTCATAACAACGTTCATAGCTTTTACAAAAAAGGAAACACTCATTTATTTTGAATGATCTCTATAATCATAGAATCACAGGGTTGGAAAGACCTCAGGAGGTCATCATGTCCAGCCCATTACTCAAAGCAGGACTAATCCCAATTAAATCAACCTAGTCAGGCTTTTCTTAAGGGCTACCTCTACACTTCGTAAAAACTTCAAAATGGCCATGCTAATGGCCAAATCAAAGAATCCTAATGAGCCACTGAAATGCATATGCAGAAGCTCATTAGCATGCCAGCGGCTGTGACACTTCAAAAGTGCCATGGTTCACTCCCACGCAGCTTGTCTACACCAGGGTCCTTTTCGAAAGGACCCTACCAACATTGATATTGCCTTATTCCTCTGCCCTCTGCTATTCACCATAACCACTGGGTCCTTCCTTTCATCTTCATACTCAGTTTTCTCCATTCCTGGCTTTTGTCCCTTTTGAAGTTTTTATAAGTGTAGACATGGCCTCGATGAGATTTAAAAACTGGCAGGATGAAGAATGCACCGCCTCTCAAGATAACCTGTTCCATTACTTCACCACCCTCTTGGTGAAAGCTTTTCCTAATATCCATCCTCCCACTGCAACTTGAGATCATTGACCCTCCTTCTGTCATCTGTCACCACAGAAAACAGCCTCTCTCCATCCTCTTTGTAGTCCCCCTTCAAGTGATTTAAGGTTGCTATCAAATCCCTCCTCATTCTTCTCTTGTGTAGACTAAATAAGCCTAAATCCCTCAGCCTCTCCTCATAAGTCATGTGCTCCAGCCCCCTAATTATGTTTGTTGCCCTCTGCTGGACTTTCTCCCATGTATCCACATCATTTTTGTAATGAGGGTGGGGGCAGAATTGGACAGAATATTCCAGATGTGGCCTCGCTAGGGTCAAATAAAGGGCGGAAATCACTTCCCCATATCTTCTGACAATGCAGAGAATAAACATGTTTATGACATTTCACCATAAATGTAAATTGAAATATAATTTAATAATTTCTATTATTTTAGACATATCAGAGGATGTTTATATCTTACTAAAGTACTGATTTTGGGGGAAGGTTCTCTTAAAAGTACTTCATCAAATACTCAGTAGTAATGAAAAGGAAATTCATTTGTCCAGCTAGCTGGAAGAAAAAATGATGTAGTCCTTCTAAGGACTCTCTTCAACAGAGGTTGAAAGGAGAAAGATTACAGCAGCAGCAGTAGACAAAAAGCACAAGAAGACTTTGGAAACCAGGTTTTCGTAGTTCAGTACTACAGATTAAAAAGTGTACTTTAGATAAGGTCAGTCTTTTGAAATATTTATGTAAAAATCTGTATGTCTGAAGATCTGAGCATTTAAGGCAAAAAGATGAATACTCAGACTGTGCAACTAAATATCTATGGAAGGATTTTTAAAGATGTAAAAGTCCTGTAGGCTAACAGGTTCTGAGGAAATATGTAATACACAGCTGTTTTTATTAGTAAATTCAGAAACTCACAGTGTGTACCTCTGGGTTGGAAAATATTGTTAAATGGCATCATTATCACTTAATGGCTCTTTTAACTGTCTCAATGTTATGTTAATAGGTCTGGCAAACCAGAAGTCTTTTCACTTTCCAGTTACTAGATCTGCCTCTGAGGAAAACTCACCCAGATGCTACAGTCTGCTGTGGGAACCTGCAGGAAGAGTCAGAATGGGGAAAGAAAAGACCAAGATGTTGGGTGCTAAGACCCACGGGAGGCAATACCTTCTCTTGAATCTTATACCAGCCATTCTTGCCCTAACCAGGACTAGGATGTACAGAAATATATGTAGGAAACAATTACCAAATTTCCAAGCTTGCAAAAAATTGGTTTGAGATTTAAATAAAAGTTTGTGAAGATTCTTTTTCTCCTTAAACTTTTTGCCATCTTTTGTTTTTATCTGTGAGAGAGGAATGTAAAGGTGGTTTTTGGTTTTGGTTTGTTTTGCTTTGGTTTGTTTTTGGCCAGGAGGGTTAATGCTCCTTTTTATTTTGAATAACATGTTTAAATAATAAATTATAAAATATTTTGCTTTATGTATGATTTTAAAACCAGGCAGTTTTTACGAGTTTTATAAAGGGAAAAGGCTACTACCAAGGTGGAAATAAGTTTTCATGAAGCAAAATTTCTCCTGGGTTCTGGGAAGGAGATATGAATTGCAAAACTTGCTACTTTAAAAAAAACCAAAAACCTGGAAAGTATATGCAAAGGTGTGTCTCCTCCTAATTATAAAGTTTCAGTCTCTACAGGGAAGGAATTCTCTGCTACTCTCTGGTGAACTGTACAAAAACTCTCTCTCTTCCCTACCAGTCGCCTATCGCCCATCATTCCTCTTCAAGAGGCCCAGCCTTAGGGCAAGGTAAGCAAGACAGTTGCGTTGAGCTCTGTGCCATCGGGGCCAACGCTCAAATTGATTTCAGCATCCACAGCCCACTGGCCAGGTCCCAATGTTAGGGTGCTGCATTGGGTTCCATCCACTAGGCAGGCATCACTGGGCCACCTCTGCCCTCTGGTATTCACCATAACCACTGGGTTCTTCCTTTCATCCTCGTGCTCAGTTTTCTCCATTCCTGGCTTCTGTCCCAGTCTCTTTTCTCAAAAGGGGCTAGTTTTCCAGCTATACCCTGGCTTATAAGAAGATCTGTTCCCCTTTTTTTTCACACCTTCATCCCAACCCACTGATCTCCAGTTCCACTCTCCATGTCTATCCAGTCCTAGATTCCTACAGCTCTCTAACCCACTGGCTTCAAGGCCACCTTTCATGGGTCCCAGCCAAAAATACCTGCCCAAATATACAGTCCCATAGTTCCTCTCCCCTACAAGTCTCCAGTCTCAGTCCCCTCTTCCCCCCAGGCTCTTTGTCATTGTCTGTTTACCCTGACTGTGCTCACCAAACAGCTCGTATGCCCCTGGGCAGTAGTCCCATCCAGGCAGATTTGTGCATCTTCTGCATCACACTAGTACAATCAGGGACAGTTGACAGCGAGCCTTGTGTCACACCAATGAGCAGGGCTGGGGTAAGGACAATCACACTGCAGGACTTGCCAGCACAGGTCATTAGCCTTTGGGAGCAGAGGCCAGTAGAGCCCGGCAGCTTCTCAGATATCCTGTTTATATCCCCAGACCTACCAGTGGCATATTAGTCACAGGGCCCATGGGGATAATGCCCAGAGGCCCTGGACAACTGGGGTGGTCCTTATGTCATAGAGGTGGAAGGGACCTCACAGCAGGACCTATCACCATCCCTGACAGATTATTTTTAATTCTGCTTGCCCCAGACTCCTAAACATCTCCCTGAAGAGCTGAGCTTACAACTCTGGGTTTAGCTGGCAAATGTGATAACAACTGAGCTATCCCTTCCCTTCAGTTTTCTGGCAGGTGAGTTTGGGGAAGCCCTTCCATCCCCTACTGTCCCTGGCTGAAGCCATGGGATGGGGGAGTTCTCCTTCAATGGCCCCCTACCCCAGTTCTGGCAGAAGAAGCGCCAAGATCCCCTACCTGACCCCTGGCAGAATCTGTGGAGCAGCAGAAGAATCCCGCATACCAAACCCTGTTGTCCAGCAGAAGCTTGAGGCAGGTGGGACAGGAAAAGCCAGTGGTCTCCTGCAGAAGCACAGGGGGCAGCAGGGAAAATCCAAGAACTGAGGACCCTGCTGCAGCAATGGGTTTGGAGGAGCTAACACTTCCTACTCCAGTCCCAGTGCAGTGGCAGGAGTACAGAGCTTTCCTGGTCTTAGGACCACAGTAAGGGGGCAGAGAGGAACAAATGGATCATGGGGTGGAGGAATCCTGAGTGGAACAGAAGCAGGAACCTATCGGAAGTGGCAGAAAATGGTGGGACTATGTGTGGGACAACAGGCAAAAAGGATGGGGAGAGAGCCCCCTTGCTGTGGCCCAGACATGGGAAGCCTTAATCCATTTCTTGTCCCCTCCTTGACTGTCATTTTCACCTATGTGCTCCTTTCCTCAAGCCTCCCACTGTCTGCCAAGAGAGTGGGGCATGAGCAGCAGGTGAGAGGCCTCAGAGGTACGGGTGAAGCTGGAGTGGTAGAGGAGCAACACAAATGGGGCAATGCCCATGAGGCTGTTTCACAGTGGTGCTTCAGAGATGGCCAGCAGGTGTAACACCTCCTGTTTGGGAAGACTGGGATTCCCCATTCTATTATGGCTTCCTCCGCCTGTGTCCAAAAGAGGTTAATTGGCAGCTCTGAAGAGACAGGTTACCTCCTAATTCCCACACCCAAACCCTGAACGAGAACAGTCAGGAACTACAATTGCAGATTTATTTATTTAGATTTATCAGGTGATGAGCTTTCTTGGGACAGATCTAAAGAAGTGGGTCTGGCCCAAGAAATCTTATCACCTAATAAATAATTTTGTTAGTCTTTAAAGTGCTACATGACTGCTTTTTTTTTTTTTTTTTTTGGTGAAGATACAGACTAAGATGGCTACCTCTCTGTGACTGAACATTGGAACAATTTACCAAAGGTAGTATTGGAATCTCCGTCTCTGGCAATTTTTAAGTGAAGACTACTTTTGTTGTTGTTGTTGTTGCTTGTTTTGTTTTTTATTTCTAGATGATGTGCTCTAGGAATTATTTTGGGGATGTTTTGGACCTGAGTTATTCAAGAGGTTAGACTTGGTGATCAGAATTGTCCCTTCTGGCCTTGTCATCTGTGGCTAACCATATTGTAGCCAGGGACAGGAACATGCACAGCACAGAGGGAATTTTTGAAGATTTTGGCTGGGATGATCTAGCAAGTGTCTGCTCATGCATATAAACTTTAATTTTTCAAAGGATTATAGCTTGGCTAAATTTGGGTGGATTGTCACAGTGATGGTAAAGAAACTTTCCTGTTATAAAAACTACCTCCTGCTCAATTTGAAGTTCCTGCTTCCAGTGGGTATAGCAGAGCTTCTCAAAGAAAATGTCAGCTTTCTTTTATATCACGGCAAAATCAACGAATTATTGCTAGCCTCATTTTTGGAACGAGGTGAACTCTTTTGACTCTTAGCTTGGAAAATTTCAGCCCAATTCACTAAAGTTTGCCAAATCTATACATAACTGAATAAAGGGTCATTTGGAGTCTTATACTGAGAATTGCCAGGCAACCATGACAATATGCGGATGTACAGCCCAGCCTAAAATAATTGCTAACTCGGCTAACTCAGTCTTCAACTTTGTCTTCCTGCTAATACAATCATATAGACTGCTTAAGTGTACAGAATTTGCTTATTTTTTAACTGAAAACTCACAAGCAGCCCTTAAAGAAATTCTATTCCATGTTTAATTCCTAACATTTCAGGAATTGCTAATTAAACAATTTTAATCACTAAGTCATGCCACTTCAGACTCTTGAAACACTTACATGAGGTTGCCGATTTCTTTTTCCACTAAACCAGACAGCATAATCAAAACTAACACACAAAATCACTCCATCTTAATTTCAAATATTTAATCAGAATAATGTGTGTCTTGGGGAAAACAGATGCGCTGCTATCTATAGAATGCATTTCCGAATCCATGAAAAACCAATTAGACTGAATGTGGTACATGGAGCATACAAAGCAGTGAACTTTCCTGAAATCTCATTGTTACAAGGCTTTAAAATTGTATATTTTCTTCTTTGTTAAATTTCTGCCTCTCTGCATCTGCTATTCACTACCTTTATCCAGTAATGAGATATTTGATACACTGATATCATGCTGCCAGTTCTCTATTTTCCTGATAAAGCATCAATAATACCATGAAACAGGTATTTTCTGTCCTTTCCGTATAAAAAGTTATTATTTTTCTCACATTTTAGTAATATCATTAATACTCTCTGCTAAGTAAATATTAATTACTTGGCTGGGGTCCCTATGAATGGCACTGAAACTAAATTACTGAGCCAGCACATCAGCCTCTGTTTTTGTGAAGTTGAAAAGTACATCTGCTGAAGAGAGGAAACAACGTATTAATTTAACTGTTGGATACAATGCTTACATATCAGAACCATATCAATAACACAATAATTGTTACTGTGCAGCAAATATATTCCTGTCACCAGCAAGCTACATCTTTATTACCTCTATCACATCAATCCTCATTAATTATATTTAGGTCATCGGATTTCTGCTAACCCTCAACAATGGAAGTCGCTCTTTCTCCCAGTTCAAGTAGGTGGAAGGGGAATAGAGTCACAGCCAATTAAAACGAAACCCAGATTCTTAGTTCCAATATGGCTTATCTTTGTAGTCTGATTTTTAAAACATATGCATAAAATAGTTTTTCATCTAGCTCAGCTTCCTGTCTTCTGACAGTGGCCAATGCCAGGTGCCCCAGAGGGAATGAGGAGAACAGATGACCCTCAAGTGACCTATCTTTTGTCAACCATTACCAGCTTCTGGAAGACAGAGGTTCGGGACACAATCCCTGCCCATTGAAGCTAATATGCGTTGATGGACTTCTGCTCCATGAACTTACGTAGTTCTTTTCTGAACCCTGTTGTAGGTCTTGACCTTCACAACATCTTCTGGCAAGGAGATCCATAGGCCAACTATGTGCTATATGAAAAAGTACATGCTTTGGTTTGTATTAAACTGTCTGCCTATTAATTTCATTTGGCCACCCTTAGTTCCTATGTTATGAGAAGGAGTGAGTAACACTTCCTTATTCACTTTCTCCATACCACTCATGATTTTACAGAACTCTTATCATATCCCCTTTTAATTCTCTTTCTCACACTGAAAAAGTCCCTGCCCTATTAATCTCTCCTCATACAGAAGCCATTCCATAGCACTAATAATTTTTCTTGCCCTTTTCTGACTCTTTTGCAATTCCAATATATCTTTTCTGAGATGGGCAAGCGCATCTGCATATAGTACTCAAGATGTGGGGATAACATGGATTGATATAGAAGCAATACGATATTTTCTATCTTTTATTATGTGTCTCTTTCTTATTGACTCCCAAGATTTGCTTTGCTTTTTGGATTGTCGCTGCGCAATGAGTGAATGTTTTCAGAGAACTACCCACAAAGACTTCAACATCTCTTTCTTCAGTGGTAACAGCCAATTTAAATATGTTTAAATATCTATAGTTTGGTGCAAGGAAGATGCATGGGGGCATGAGAGGACACATCCTCCAAATACTGTGGATGGGAGAGTTCAAGGATTAGAGTTAAGGTTCCGGCAGCTCGGAGTCATAATGGAGACACCTGGCACCCACAGCAGGGGTAGCCCCCACCCCACAGTTAGCTGAAGCAGCGGAAGGAAGAGGAGTGATGTTCCCCTAGCCAGCTGTGATCCCTGGACTCCTGGACTCATTGCTTGGGAGAGAAGGGTGGGACCACCCCCTGTTCTTACCAGTGGGAAGCAGAACAATGATTCTGGGACCTGGGAGAATAGAGTAGAGCTGGGTCCGTGTCACTTTGCTTCCCCCTGCTGCTGATAATGTGTGGGGGGTGCAACCCCTGCTGCTGGTGCCAGACTCCAACAGTCCCCTGGTACGCAGATGAGGGAACTTGGAGGAAGAGGACATGTGTTCTTCCACAGCAGCCATCCCTGGTTGGGATTTTTGTCTGATGTGCATTACTTTGCATTTTTCAGCATTAAATTTCATTAGTTATGTTGTTGCCCAGTAACCTGGTTTTGTGAGCTCTTTTTGTAGCTCTTTGGAGTTTGTTTGGAATTTAATTACTTTGAGTTGTTTTGTATCATCTGCAAATTTTGCCACCTCTTTGGCAGATAATTTACAAAAATGTTGAATAGGATTGTTCCCAGTACAGATCACTGGTGGACACCACTAGATACCTTTCTACATTCTGAAAACTGACCATTTATCCTATCCTTTGTTTCTGATCTTTGAACTAGTTACCAGTCCATAACAGTCCCTGTTCTTATCTCATGATAACTTGGTTTACTTAAGAGTCTTTGGTGAGAGACCTAGTCAAAGACTTTTTGAAAATCTGAGTACCCTATATCCTTGTCCACATATTTGCTGATCCCCTCAAAGAATTCTAGCAGATCAGTGAGAAATGATTTACCTATACAAAAGGCATGCTGACTCTTCCCCACCAATTTATGGTCATCTATATGTCTAGCAATTGCGTTCTGTAGTATGGTTTCAACCAGTTTGCCTGGTACTTTATATTTTAGAGAGTAAATCAGAGAGAGAATTCTGACTATGCAGTCTTATCAAAGAGCTATAAAAATTAAAGAGTGAGACCACAAATGAATAAAGCATCTAACCAGTTTCATTTTATTATCTGATTCTCTTTATAGCTGTGGTCACTATTGAACTGCTGTGTCAATAAGGTAAATCTTGATATTGATCTGAACAAATCCAAATATAATTCAAGGGCAGGAAAAATAAAGGGGCATCACAGAATGTGCAAGAAGCTTTAATACACAGCATCATTCAGCTATATATATTCTAATTTCATATTAACTTGTAATTTATACAATATATTCTAATAATCATAAAAGCCCTGTAGCTGATTCCTCTTTCCGTACTTCAAACAGTTCAGTCTTCTGTCTGTGTTGGAGACATCAGTCTGTCTCCTAAATTGGTGGACAATTTCTCTCTCACATATGGTAACAAACTCTCTGGATTTTGGGCATCTGCTCCTGCCTGTCCTCCACTTACCACTCACAGACAGATGGTAAAGTGGAGAAAACCAAACAGATCCCCAAGCAGTATCTTCAGTACCACGTAAACTTCCACCAGATTGTCTGGTCACCAGTCAGACTTTGCGTACAATAACACAGAACATGCTTTCGCTTAGTAAAGTTTCCCCCGCATGACTATTTTTAGAATTATGGGTTCCACCCCCAGTTCTACCCAAAGCTACCCACAGCTCAGCAGGCCAAGATTGGATAGAAGAAATATAGAAACCCTAGATGACCTACAAGTTTACTTGAAGACTAGGAAGTGCTACTAATAAGAAACAGCTCCTAAAAACAGGATAGACCTGCACATTAGTATGCCAGAAGGTACGGTTGTTGACAAACACCCGCACACCATTTAGTAAATTGAACTGCCAATTCTTTGTCCCTTATTGAGTTCATTGGCAAATAAACCCACTCACTTCTGAATTTGACTTACCTGATTTTTTCCAAATCCACACGGGTTTTTTTCTTCATATATATCACTCAGTCATGACCTATTTCCTGAACATTTCAGGCATAAGGGATTGAAGACAAAGGGTGGTTTAGCCATCAGAGGCACATCTATATGGCCTCTGCAGTGCCAGTACCTGCTTCTGCCAACACTGAACTCTTGCGTGGCTATGGTATTGAGCTTCAGGTGTATGCTAATTAGCAGCTATTTGCATCCCTGAGAAGCTCATTGTGCATAGCTCTGCTGGCAGCAGCACTGAGAAGAGCTCCATGTAGACCCAGCCTTGAAGCTCTGCAAACAGAGCTGCCCAGTGAACCAGAATTCCTCTGTGTCTGCACTGCACTACTCACCACTCCTTACAAGGCTCATGGCACTGTACACCGGGGTGGGTGCTGGCTGTTGCCAGCAGGCCATCACAAGGTGCTGTGTACCATGCCAGTCTGGGAAGCGTCTGACCTAGAACCACTGATCCTGTGTGTAGCCAGCCAGCTGGCTGGTGCATCACCCTGACCCTGTGGACCGGGGTTCATGCACCGCTGTGTACATACCTGAGGGTCCCTCAGTGAAGTCTAGAGATGCCCGGCTCCTGGTCACTCAGCTAGATGAGCAGGAGGGGATGTAGATGGTCAGGCCCCCCTCCTCACTTGACCACTCTGTGGTGACATCAGCCTCCTAGGTCCCTGGCCCAGGCTGCTCCTCTGCCTCCGACTGCAGGTTGTCTGCAGATGTGTCCAGGACCACCAGAGGTGAGGAACTGTCCTGAGGCTTCAGGGTGCCCTGGAGCTCCCTGCAGTAGGGGCACATTGCCAGAGTTGCCCCATAGTGGCCAGCCTGGTCCCAGGCTCAGGCATAGCCCTGCCACAACTCTTTATCTTTTCTGCAGACTTGGTCTGCAGTGCACTTCAGGTGGTCCCTCATCAGGAGGCCCTGAGCCAGGCAGGCGAATACAGCAGCATTTCCCCTCTTCATGCCCATCTCCCTCAGGACCTCCTTCTCCTTCCACAAAGTGAGGAGGTCCCTCAGCTCCTGCTCAGTCCAGGAGGGGGCCCATTTTTTCTCTCTGACCCCCAGGCCTCTGGAAGCCCTGTGAGGACTCTGAGAACAGGGCCCGGGGCTCCTGCAGGGGCTGGCTGCTGTCCATGGCTCACTGCTCCTGGTCAGGGGCTATGTAGAGGGTGTGCTGTGGGACCATGTGCTGGAGCTGCTCCTAGCACGCTCTCAGCTTCCTGACATGGGGTTTCTGAGTCCGTGTTGCATTAAGGGCTGTTGGACATGGGGTTCATAAAGCCCCACTGCTGCAGGCTAAAGCGCCCTGTGCTCCAGCTTGCCGGCACTATGGCAGACTCCTCTTTTCAAAGAGCGGGGTATGGAGCATCTATATGTATACCTTTCCATAATAGTTTTTCAAAGGAAGACGCTCTTCCTGATATGGGATCGGGGTTCAGATTTTAACATTTGCACTTTGATTTTCTTTCAAAAGATGAGGTTACACGTGTAGACACTCCTCCCATTCTTTTGAAAGAGGGCCAGATGTTTCCAAGTTTCTTGCACATGTAGACTCAGCTTAGGTGTTTCTATTGGAAAAGAAACACTAACAATATGCGCATCTGTGTCGTGTGCTAAACCACAATGAATGCTGAAAAAGGGTGCCGTGTATACAGCTCTCGAAATTCAAATATCACTGTCTTCATCATACATGCAGAATTACATATGTTTGAAACATAAACACTCAAATGTATTTAATTGTTACACTTTTTCTCTTATTTGAAACTGCTATATCATCAAATGTTACTTATTTAAGAACCCAAAAGAATTACACTTTTGATATAGTTGGAAACTGGTCTGGAAAATAAAAGTAGTTTAGGGGAAAGTGATACCAAATGACTGCTTTTAAAACTGATACAGCTGCTATTTAGTCTCAAAATAATAAAGTCTTTTGCTAAGTATTAGCCATGTATATTTATTTTTTTCCTTCACAAGAGTAATTTATTCATCTATTTTAGAATTTTAATATCATTGTAATACAGCATCTTCCAAACTTGGACAGGTTTGTTTACTTGCTGATATGGCAAACAATTAATTTGGGGACCTAACCAGAATCTGTAACAATGTAGTGTCATAAAATAGAAACACTTGTAGACAGAATAACAACAGAGAGATAGCCATGTTTGAGGAAGTGGGTCTGTCTCATGAAAGCTCATCACCCTAATAAATCATTTTGTTAGTCTTTAAAATGCTACATGGCTGCTTTTTTGTAGAATGAAACTGAAGCAGTTACCCCACCTTTCTGAAAATAATGCTGTCCATATGTTTGCTGTGCTAAATGCTTTGGATATCAATTCATCCATTGCCTGTGGCAATGTTTACTGTAGAAAAATTATGTTTTCTTCCATTATTGCAAAATAACTGCAACGTGTGATAATTTTTCCTCACACCAGTCTCCTTTTCATTGCAATTACAACAGTAACATCAATTAGTTCACAAATAAGAGTTTTCCTGTGGATGTAATACAATACTGTGCTGAACAAGATAAACTCCACTATACATTTTGATGGTTACTAAAGACAGGGACACATTATTTTATAGCTAGAGATACATACAAAAAACAGAGAAAATGAGCTGTTAAGGGAAACAACATAAAATCAACAGAAAGTGTAACACATATTTGGTAAATGTAGCCAGAAAAGCACATATGCAATATACTTTTAGGTATACTGGAAGATTTTATCAGCATGAACAAAACAAAGCAACAGAAATGTAACACTTTAACATTTCTGCTGCTTTGTTTTGTTGGAGTACAGACTAACACCGCTACCTCCCTGTTACTTTGTCAGCATGAGTTTATTAGGATAATCATATTACTTACCAGTGGCAAAACAGGTGAAGTCACCTTTTTCCAGCTGTGTTATTTCAGTACGCTGAACTCTTATTGCCCAAAGCTGCAAAAAATGTTAAAATCAAGAAGCGGGGTACAAAGAGATTTGGGGAGAAAAGAAAACCTTTGAAGTATTTCTCCTTTCCTAGAAGCATACTTTACCAGGCTCCCACTTTAACCAGCTACTCTGTTTACAGGTGCAGTCCTCTGAGGGCATTGGAAGGAATTACCATTATCTGATATGGTAGAGATGAAGACCTAGGTATCACTAATACATTTTTGGCATTGCAACTCTTGTCATCTAACAAGACAGAGGCTAGGATAGAACTATTTGAGAGGATGGAGGTTCTTGCCACAGAGGAAGACTAGCTCATTAAAACTCTCATTCTCCAGTGTCTTGGAAGTGAGATAGGAGCGTTTAATGGTCAATGATACAGCATGCAAGACAGATCTGTCAGGGATGAGGAGAATGTAGTTTCTTTTTCAATGGGTAAAAAAGGATAATCCAACCAGAGCAGCATGTCCTGTCTTTGTACCATGTTTTGACCTGAATCATGACTGAGAGGAGCCTAGAATACCACTAGGTGACAAGTAGCATTGGAGGATAAAGTCTGTTGTTGTTACAAAAGTAACAGTTGCACTACTAGTTTTCACATCAAATTAAAATTCAGTGTATATCATCACTGATTCAAGGAGTAAACACAGTTGACTTCATCTGCTCAGACACAACCAGGTCACATGGCAATCTGAGGCCATGTTTACACTAACAAGACCGTTCCAACTAACCGGGGCTCTTTCAAAAGATCCTGCAAAGCATCTACACACAAAGACAGCGGCCACATTGCTGTGTTCTTTCAAATTCCTTTCAAAAGAACACATTTTGGCTGTGGCCACACTAGCCCCTCCTTTCAGAAGGGCTATGGTAATGTGGCACTTTGGAATATGCTAATAAGGTGCTGCCATGAATATGGGAAGAAGGGGCTTTCAAAATCAGGGTGGTCATTTTGAAAGGCCTTCGGCTACAATGCGCGGTGTGAATTTTGAAACTGGCAGCTTCAAAGCATGTGCAGATGCCATTATGCTAACGAGGTATTGCATATTCCTGGAAGTGCCTCATTAGCATATTCCAAATTGTCACATTGCCATAGCCCTTCTGGAAGGAGGGGCTAGTCTGGCCACAGCCAAAATGTGTTCTTTTGAAAGGAATTTGAAAGAACACAGCACTTCTTTTGGAAGCCCTCTTCCTCTACCAGATGAGGACGACCATCTTTTTCTGAAATATTCTTTCAGAAGAAAGTGTGTGCAGATGTTCTGGATGCTCTTCTCTTGAAAGAACAGTCTTCATGGCTCCAGATTGTTCCATCCATGTCCTGTTCTTTAGAAAAAGCAGGGGCTGTGTGGAGCCTGTCTTCTGAAAGAGCACATTACACTTTAATCTACATTTTTGTGTGTGTATGCACTCCTTCAAAAGAAATTTTTCTTCGAAAGAGATCTTACCAGAAGAACTTCTTTCGAAGGATCATTGCAGTGTAGATATGGCCTGAAACAAGATTTGAGATGCTATTTACCGATAACTATTTTACATGCCTGTTGTTCCTACTATTTCTAGATCACGCAGGAAGAGATGTTACACTTGTTGCCCTGGGTAACTAATAGAAGTAGTTTCTCTATACAATTATAGATGACTCATTAACAGGGACCAAATCAAAACTGTGAAAGTTTAACAATCTTGTATGAGGGTTAGTGGCAAAATCACTCCTGTGGCATTAAAATTTGAAAGGGGATCTTCAAAAAAAGTAAGTAGGGTGGTTTGAAGGAAATCAAAATCATGGGCTCAGTGTGGATGTTATTTAAGCAAGCCATAGAGTCAAGGAAGAGTGGGATACCACTGCATATGAGAGGAACAGTGGGGATATAGTTTATTTATTTAGCCAAGCCAACTGAGTATTCTTCAAGAAATTTAAAATGTACTTTAAGATAATTTAATAGGAACAGAAGCAACAAAATAAAAGGTAGTCTGGAAGTTAGAAAAGCTAAAAGGGATTTTAAAAGCAAATAACTGAAACTGTAAAATGAAAAGATAAGAAATTACTTAATTATTTCAAAATCAGGAGCCAGCAAGAGTACCAATGTAGTGTCGGAAAATGTAAGGAGAAAAGGAGACAGTTAAGGATAAGGACACTGCGGAGAAGCCAAGCTGGCAGGGAATCAGCTAGCAAATGATGGCTGTATTGAGTGTATGTAAAGATATCTGATTTTATCACTGTTTTTTAAATTAGGGTTGAGTAAACAAAAAACTCCTGACACGAAATAAAACAACAGAAAATTACCTAATAATACCTTCACCCAAACATTCCAATGATTTATTACCATCAATTTTAAAATATCATTTTTCTAGGCCTCTTTTCCTATTCCCCATTGCTTAGTGTGCTAACTTGCTACACAAAGGTATGTCTACACCCCAGAGTTATTCCAAAACAAACTATTCCAGAAGAACTATTCCAGAGTAGCTTATTTCAAAATAATGATGCTATATGCAAACTGCACTTTGAAATAGCACTTAGCTGTTTTGAAATGCAGTGTTGACATCCAACAGTGCCTATTTCAAAATAGAGCCATTGGATGCATTACGGCTTATCTTGAATTTCATTCTTTTCCCAGACTAAACAGACCCTATTTTGAAATAGCTATTTCAAAATAGGCACTATTCCTCAGGGAGGCTGCATCTACACTAGCAATTTCTTTCAAGAGATCCTGTGGGAGGTCTACACACGAAAAGTGCTCTTTTGAAAGTAAATTGAAAGAATGTGGTGCTCCTTTCATAGTCGATCTTCCTTTCCCATCTCAGGAAGAGCACACCTTACAAAAGCTTCTTTAGAAAGAAAACATGTAGATGCTCTGCATGCCCCCCCCCCTCTTTTTTTTTAAAGAACAGTTCTCGTGACAAGTGATTTTTTGATCCCTTGCCCGTTCTTTCAAAAGAGAGGGAGCTGTGTGGACATTCTCTTTTGAAAGAGCAGATCACTCTTTGATCCACTTTTTCGTGTGCGGACACACTCTTTCAAAAGAAGTTGTTTTGAAAGATCTCTGTAGTGTCGACATAGCCATAATGAGGTTTACCAATTTCAGAATAAGCCAACTGCTATTTCAAAATCATTTTGAAATAGTGACTGTATTGTGTAGATGCTAGAAAAGTTATTTTGAAATAATGTCTATTATTTCAAAATAACTTTGATGTGTAGACTTAGTGGCTACATCTTAATTACAGAGATCTGTCGAAAGAAGCTCTTCTGGGAGATCTCTTCAGCATCCACACATCCCCTGCTCTTTCGAAAGAACAGGCCAGGCATAGAAAAGGAAGACCACTCTTTCAAAAGAAGGGTCTTGTGGAGCATCTACTCATGTTTTCTTTTGAAAGAAGCTTTCAAAAGTGGGTGCTCTTCCTGAAATGGGAAAAGAAGAGCGATTTCAAAAGGACACCCACATTCTTTCATTTACTTTCAAAAGAATGCTTTTTGTGCATAGACTGTCCATGGGCTCTTTCAAAAGGGCTCCCTTCTTGCACAAAATCTTTCGAAAGAACTTGCCAGTGTTGACACAGCCACCCAGTATTTCAACTTAAAGGGTAAGTTATTCAGGCCAAGGAACATGTTTTCCTATGTGTTTATGTAATGTTCAGCACAGTTATGCCCTGATCCAACCTGGGGCCTTTGTTTGCTACCAAAATACATACACATACACAACCCGTTAGCAATTGTGGTGTCAAAAACAAGAGATGTAGAAGAGCTAAACAATTGCAATGTTATAAGTCTCTGGGCCCAGACATCCATATGCTCTGAAAGAACTTAAGAATGAGGACAAGGGGCAGATCTTTGTTTCCTTTGCTGTTCTTTTTATATATTCAGTGTCACAAAGGGAACTTAACATTACCCTGAAGCAAGAGCTGAGGATTCTGTTACACTTGAAACTCAATACCTTTGAAAAATCAGACCATTGATTATTTGATTTTTCAGGGGAACGAGGTGTTAATTTTGTGTAGACCCTAAAACCTACTACCTAAAACTTCTTAATGAATGGAGGAAGGAAGCAAAAATGTTATGGTTAATGTTATGGTTGTATAATGAAGTTATCTACTAAATAAAACTGAGCCTTTGTAGACATCCTACTACTCTGTCACATTCCTCCAAAACATTCTGAAGAAAATCAATAACATATCAAGAACCCAGTGATACCTGGCAGTTTAATTTCAGAATGTCTGCAGATCAATAACTTTAGTGATGCTTACAGTTCTTCAGAATCTAAGTGTAATAAAACTAACGCCAAAGATGCTGTGTGTGAGATTAACATTCCTTATTGGGACTTTCTACAACATTACACTTTAGTTACGGCCTGTAATGTCACTTGGTAAATAAGATGTAAAACAAGACATTTCTACAACACTCTTTTGGTGATTATTGGATTTAATTTATTATAGATGTCACCTTTTCTGCTTCAGTTAAGGACATCAACCTTTCCATGAAAACCCAAATATTAGAAGTTTATAATTTAATAAAATAGCAAAGGCTGAAAATTCACCTTTAAGATCTCTGATAAGAAATATATTATTTTAATTCAATATGGTTCAGTTTTGTTCATCTAGTTTATATAAATTCCAGTAGATTGGAAAAAAATACACTGAATTTAGGATTGCTTGCTTGGCTTGCAACCCAAAATAGTTTCTAATTACAAAAGTTAAATTTTATGAGGTTAAGTTTATAAATCCCAAGTAGGGGAAGAGGTCTTTTGGACCTTTCCCAAGCAAAATAACGAAGTGATAACTCAATTTGAAATCTGGACGGTATTGATGTAAAATTATATTTTATGGGTAATTTTACAGTGGCTGCATAATAGAAAATTCATACACGCTCAACATTGTCATGTCTGTAACAGTACAATGTATGCTTGCATTTTACATGGATATTTACAGTAAAGCACAAAATACTGTACACAACATCATCCAGATACTAATTCACTCTATCCTGACTGACCTCTAATTTCAGTCAATTCTCTGAATACTTGCCTTTTCAGTGTCTACATAGGCAAGTCATAGATGATTCAAAGCCCAACTCAACAGATATTGCTCAGTGAATACAAGAGAGTGCCAGGGAACAGAAACTGGAAATGGCCTTCCCAAAAGTTAAGCAGCGTGAAGTGTTGTCTGGATTCTAGGAAAGGGTGTGCAATCTGAATTTCTTTGCAAAAGAAAAAGTAAGTCGTTTTTTTTTAAACTGGTGAATTTTACTAATATTTGGTTTTCTTCTAATTCACCATGAAAATGTTACAAATCTGTCAAAATTTCCCATAAGTCTGAGTTTCAACTAGTTCTGTGAGTAATAGCAAAAACTGCTTGATTTCGTGAAGCCTCTTGCTTGCTTCCCAATTTGCTTAAGGGTATGGAATTGGTCAGAATGAGAAGAAAATGTTGTCAGTTTGTGGTATAATTGATGCTGCCCTTCATTTTTTCGCAGCCAACTGGTGACATAGTAACGTTGCATTTACTGACTTTTCATTTAAATTGTGTAGTCTCAACATTGATTAACATAGTTCTTTCTCCAAGCCTGTTGCATAAAGTGAAACTAGAGAGACATTATCTGCTATTATGCTCCCTGTGCTGTATAAGTACATGAATAGCTGTTCTGGTGCTTTGAGCATCCTGGGGTAGGGATGACTCCATTGATAAAAGATACTGGATGTGGTTTAATTAGGCTGCAACTTTATTCCTAAATATCAGGGAGTCTTTGGTAGAGAAGTGTACAGCTCCAGTAATTTCAAAATTATTTACATATAGCTGGTGGTTGTGAGGTTTCCTGTCATCCCACCCCTTTTGCCCATCCTGGCTCCAGCTAACTTTTTGTTGAGACCTTGCCACCCACCTTTGAGAGTTAAGGAAAGGCTATAAAATAGGTAGGGGATGGGCTTCAAGATGTACCAGTCATAGGAGTACCTACCTTTCCTCCCTTCTTTAAAAAATCCCTCCTTTAAAAAGAGGCACCAGCATCAAATATCTGTATGGAGAGCACATAATTAGAATCAAGTACCTACAGCCCCACTGTTCATCAGTGAGGGTATGATACTTTTCTTGTCTGTCTCCTTCCAAAGCAGCACCATCTACACAGAAGTGAGATCTCATGGGGATATGCTAATGAGGCACGAGATATTTTAATCTGCACCTCATGTGCATCTTCCATGCTGCTCATTACCATGCCCCTTCTGGAAAGTTGGGGGCGAGAGTAGATGCAACCAGAAAATCTTATGTTTGTTGCTCATATTACCAATAATTGTTATACATACATTTAACATTTGTATTTATATTATAATTGTATTTGTTCATTCTGTATCTATAGCTATATACACAAAAACACATTAAGGAAGAGCACCAGTCTACTGGCTGCTATAACACTGGTTTATACCATTCATGGCAGGCATCTGCACTTTTTAAGGAGTCTGTCAAGCAAAGTTTGAAAAGCAGCTGAGTAAGCTGAGAGTAAAAAGCTTCTGAGCTGTTATTGCCCCAGGATATAAAGTACCACTGATACAATATTTTTTTTTAATTTTAAACCAGGAATTAATAGGCTAATTTTAAAAGATTAGCTTATGTATAGCTGAGTTTGTTAAACATTGCAGTAGACTGGAACCAATTAACTCAATAACTCCTAATTCCATATTATTAATGTCAGAAGTCTCTTGTTTCTTTTGCTGAAATTCTGTGAAAAGTGGGCATGTACAAAGAATACATTTCCTAGGGATCAAAGTGGGTGGTACAACTTTGTAATATAATGTTATAATGGTGTGCACTACCCAGAAGCCATTGTTTCACTTGTAAAAATAAAGCTCTTGTAAAACAACTGAGAGATTAATGCAAATTAGAGGCATAAAAGACCATTATATCTACTGCTTTCCCCTTCTTCTTGGAATAAGAGCACCAAATTTTCCCCTTAGCTAGGTTAGGAAGATGTCATTGCCTGAATTTCAGGCATACCGATAGCATGCAAAAATCCCCAAATAAATTTACAATGAAGATCAAGAAAAGGAATGTGCCGTAAGAATCAGAGACAACTAAGAATGAATTTTACTTCCCATATGGCCGGGAAAATTATCACAGAAATTAACATTATCCCTACAATGATTCTGGAGTCATAATTTGCCAAACTATAATAGAAAATAAATTAGATAAAAGAATAAACCACTAGAATGGCAGAAGTACACAAAGCTATCTGAGGGAAGGAAGGATCAGTGTCCTCAAGTTAAATGAACAGAGACAGATAATCAACATACCAAATGGTAGAGCAAATAAAGCCACTGGGTAGCAAACTGGAAGAAAGAGAGAACCTTAAGATGAAGAAAAAAAATCAGAGTGACTGGATTCCCAGAAGATGCTTAGGAAAGCAACCTGTATCTTTCTTCAAACAATGTATTCCTGCTGTACTTAAAATAAGAAGTGAAAATTAATTGGATTAAATTCAATAGAATAATTTTGTCACTACCCATGTTGTAAATCCAGGGCCAGGTTTACAAGAGTCCAAAATTTTACGACCGAAGTACCCTGGAAAAATTAAGAAATAGCCAGGTCCTAAAGTAACATCATAATGACATTTATATTTCAAGACTGGTTAATCCATTTGTGCACAGCACACAAAATTCACTTTCCTGTATCCATCTCCAGAAAAAGACAATACCCAAGTTCCGCATCTGTACCAAAAGCTAAAAATTTTTTTTAGTAATTTTTCTCCAGTGAAGTATTAAACATAAATCTACTATATAATAAGTGTACAGGTGTTCCAGTGTATCTCTTTGATGTTTTATAGATTTTCTCCCCAACTAGATTCACCTGGAGCCATAGAAGCTGGATTTACATCCTTACATTAATCCATACTATGAATAGCTACCCTCTTTTTCTTAGGGCAACAGGTTATTTTCTGGTCACTTACTCATTTCATCATTTCTTATCTCAAACAGACAAAAACAGCTACGCTGAAGTCTTGCAGGCTTCAGACTATAGGTTCTCGAATTTCTGCTTGTTTTATGTTACTTATGTCTAATCCTTGTTTATTCTTTCTATATATCAATAATTTTATACTTCCAGAGTCCTGTAAATTAACTCTAATTATCATACAACAGACTTAAGTATTATAATAATTAATCATGGATTAATGTAAGTAAGTGATTGAAATACGAGTTGCAATACATAAGAGTACTAAAGGAATAGTGACAGAAAAGAAGCTGTGTTAATCTATGTCTTCACAGAACCAAAAAAAGCAGTCCAGTAGCACTTTAAAGACTAAAAAAATAATTTAGTAGGTGATGAGCTTCCATGGGAAAGACCCACGTGTTCAGATTTGGAAAATTCTGATCTAACAAAATAATTTATTAGGTGATGAGCTTTTGTGGGAAAGATCCACTTCTTCAGACCTGGAAATTTCAGATTTTCCCGGGTCTGAAGAAGTGGGTCTGTCCCACAAAAGCTAATCACCTAATAAACTATTTTGTTAGTCTTTAAAGTACTACAGGACTACTTTCTTGCAGTATTAAGGGACAGTATCAGTGTACCAGTTCTTAGATGGACCTCACTACATGTTTATCATTGTTTTTTTAATACAGTAGGGTCCAATATTTGCAAGGGTTTGGTGTTTAGAACCTTCGTGAAAGTTGATTTTCACAAATTGGCGGGGGGAGGGGGGACTCGAAGCCCTGAGGAAGCAGTGGCTTTTGGCACTCTGGGGAAGCAGCAGCTGCCCATGCTCTGGCCCTGGAGCCCTGGGGAAGTCACGGCTCTCCCAGCCCTGGAGCCTCAGGGAAGCCACAGCAGCTGCTGGCACTCCCAACCCCAGAGCCCCAGGAACCGGCAGCCACCATCGTGCCTGCCTGGGGTCCTGTGAAGCGGTGTGGGTGCTCTCTGCCCCAGATCTGCTTGCGAATAATGGAATTCACGAACATTAAGTTTGCGAATGTGGGGCCCTTAAAGTACGTTTGATATGATGTAAAGCACTGATAGCCAAACACTTTTTGAAAACTTAGTAAAGTAAAAAATTATTTGAGAAATATGTATTAGAAAAGAACAACATTCACCCATTTTCAAGTGCATCTGCTCTTATTACCACACCAAAACACCAGCAACAACTGACCATTGCAGGAAAAAATATGCAAAGGGGTCTGGATGAGGACAAAACACAAGGCTGTTGTCTCAAATAGCTCACTGAAGGAACACATAAAAATATTTATGGTATTTCAAGGATATGAAATGTGACTTTTACCAAATGAACTTCAATATGTTGGGAAAAGGATGTTTCAGACCACAGATGATCCCTGGACACATCAGCTGCGTCTACACGTGCACGCTACTTCGAAGTAGCGGCACCAACTTCGAAATAGCGCCCGTCGCGTCTACACACGTCGGGCGCTATTTCGAAGTTAACTTCGACGTTAGGCGGCGAGACGTCGAAGTCGCTAACCTCATGAGGAGATAGGAATAGCGCCCTACTTCGACGTTGAACGTCGAAGTAGGGACCGTGTAGACGATCCGCGTCTCGCAACGTCGAAATTGCTGGGTCCTCCATGGCGGCCATCAGCTGGGGGGTTGAGAGATGCTCTCTCTCCAGCCCCTGCGGGGCTCTATGGTCACCGTGGGCAGCAGCCCTTAGCCCAGGGCTTCTGGCTGCTTCTGCGGCAGCTGGGGATCTATGCTGCAGGCACAGGGTCTGCAACCAGTTGTCAGCTCTGTGTATCTTGTGTTGTTTAGTGCAACTGTGTCTGGGAGGGGCCCTTTAAGGGAGCGGCTGGCTGTTGAGTCCGCCCTGTGACCCTGTCTGCAGCTGTGCCTGGCATCCCTATTTCGATGTGTGCTACTTTGACGTGTAGACGTTCCCTCGCTGCGCCTATTTCGATGTTGGGCTGAGCAACGTCGAAGTTGAACATCAACGTTGCCGGCCCTGGAGGATGTGTAGACGTTATTAATCGAAATAGACTATTTCGATGTCGCAACATCGAAATAAGCTATTTCGATGTTGGCTGCACGTGTAGACGTAGCCATCTTGATTAATCACAGTAAAAGAATTGTAGGTTTTCTTTTCCATTTGCATTTGCCAGTCACCCTTTTAAACACCACATCGTGATAGGGAAGGAGAAAAGGAAAGCCAAGCTTCTGTGGCATACAGTTCACCATTAGCAATTCCGTGCTGCTAGCCCTGGCTGCTCATCATTTTTGCACTGGCCATCAAGCAAAAATCCCTGCCTTTGTGATCTTAAACATGAAACACTGGGTCACTAGTCCAGTAGATTTACGAAGTTGCCTGCTTCTTTGCAATTTGCTAGTATTCAGGGTCATTCCTGGTACTCTTAGTAAAGTCTAGCTTTGCTGGCCTTACCTGAAACAGCTACATAAATCAATCTGTGCCCCTATGACCAGGAGGAGGACACTTTGCCAAAGGCTTACTCTATTCAGTCTCAGTTGGAAAAAAAAGATGATCTGCTGGTGCACTTGCAGCTCAGGAGTCAGAAGACTTTCTGCTGTTGTGTGCCAAAGGGGACTGCACCCCTTTCACTGCAGTTGACTGGAAGTTCTTGGAATAGAGTTGGCTTGATGGTTTCTGAGATACCTCTGGAGGACTTACAGGACCCAGATTGGGGAGGGGGACTGCATCTACCCTGCAAAGCAATAAATTTCTAACCAGGCTTGAGCTCAGACCCTGTAGCTCTTTGGTTAATGTGATTTGTCTGTAACTAGTGGGTGAGGGAATTAGCTGTGAACCTAAGTCTGAGCCCAGGCTTATATTGTAGTGTGGACATACTTGTTACATCTCTACTGGTCAGATCAAAAGGTTGCAGCCAGAAAGTTAATGTAATGGAGATATAAAACACAGATGCAAAAAGCTGTTTTACTTTTTGCTTTGATTTTTATTTGTATTAGGATGACTTAAATAGTAATATGTGAGAGGTCTCAGAAAAAAACAATAAAACAACCAGCTTTATAGGCCCTTTTTAATACACTACTTCTCACTCCATACTTTAAAGCAAGACAAAGGATGAAAAAAGTGGGAAAGACTATACTGATTTTCAAAGAAAAGCCATTTCACATTGCCTTGCTAATCATAGAAACTATTTCCACTGCCACAGAAGTGTACGTGTAAGTGACTGTAAGGCTGTGGCCACACTTGACCAAAACTTTGAAATGTGCATGCTAATGGACAAATCGGAGGTTACTGATGAGGTGCTGAAATGAATACTCAGTGTTTCATTAGCATGCTGCCAGCCATGGCACTTCGAAAGTGCTGCTTTCAGTCGTCCATGGCTCAGCTACATGGGGATCCTTTTAGGAAGGACCCTGTAGACTTTGAAATACCCTTATTCCTATCAGCTGATCAAAAGCATCTGTGCTTTATATTGCCATGACTAACTTTCTGGCTGCAACATTTTTCTCTCACCAGTAGAGATGTAACCAGTATTTGCACACTGCAATGTAAGCCTGGGCTCAGACTTAGGGTCAGCTGATCAGAATAAGGGGATATTGAAGTTTGCGGGGTCTTTTCAAAAAGGACCCTGGTGTAGCCAAGCCATGCACAATCGAAAGCAGCACCTTTGAAGTGCCACAGCCGGCAGCATTCTAATGAGGCACTGAATATTCATTTCAACACCTCATTAGTATCCTCCGATTTGGCCATTAGCATGGCCATTTCAAAATTTTGGCCAAGTGTGGCCACAACCTAAGTGTTTGTGTAACTGACCAAAACACAGTGGTAAAGTGTCTATAAAACCTCATGCATCTGATGAAGTGGGTCTTTGCCCACAAAAACTTATGCTTCAGTAAATCTGTTAGTCTATCAGGTGCCACTGGACTTCTTGTTGTTTTTATAGAACTTCAAATTCCATTGCCAGTGCCTAGTTAATTTCCAGCTCTACTGGGCTGTGGCCACACTAGCCCATCTGTTCAGAGTGGCGATGGTAATGTGGCACTACGGAATATGCTAATTAGATACTTCCATGAATATGCAGTGTCTCATTACCGTAACTGTGGCCACATATGCTTTGAAACTGCTGGCTTCGAAAAGCATGCCACCGGTGTAGCTGGGGGCCTTTTGAAATTATTCCCCTGATTTCGAAAGCCTCTGCTTCCCATTTGGTTTTGGGAAGAGGGAGCTTTTGAAATTGTGGGTGTCATTTTGAAAGGCCCCTGGCTACACAGGTGGCATGCTTTTTGAAACCAGCAGTTTCAAAGTGCATGCAGCCACCATTATGCTAATGAGACGCTGCATATCCCTGGAAGTGCTTTGTTAGCATATTCTGTAGTGCCACATTACCACAGCCCCTCCAAAAGGCCACAGCCCAAGAGTTTGAAATCCGAGAAAAAACCAAACGTCTCACAGATGCTTGTGTGTTCATCCTATTCTTGTTGGCCTTAATTTACACTATCTTAATCAATAGCTCACCACTATGAAATGTATTCTGTTCCATTCTATCCCCATTGACTGAGGAAAATAATGCAAATTTTGAAAGATTTTATTTGACTTTTATGTTAGTCCAATAACTATTATCAACAACTTCTGAGATTTCATGTCTGTAATTTTTAATTCAAATCAGTGTTTAAAAATCACATTTAGATGTTGATTTAAGACAGATTACTAGATCATCCACAATTGGAATTGAATTACATTCAATCCAAAACATAATTATCAATTTTATGGTACTCACAAGTTTGTTTTAGGGACCCGAGAACAATGCAGGGTGCAGAAACAGGTACTCAGTTTAAGAAAGAAAGAAAAAAAAAACAGCTATCATCAAAGGCTTTCTGTCTCTGGGTGGGCAGTGGGTGTAAAATGAAGCTCCTATTCCTCATTACAGCACACACTTGTAGTGTGCTAAGGGCTCTGTGGTGGGAGTTGAGGCTCTGGGATGGGGCTGGCAATGAGGGGTCTGAGGTGCAGGAGGAGACTCTACGTTTGCAGGGGCCAGGGCTGGGATGGGGGCTTGGGGCCTGGGCTTCCCTATGGAGGCTCCCAATAAGCAGTGCCAGGGAACTAAGGCAGGCTCCTTACCTCATAGAATCATAGAATCCTAGGGCTGTAAGGGACCCCAGGAGGTCATCAAGTCCAGGCCCCTGCTTCAAGCAAGATCAACCTCAACTAAGTCTTCCCAGCCAGGACATAAAAACCTCTTTTAACTCTGTGCTCTGCCCTGTAAGTGGCCAACAGGGCCAGAGCCTAGATGGAGAGAGGAGGAGGCTCTGCACACTGCTCTCACCCACAGTGAGAGTGTGGAACCAGAGCTTGGAGAGCCTTGTGGCTCCCTCACCTGGGATCCAGATCTGCTGGCCATTTCTGTGGTTCAACGAAGAGTCAGCACAGGTAAGGACAAGCCTGTCATAGCTCCAAACTGCTGACAAATGGACTTTTAACTTCACAGTCCATGGTGCTGACAGGAGCCACCAGGATCCCTTTTTGACAGGGTGTCCTGGTCAAAAACTAGACAGTTGGTCACACTTGCTCACAAGTGGGCAAGGGAACTGATGAAAGAACATAAAAAGGAAGAAGGAACAGGAGGGGGGAAAACCTGGTTCATTTGAAGCCCACTTAAAAATGATTCATCAGGTTTGTGTGGCAAACTGGTCACAAAGAAAGAGGCAATTGTTTCCCTGCCATGCTTGCATGTCTTTCTGCATTTGAGGGGGAACTGGGTTCAGCACGTGACCTGCAAGTACATGGAAGATAATGCCGATAGACTGATATGCTGTGAGGCAGCCTGAGTTTGAGGAAAAAAGCATCCATTGTTCCCAACTACTATGAACACAACTAGCAAATCCTCATATTCTGCATGCCATGAATTTGCTTTCTTTCAGATTGACTTGCTTTCATCGCATTGGAGGGACCAATTCTCTCCCTTCAGGAACTTCTGCTAACCAGGTCTGATTTTAACTTCCCATCACTTATGCTAGTAAAGGGAAGAGGAGGGACAAGGAGAAAATTCACCATTTTGAAAACCATCTTCAAGGAGTTTGTTTCTCTTCTTGCTGTCTTCTGTCCACAGCTGTGATGAGGTTGCCAAGGAAAATATACCAGGATAATACATTTAGTTGCTGAAAATGAGGGAGACTGAAAGCTGTTTTTCCATGTGTGAAGGAAGCTGAATTCTGATTGCTCTTCTTTAATATGTCAAGCTGAAAAGGGCCAATTTATATTCAGTTCCTGAATTCATAAATGTATGGCTATGAGGAAGATAACGTGCCAGGAGGAAACAGAGAAATATATACTTAAGCATTTTTGGACAAAATGTTCACCATTTTATTGCTTTATGTAAACATATTTTTTTTAGATAAAGAGGAACAGTCATGAAAGCCAATACTTAAAATAACTCCCAAGCATAGAAAACCTACTATGAGAAATTCAATTCTGTACCACCTGGCAACTAAAATGTGTGTTGTTATTAGTATATTGAACAACTGTTCAGATTTTTTCTGACCTGTGGAAAGTACCAGAAAAACTTGTTGGAAATGTCAATACACATCAGATCTTCTGGATTAATGAGAGATATTAAAATTTTGCAAAATGAGTGTCTGGAGTGCATGTTTTAAAAAAGAGGAAGTGGAGACCAATAAAATCAGCCACTGCTTATGATAATTATTGACATCCATCTCTCAAAATATGCTAAACGTTTTGCTTCCTACACATTTTACATTTGTTGCTGCATTCCAAGAATCCCCCAAGCAATTCATGATTCAAAAATGTACACCTTCAATACCAGGACATTTGTTTCACTTTGCATAATAATCACTTTTGCTTTAATGGCTTATGCTATCTCATTTGTGCATTTTCATTAAAGAAAGATACTTGTGTCTAAAATATCATCAAAATATGCATCACACAATCAGAAAATGAAACTCTTGTGGTTATGAATATATTATTTGCAAGAATATTTCCAACATCACAAACAAACATATCTACTGTAATGAGCCGTATAAAGAAAAATTTAAGTGCATAAATGTTAGGCAGCTATTTTTTAAGCATGTTCTTATGGGTTTTTTTGTTTTTGTTTTTGTTTTCTTGGTTTTTTTTTTTGTATCATAAGCTCTAGTACAGAAGAAGCTTGTGGTTATGATCATGGCTATATATTGCTTGGGAATAGTTGCTAACTGCAGAAGAATGTGATAAATCACTAATTTACATGCATTCTATACATGGATCATCATATTTGGCAGGTATTTGTAGCCAGGGGAATAATGACCGTAGCCTCCACAGAAAAAAAAAATGTGGAATTCAGCCAGATAGATAGGCCATCTGCACTGCATCATTCCTGCAGCAGTGGGGTCACAAGAAGACCTGTCATCTAAGAGACTTCACACTGTCTGTGTCTATGTTGGCCTATGAGATGAGATACAGCAAAAAAACAGACCAGGGAAGGATTCTCAATATCCACAAAAAATGTGAATACAGTGGCCCAAGTTCATATACATGTAGCACAGTGGGGTTGGCTTGCTGACAATGACTGACACTGGCAGCATTTACATTTTCATTAGTGCATAATGAAAGTCCAGGCTGAGCCTTCATTACAAAAAAGGCATATACCATCAATAGTCTAGGCAAAGTCACAGGTTTTTAAATAAACATCTTTACACTTTATAATGATGTATTATTATTTTACATGCTTTCTGTAATTAACTTCAAAACTCAAATTTATTTATCCATTGAATCAAGTAGTCAAAACTTAAATGATAAAGAAAAAGAAAAACAGAAAATTAATTAGTTTATATTCACCATGAGCAAGTCAAAGTACAGTCTGCCATGCCTAGAAAGTATAAAAACAAACTACCGCTCCTTAACAGGCTACCTAATTTAAATGGTCTCTTAGAATATGTGTTAATGTCATAGGCTAAATAATCTGTTCCACCTTTCTGGATTATTTTTAAGACTCTGGACAACATCGAGTTCAGCATAGTTGAGATTGTGTCTCATTTGGTATTGTTCACATACAGGGTGTGTCTACACTTGCATTCCTCTTTCGAAAGAGGCATGCAAACGAGGCAAATGAAAATGCAAATGAGGCACAAATTTGCATATTCAGTATCTCATTTGCATCCTCTAATTTCGAAAGAGCTTCTTTTGCGAGAAGAAAGCCAGTGTAGACGCTGCTCTTTTGAAAGTAAACCCCATCTTTGAAAGAATCCTTAAATAAAGGGAAGATGAATTCTTTCAAAGATGGGTTTACTTTCAAAAGAGCTGCATCTACATTGGCTTTCTTCTTTCAAAAGTAGCTCTTTTGAAATTAGACTATTCAAATGAGATGCTGAATATGCAAATATATGCTTCATTTGCATTTTCAATTTACCTCATTTGCACACCCCTTTCAAAAGAGGAATGCAAGTGTAGACACACCCATAATGTCAGTCTGAGCACAGTTGTGGAAGCATTGTATGTAGAAATCCAGACTTTCACTACAACCATCAGTGGGAGTCCACATAGAGTTCTTCTTTTGGTGTTGGTAGGGGCAGTCAAGAGAGTCAGACTGTTGTTCACATGTGTGCTGGAAGAATTCCTTTAGATGGAAGCGGCAAAAGAAGGCTTCAAGGTCACCACAGAATTGTATCAAGTTCATGGAGGAAGTGGGGCAGAAGGGAAGACCCCGGGATAAGAGACACTCTTCTGCTGGGCTGAGTTCGTAGCTGGAAAGGTTAACAATATTGTTATTGGAGCTTCTGTTGTAATTGTAGTATCCTGAGGTATGAAGTAATTTAGAAAATTTATTTTCTTTTCTTTTTTGTGGGAAGTAGAAGTGTGTTTTATAAATTTCTTGTCTAGTATAAGTAAACCCTCAAAATCCTTTACAATAAACAAAAGATGATTGAAAATGAACTCTCTGAACTTGAAATTCTCATCAACAATCAAGCATCCACGTAAGACCCCAAAGAACAAGAACAAGGGAGCCCCCGGGGGCTGCACTTCTACATGTTGTTTTGGAGTCCAGAAGAACGCCTTCCGCACTCCAAATCATGTGACCTTATGCTAATGAGGCACCAGGAATTTGCATCTATGCCCCAGTAGCATATTTTGGGCTGTATATTAGCATGCCACTTTCGGAGGAAAGTGGCATGTGTACAAACAGCCTGGAAGAATTCCACAGAGACTTTAACAATTTGCACCCCACCATCAACTTATGCCTCGACTCCTCCATGAGAGAGAGATATATTTCCTAGACACTACAGTACAAATCAAGGATGGCCTGATCAGTACCACACTCTACCGGAAACCCACTGATTTCTATGATTACCTACATGCTTCTAGCTTGCATCCTGTATGCACAACTAGATCCATTGTTTACAGTCAAGCCCTAAAGTACAATTGCATTTGCTCTGATCCTACTGACAGAGATTTAAAACTATGAGATCTCTACCAAATATTCATAAACCTGAAATACCCACCAGGAGAAATAAAAGAACAAATCAACAGGGCCACATGAATACCCAGAGACCAGCTAATCCAAGA
Source organism: Carettochelys insculpta (assembly GCF_033958435.1). NCBI lineage: Eukaryota > Metazoa > Chordata > Testudines > Carettochelyidae > Carettochelys > Carettochelys insculpta. The sequence goes on along the minus strand of NC_134137.1, from coordinate 112,470,292 downwards.
TAGGCCCAAAAAAGCCAAGAACAGAACACCACTGGTCATTACCTACAGCTCCCAACCGAAACCACTGCAACATATTATTAAAGATCTACAACCTATCCTTAATCAGGATGCTACACTCCAGAAGGCCCTAGGTGACAGGACTGTTCTCTCCTACAGTCAACCTCCCAACCTTATGAGGATTCTCACCAACAACCAGTCTATACCCCAGGAACACCAATCCTGGAACTTTTCCTTGCAACAATGCCCGTTGCCAACTTTGTCTACATATCTGTACTGGAGATACCATCACTGGACCTAACCAGGTTATTCACAGAATCACAGGCACATTTTCATGTTCCTCAGCTAACATCATATATGCCAAAATGTGCCAACAATGCCCAGATGCTTTGTATATTGGACAGACTTCAAACTCTCTTAGACAAAGAATTAATGGGCATAAAACAGACATAAAAACACTCCTGATTCACAAACCTGTCAGCCAGCACTTTAATGGAGTGGGCCATTCTGTTAATGACCTGAAAGTCTGCATTTTACTGAAGAAGAATCTTCACAGCAGTTTGGAAAGAGAGGCTGCTGAACTCTCTTTTATATTCAAATTTGGCACATTAACATGTGGTTTGAACTGGGATGGGAATTGAACTGGGAGCTCATTATAGGGGCTTTTTTGCATACTTGGCTTTATCTAATTCTTGACTCCTCTCACCCCCGCGCTTCTGCTCCTCTGCTCTCTGATTTGCTCACCTTGATAATATTTTTCTGATCTGTCAGCCTTGATCACTGTTTTTGGTTCTCTGTGCCTTAAACAGTGAGTCAGTTCTGGTATGGCTATGATCTGAAGAAGTGGGTCTGTCCCATGAAAGCTCATCACCTACTAAATTTTTTTTTAGTCTTTAAAGGACTACTGGACTGCTTCTCTGGAGAATTTGCAAGTCTCAAATCAATGGGAATAAGAGTAAAGAATTGTAAGAACACTGGCTCCATATATATGTTAAAAGAGGTGACAAGGTAACAATGTCATAACAGGAAAATTAATGAAAATTCAAAAGCTGTCAAACTGTCCAACTATGATTGACAAAAAAGCTATGATTTTAGGTAAATTAGAAGGAGAAGTTACCTAGAACTAGAAATTGCTTAGAAGTTAAACTAGAACTAGAACAGTTAACTTCAGTAACTTACTTAATTATCAGAGAAGCAACAGCTGCACTTCTAATTAAAAAAAATCCCATTTTATTTTATATTCATTCTGTCATTTTTCATTACTTGTTTGGGAAAATGCAAAAGATCACACTTGCCATTGGTATACTTACACATTTGACTTAGTGCTGGGAAATTCTTGTTCCCTGGGGAAAGGGTATTCTATGTGTACAAAAAGAGTGTCTAGTTTTGTCCCACTGTGAATTTCAAAATTTTTCTGGATTATACTTTGGCACCAAACTTGAATGGAGTAAACTAATCACAGATAAAAGAGACGCTGTCAGCCTGTCTGCTTCTTCCTGAAAGCATGGAGTGTATACTATAATCTATAGTGCTAGTGTAATTGTCAAAAGTGGGACTCAAATCTGGGACCGCTGCAGTTCAGTGCAGTAGCCTCTACAGCTTGAGGTAAAAACCAGCTGCCTTGCAGCTAAGTTCATAGAGAAGAATCATTCTTTCTCTGTGTAAGTATGCTAGTTGCCACCACATGGGACAGTGAACCACACCCCTATTTGTGTGGGTTATACTAGGGACATGTCTACACTACCTCTCCCTTCTGAACGGGGCATATAAATGACACAGATTGGAACCAGTTAATGAGACACCAATATGAACATTCATCAACTCATTAGCATAATGGCAGCCAGTCATTCTTCAAAAGTGCAGCTTTCCAAACGCAAACTAGCTGTGTAGCCCCAGACTTCAAAATTCCCTTATTCCCAGAATGAAGTGGGAATAAGGGAATTTCAAAGTCTGTGGCTTACTTTAATGTGCCTGCCTCTATATGGCCAGTTTGAATTTTAAACTCAGCACTTTTGAAGCACAATTGACTGCCATTATACTAATGAAGCACTGACTATTCATATCAGTGCCTCATGAAACAGTTCCGACCGTGTCATTTACGTGCCCCTTCCGAAAGAGAGGTGCATGTGTAGATGTGGCCTAGAACTAGGAGTGCTGGCTTGTAGTAGAAATAACAACTCAAATATATGGTTTCCATCTTTACCACCTCCACTATAAAAATTGTGCTGGGACCACTGTATAGTTACATATAACACCCACAATGATCATAACTGAAAGAAATTGGCAGAAAATAAATATTTCTTTTTTTTCTGATTGTTCAGTTTGTGCATATGATATCATTTACAACTAACTTTGTTTCCCCTTTGTGTAGTCAAATTCTCCTTCACTGAAAAGGTTGTTATAAACATTAACATGGAAGAAGAAAACACTTATGAAACTTTCAAATGAACTTTTAAAATATTAGGACATGCGGTTTAAAAGCTTATCTAAGAGAAAAAACTTTTCTTTTATAATTAGTCAATTTAAAAAATAAGCAAGATGTAAATATCCCCTTAGGAAAAAAAAAAGGTCTGTGGAGCAGAAACAAATAGCTTGTGTTCAGCTGAAAGATTGTCTGTGGTTGCTCCATGCAGCATGGATATTGAAAACATCCATTTCCCTCCAACCTCACAAACTTTTCCCTGACGCTGGCCATGGCATAATTGCCTAGCAGCATGTGCTTGTTTGAAGCCTCTCAGAGATCCCTGAAGAGAGACATTATTCACTTGTCAGTCACTGTAGCACCTTCTACACTAGATGCCTGCCTGAAGTTCACGACGAATAATAGGTAGGAGATACAGACCATAACTACTTGAAAAGGTAAATCTAAAAGTCCCTCTTGAATTGTGAGTTAGAAAGAACAAGAGTTATCTTGATGAGAGCTTTTCATAAGAGCCCTAGTCTTTGCAAAACCCTCTGGCTACGTCTACACGTGAAGCCAACATCGAAATAGGCTATTTCGATGAATAACGTCTACACGTCCTCCAGGGCTGGCAACGTTGACGTTCAACTTCGACGTTGCGCGGCACCACATCGAAATAGGCGCTGCGAGGGTACGTCTACTTGCCAAAGTAGCACACATCGAAATAAGGGTGCCAGGCACAGCTGCAGACAAGGTCACAGGGCGGACTCAACAGCAAGCCGCTCCCTTAAAGGGCCCCTCCCAGACACAGTTGCACTAAACAACACAAGATACACAGAGCCGACAACTGGTTGCAGACCCTGTGCCTGCAGCATGGATCCCCAGCTGCCGCAGTAGCAGCCAGAAGCCCTGGGTTAAGGGCTGCTGCTCACGGTGACCATAGAGCCCCGCAGGGGCTGGAGAGAGAGCATCTCTCAACCCCCCAGCTGATGGCCGCCATGGAGGACCCAGCAATTTCGACGTTGCGGGACGCAGATCGTCTACACGGTCCCTACTTCGACGTTGAACGTCGAAGTAGGGCGCTATTCCGATCCCCTCATGAGGTTAGCGACTTCGACGTCTCGCTGCCTAACGTCGAAGTTAACTTCGAAATACCGCCCGACGCGTGTAGCCGCGACGGGCGCTATTTCGAAGTTAGTGCCGCTACTTCGAAGTAGCGTGCACGTGTAGACACAGCTTCTATCTCTGAGAGACTACGCCTATATACAAAGCCGTCTTCTGAGCTGTCCCCAAAGGCACTTTTCCTGCCTACCTGTAGCTGCCTTCCTTCTCCAGGCTGTTCACCGAAATCTGTCCTGGCATGGGTTACACAAAGGTGAAATGGCTTTTTGTGCATGTCCACCCATAAGGGAAATTACAATGTGACCCTTAGGCTATGTCTACACTTGCCCAAATCTTCCTAATGGCCATGCAAATGGCCATTTCAAAGATTACTAAATAAGGGGATTTTGAAGTTCCTGGGGTCCTTTCGAAAAGGAGCCCCGTCTGGACAAGCCACGTGGCAGCAAGATATGGCAATTTTGAAGATCGGTGGCTGCTGGCATGGTAATGAGGCACTGAATATGTATTTCAGCGCCTCATTAGTAATCTTCGAAATGGCTGTTTGCATGACCATTTCGAAAATTTGGGCTAGTGTAGACACGGACTTAGTGTTGAGGTTCATGAGAGAACCAATGAACGTAAACCAGTTTAAGCATAAAACGCAGGCACCCGCTTTATTATTCTCTCTGGCTTTCTCCACACTAAAATCAATACAGTTTCTGATAACAACAGAAAATGCATTTTAAAATATGTTAGAACAAATAATGTCACCTACCTGAATCATTTCTCATGAACAACAGGATCTTTCTGATAATCTCCTCACTCAGTTAAAGTAAGAAAGAAATTCAATACCTTTCCTACTCTTTCCTTTGAGTCATGTTCCTAACTACCAAACTGAGGTGGGGCTTCTCCTCTGTGCTTTAAGGCCCCTTTGCCCTCCAGACATGAAATCCTAGGTTTAGAGGCTTTGTAGAGCAGAAAAGTTGGGCATAGGATGATTTTCTTTAGAACGTGGTTTTGTTGAATTTTTCTGAAGATTAGGTTTTAAATATCTTTGATCAGGAATTAGGGAATTATATTATTGTCCACCCTGTACATTGTTTAATAAACTTTCATCTTTTATGGCATCCCTTAAAGCAATATTTCATTTGACCCAGTCTAGTATTTCTCATTCATGGAAAGCCGTGTCATTGGAACTTTTTTCTCTGAAAATTGCCTTTATTATTTTTATTGTATCTTTTTGTCATTTGGGACCTAGTCATTTTTATAAATTGAAGTTGTAGCTTTCACTTTTGAAATGTAATTGGATCTTTGAACACACAGTTACACAAATCAGATTCTTCGTGGAGGTGTGTTGTTCCTACCTTCTGAGTAGTAATAGCTATTGCTGACACACTTTACACACACCAGCTATTATAGAAAGATGGAACGTGGAATGTGGGATAAAAGTTACCACTATCATGTTGAGTGATTTATTTTTATGATAAATACATCTAAAATTATTTTTTCTTATATGAGTAAAGACATAAATTTCCTGGTACCTTAAGAGTCAAGCCAGGCTAAATGCCAATGTCCTCAGACTAAAGTATTGGAGGCAGAAAGCCAAATTGTTCCAGAGCACAAAATGACATATATTAGGTATGTAACAGACTTTGAAGATTTTGGCATTACAGATCATTATCATTTCTCTCTCTCACACACACTCTCACACACACACACAAGGGCTGTGTCTACACTTGCATTCCTCTTTTGAAAGAGGTATGCAAAGGTGGGAAATTGAAAATGCAAATGAGCAGAAGATTTGCATATCTGACACCTCATTTGCATATTCTTATTTCAAAAGATCTTCTTTCAAAAGAAGAAAATCAGTGTAAACACTGCTCTTTTGAAAGTAAACCCCATCTTCGAAGGAATCCTTCTTCCCATAAAAAAGGGGAAGAAGGAGTCTTTCAAAGATGGTGTTTACTTTTGAAAGAGCAGTGTCTACACTGGTTTTCTTCTGTCGAAAAACATTCTTTTGAAATAAGAACATGCAAATGAGGTGCCAGATATGCAAATCTGCACCTCATTTGCATTTTTATTTTCCTTATTTGCACACCTCTTTCAAAAGAGGAATGCCAGTGTAGACACAGAGAGAGAGAGAGAGAGAGAGACAGAGACTTGGGACGTATTCGATCATTACTGTAAAATCATTTTCTGCTCAATCAATTTCTTTCTCCCCCAGTACAAAGCTAAAGCTGGACTTTTGAAAGTTTATATATGTGTATATATATATTTATAAACCTTAAAGACTAACAAAATAGTTTATTAGGTGATGAGCTTTTGTGGGACAGACCCACTCATCTCCTAATAAATTATTTTGTTAGTCTTTAAAGTGCTACAGGACTGCTTTTTTGTTTTGATAGCTCAGAATCATGGCACCAATAACCTCAGGAAACAGACTGACACTAACAAAAACTACAGGCAGTTCACATTATTTATTAGAATACATGTAATTATGATGTATTTATTCAGTATTTACAAGTTTGGGAGAACTAATAAGTAGAGGATTAATGGTCTATGACAATCAGACCAACATCAAATAAAATAATATGTAGCTGCTATAATGCAGTCATATGCATACAGAGTGTTTTGATGGTCCTATTTTGATGGTTCTAACTACTAAGTGCTATACAAGATGCTTTTGGAGCCTACTCTACCCATAATCCTTAAGAGGATGTTCATTTGATATGTTGTAGAAAAATAAAATATGGTGAATTATTAGCAGCAAAAAAATGGAATGTCTTGTTTATTATTAAAGAAATATGTGCTCTTAGTCTTAAAAATTTCAAATGAAAGAATCAAGTCAGCTTTTACTTTCATTCCAGACAAACTGAGGCCAAAAATATTCCTACAGGTGCAATTTAATTAAACTGTTTCATTGATCTAACATGGAATATTCCTGATTTGACTAAGATTTAAATCTGAGTTAGTTAAAACTTGAAGTTACATAAGAAAATAGCTAATACCTCATCTTATTCAGAAGGCCAGAAAAGGCTGCGGGGCTCACTGAATTTGACCTCCTGTATAACACAAATCCTACATGCACAGCCTTTTCCAAACTGTGATCTATGCGGTACTAGATGGTGGTCTACAGACAGCACAGTCACATGGCACTGACCTCCTCTGGGCCCCCACTCCCCCCAGTCCCCTTCCTGACACACCCTCAGCCCCCTCCCTGACACACACACATCTTTCATTGTGAAGATGAAGTGTGATGTCCTATAAAAGTATACCTGGAAGCAAGGAGGGACCAGTTTAATGCAAAGACAAGAAAAATAAGAACTCTTATCAGAGGCCTTACCTAACAGAGACTAGAGCTGTCACCCCACATTGACTGTGGTTAAACTACAGCTGTCTGTCAACAGAACCCGCTGTAGGAAGAGATTTCCCAGCAAAATTTCTGTCGACAGTGAAGCCACACACAAAAGCCAATTGGAAGAGCTCACTGCTCTACTTACAGAGAGGCTGGACTTCCTGGCTGCTGTCTTGACAAAATAGGCACCCAGAAGCACAGCAGATAGGGCTGCCCAGTGTCTTCAAAACCCTGTCTGTCGAGAGAACACACCTCCCCCCTAGCAGAGAGTTTAGTCAGCTTTTTTGTTGACAGATCCTGTCAACAAAAGGCACTCTTCCTCATCTGCAAGAGGCAGAAGGTTGTTGGTGAAAGAGCTGACTTTTGTCAACATACAGTCAACAAAACACATTTTGTATATGGACATTCCACCAGTTTGGTTGACAATACCAGGGTATTGTTGGCAAAACTCAACTTGCTAGTGTAGCCATAAGCCATGGTGAGTGAAATGTTCGGAAGAGTAAATGAGAAGGGAATGACGAAGCCAAGAATCATGGTCAAAGGAGAACAAACCCAGAACTAAGGAAGCAGTAGAAAGACGAGTATTATTCATAACTAAAGAATGTACAAGGAGAAAGCTGAAGAGAATGAGATAGCATAAAAGTATATAAAGCACGATAGGGTGAGAGACAGGGAAATGCTAAAGGCAAAGGAAAAGGAAATACAAGACAATACAAGTGCATTAAAATTACCCAGTTGCTGCTCTACTTCAGTGACTTAAGAGTTTGTGTGTTACTGAAGAAAAATTTTCCCACCACTATTGAAAGGGAGACAGCTGAGTTGTCTTTTATATTCAAATTTGGCACATTAACACGTTGTTTGAACTGGGATGGGAATTTTCTGAGTCACTATAGGGGCTCTTTTGCATACTTGGCTTAATCTAATTCTTGACCTTTCCCCCATTCTACCTCTCTACTCTCTGACTTGCTCACCTTGATCATTTTTTTCTGATTTGTCCTCCTCAATTACTGTTTTGGTTCTCTGTGCCTTAAATATTGAGTCTGTTCTGGTATGACTATGGTCTGAAGAAGTGGGTCTGTCCCACGAAAGCTCACTTAATAGATTATTTTGTTAGTCTTTAAAGTACTACTTGACTGCTTTTTTGTTTTGATAGTATATACACTAGCACAGCTCCCTCTCTGTTACTACTTCAGTGGTGTGCAACTTTTTTCAACCTTGACCACGATATTTTATTGCACTTGTATTGCGACCCCTGAGTTAAGCTTCATGAACCCTGTTAGTCCCAACCCCCACCCCCCTCCCAGCATCCACAGGCTTAACCCCTATCAGCCCCAAACCTGCAAGCCCATTCCCAGGCTTAACCCCTTTCAGCACCAAATCTGTCCCCTCCAACCCCAGGTTTAATCCTTAACAGCCCCACCCCTATCTCCAGATTTAACCTTCCTTAGAGCACGAGAGTAGCTCTCTTCCATGGCCATTGCCTCCCCATGCTGCTTTCCCTGCCTCCTTCTTCTTTGGGTGGCTACAGCAAGCTCATTTGCTCCTCCCTGCTGCTCTCCGGAAGGCTTCCCCATGTGCACAGTGAGCAGCTCTTTGCTCTGACAGCTTTCTCCTCTGGGGCTGCCTGCCCCACTGGCTGACTTCTGCAGGGCTACCTGCCACAGCTGACTGCTCAGCATCTCTGGAGGCTGCCAACACTTAAAAAAAAAATCTGTTTAAACAGCAGCACCCTCCGGACTCACAAGATGAATCAGTGGCATCAGTGCTTGGAACCACAAGGGCTGTAGAGATGTGACCACCAGGAAGATAGTGTTTGCACACCACTGCTCTTCTTTGTCTGTGTCTGGATTAACCACTCCAAGGATGTTACGTGTTTGCCAATGAGAAAAGAGGTGGTCTGTCAAAGTAGGAAACTGATTGTCTAGAGGATGAACAGCAAAGCCACTGTAAAACAAGTGTCCATGACAGAAGGTTAAAGGCCAACCTATTAAGAAGTGGTTACTGCTATAAAAAATGTTGAGAACTGATGCCCCAGTGTATTTGCTTTGTTCAGTTGTATTTTGAAAGACATCCCCATCCTAGAAACACTAATTTGGGAATAAGTATCCAGATCCCTGCCATTTTAAAACTATATTGTAGGAAGAATAATGTCCCAGATTACAAAACACCATGCAAGGTTAGCTATTGTTGTAACCGGAAAAAAACTTCATGAAGTAAATTTTATCTACACACTATAAGAATGAATCTCCAATATTTTTGTGAAAACCAGTGAAAGGCTAATAAAATTTCCAGTTTTCAAATACATTTGTAGGCCCGTAATATTCCAGCACAGTTGTCAAAATACTCTCTGACTTCCAGACCTCCCACTATGATAGAATTAACTTGAATGAGCTTCTCTCCATCATGAAGACAAAGGTGGGAAAAGTGATATAACTGCAATCCATCTAGTATGGGTTTTGTAAAACTTCTTTCATATGACTGACTTCACTCACTGATTAATAGACGCTTTCCACTTCAGACTTTAATTAAAAGCTATAAAAGCACTCAGCTGTAGGCCATGAATGTGTTGGCAACAAAAAAGTGCCATTTTATCATAGGAAGATCAAACACTGTACAAATTTAGTGTGAACCATGTTAAGTAGATCCATATGCCTGAATGAAGTGTAATTCTGAGATCTACTAGGTTTCAGTGGGAATGCTAAATTAGATTAAAATACCAATTAATGTCAGATAAAATGACTTTATTTGAGAGGACACCTACTGAATTTCAGAGTGAAAACATCAAAATAAGACAACTTTGTAAGTACAGGTTTGAGCCTTTAGGTTGCGTTGTAAATATGATTAGCTAAACTATGTTGAATCTCAAGATTATTTTATCATAGATTATAGTTGTGCTAATAATATACAATAAATAATTGATAGTCACAAATGAAGTAAACAGCACAATTCTCTTTACTGTACTGTATTTGTTGTTCAATTTTATTCACCACCTAATTTTGGTGTCTCACAAAAGCTTATCACCTAATAAATTATTTTTTTAGTCTTTAAAGTGCTACTGTACTGCTTTTTTGTTCTAAGTTTGGTGAATAATTCTTGATTTTTAGCTCACATATCATCAGTCATGAACTTTCAATATTTGAAATTCAGATTAGCTTGAACAGAGACAGCAATCATGCAGCATTTTTCTGTTCCCCAATTGTATCAGAGTAATTCTTAGGATCCAGTACAAAGCAAATGATACATTTAAAACTTGCTTACAAGCATATTTTGTAATAGTAATTTAAAATGTGTTTTCTTCCTCCATTGAACTCACTTGCTAGTCCATTTGCAGAAAACAAACACAAAGGCATGAATACTGTCAAAGCAATTTGATTTATGATTTTCTAAACGTATCTGTGGACTATATCTAACGGTATTCAAACATCTCTACTGAAAGTCAAGTTAAAAATTACATATACAGAGCTGTGAAGTCTAGTGAAAACCAAGTAGTTTGATATTGTGTAAAAACAATTGCATTATTAACTTAGTCCTTACACAACTTTATGTAGCATATATATTTTCTAAAAAAAATGCAATGACAATGTGCCATGTATTCTGTTGTTTGAATTGATAACAAAATGGGTTGTGATCAACTGCTTGTCATCTGTATTCAGTCTCACCTAGATATATTAAAAGCATTTGCTTTATAATTCAAGTATCTCCAAGCACTGTACACTAATTTGTTAGCTACTAGTGCCATGGCAACTAATATTTTTATGGTAGTCCTCATTCTAACCATTAATATTGGCATGTACAAATTTAGGTTGAGCAAATTTTGTATTTTTCTATTAGGAGGCCAAAATACTGAATCTGAAAAACATTCAGTTTGATCTGAATTGAAATCTTTTTTATCCTGAATGTTTTTGATGTTTTGAATCAGCTGTTTGGAGTGTTCTTCACCTCTTCTTTGTGTTTTTCTTTAATTGGCCAAATATGAGATCAAACCACTGTTTCAAAACATTTTGAAACTAGATAGTTATAAAAGTTTTGGAAGAGTTCACACAAAACATTTCAACTCCCTTCCACCCATCTGAAACATTTTGTCAGGCTTAATAAATAGGTATATAAATTTTTCAGGATTCAAAAAATATGAAGAAGCAGTAGTCAAAATATTTCAGTCAGCTCTAGTACATATTGCCAAATAAAATTACAGTTAAAATGTGCGACTTGATCTACATTCAGCAAGGAATAATCTATCCCAGGAGTTCAAATTCCTCTCATTCAGAAGATGAGACAACCAGATGATTAGGAAAACACCACAAATACTTTTGCTTCATTTAGGATACAGAAACTGATCTAGTTTTCCAAATACAAATTTTAAATAATCTATCGATGTTTCATAATCCCTCATAATTCTTCCTTCATTATGTATCTTTGTTGGGAAAATAACATAGACTTCCTGCTAAAGATAAAATCATTTTGTTTTGCAGGTAGTGAAATAAGACAACTAACTATGCATTCTTTAGAGGGTTATTTTGTTTTGTTTTGTTTTGCTTTTTTGTCTGTGAGTGTAGAAGGACAAATACAGATCCATCAATATGAACTCCTATGTAATTTTGATTGATGTTTGGAACACAGGACCAGATTTCTTTGACTGACAGTGTTAACATCTGCTCATAGCATGAAAGCTATCAACATGATGCAGCTAGACTAACACATATAGTCTTGTTTGCAGTTTTATGGTAGATAATCTGATTTGAAACTTGTACTAAGATGATTTTTGGAGTTCTGAATGTGTGGGCTAAAATTGTAATTTCTTCTCTGTTCTTGTTATTTAATATTTCTGTTTACAAGCATGTGCATCAGGGAATGCATAGCTACCAAATATGAATAAATTTTGAATTAAAGTATAGCATATCCATCCATATTATCAGCTGGAAAGAAGGGTGGCCTATGACTGGGAGACCAGGTGTGACTGCATCTAAATGCTGTAATCACTTTTTTACTGTACCACAGTTAACTGAGGTTTTGAGAGTGGGTGGAAAAATACCAAAGTGAAAGAGAATGGCTTGGGCACAGAAGAATGTAGGAGACAATATATAGAATGAACACCCAGATTCAAAGGCAACCAAATATAAAAAAGGCAAAATGTGTGCAGTCTGAGACTTACAAAGAAAGTAAAAATACAAAACATGCATTCATAGTGATCAGACTTCTTTCCAAGATGTTTTGCCATTCACAAAACTAATAAATGATCACTAAGGGTGTGTCTACACCAGCCAGCTACTTTGAAGTATCTGGCGCAATGCCGAAATAGCACTCATCGCGTCCACACATGCCATGCGCTATTTCGATGTTGAAATCGACATTGGCTGTGTCTACACTAGCCCCAAACTTCGAAATGGCCACGCAAATGGCCATTTCGAAGTTTACTAATGAAGCGCTGAAATGCATATTCAGCGCTTCATTAGCATGCGGGCGGCCACGGCACTTCGAAATTCACGTGCCTCGCCGCCGCACGGCTCGTCCCGACAGGGCTCCTTTTCGAAAGGACCCCGCCTACTTCGAAGTCCCCTTATTCATAATTATTCATAAGGGGACTTCGAAGTAGACGGGGTCCTTTCGAAAAGAAGCCCCGTTGGGATGAGCCGTGCAGCGGCGAGGCGCGTCAATTTCGAAGTGCCGCGGCCACCCACATGCTAATGAAGCGCTGAATATGCATTTCAGTGCTTCATTAGTAAACTTTGAAATGGCCATTTGCGTGGCCATTTCGAAGTTTGGGGCTAGTGTAGACATAGCCATTAGGCGGCAAGATGTCGAAATTGCTATTCCTATCCGAAGATGGGAATAGCGCCCTACTTTGATGTTCAATGTCAAAGTAGGGTATGTGTAGACTATCTGTGTCCCACTACATCAAAATAGCAGGGTGTTAGCCGGTGGCCAGGTAATGTGCGGTGAGGTACCAACTATGCCCTTGTTATCATCCAAGTTTAAAACTACAAGAGCAGAGAGCTCGTCGCTGCAAGCAGCCAAGACAGGCTGATGGACTCCCCTGGGTCCTAAGCAACCCAGTTTTTTACTGTTAGAGCAGGCAGCTCCTAGCACTCTTACCTATGGCCAGGCTGTTGTAACCAAATGGTTAAAGTTCTTTTGTTGTGCCGGCTGTGTTGCAGTGACAAAAGGGTTAACAAAATAGTTAGGCTTGGATCTTAACTAGTTACAAGTTTATTAAGCTACAGTTATAAGCGTGTGGTTACAAAAGGTTATTGTTTACTTCTTATATGCTAGCAAAGTACAGGTGTTAACAAGTTACATTACAATCCAATACAAAGATATCTGTTACCATCTAACACAATGATATCTTGATACTAGTTACAGAGCTCTAATTCTTTAGCTGTGCACAAAAAAAGTCAGAGACCTAGCATGGGTGTATCTTACCCTCTCTGCGTCTCCTCGATACCAGCGTAGCCAAGCCGGATCGGTCACTCAATTCCGACGGAAAGACGAATACGAGGTTGGGCGTCCCCAGCTGTGGACCTCGGGAGGCAATCACCTGACCCGACCAGCAGGAAGTTGGTCGAATGCACTCAAAGTTAGAGTTCTGCTGGACCCATCTTTTATACCCCTTTTGGGTTATGTATTCTCTTTCTTATCTATGGTGCCAGATCATACTGGTTTGTCTTTGTGACTCCAGTTTGTTACAAGGGCATTTCTACTTAGTTTGCACTTGTAAGACAAGAGATAAACAATTTAGGAGTACAGGACATTCTTTTGTGCGGGCGGGGCACGTCCCCTTCTGAGTGATTGTGTGTGTGCATCATATTGATCAATGCCAGCTGGGGTGATTTCTTGAGGGTTCACCCCCCTCTCTCATGTTGACAGTCTGGCCTGTTAGCCTTCTAGCTGTACTTTGTGCTTCTCAGGGTCACGATAAGCCAGCATATCTGGGCCTCAATGAGGGCATCAAAGACTGTGCTGTCAGCAGCCATTTCCGTGCCCTGTGTGCTCCTCAGTGGGGGGGGCAACGAGCAAGCTGGCTTGTAAGGGGGAGACTCTGTCTGGCTACATTCCACCCCCTGATGCACCACACTACATCCCAGAACGCAAGGTGGCGGTGATGCCAGCACCTTTTGCCCTCCTTGGGGGAGGTCTAAAAGTGCCCAATGATCCGATCAGTAGGTGGGCTATCGCGGAATTGGCTAGGATCACGTGTCAGCTCCATGTATCGGATTTGCATAGAGGAGATAGCCATATTAATTAGTCTCCTGACGATGCACAGTGTTATACAAAACACAACTACTATGATAAGAACAATCAAAATAGTGGTTACAATAGAATGCAGGAATGGAGAGAGAGAAAATCCTAACTGTTGGACTAACCACTCCAGCCATGAGGTTTTTCCAGTCTCAGCTGTAGCATGCAGGACTTGAACTGCATCTTTGATAGCAGAGACATCTTGCTCGATTTGTCCTGAGTGATTAACATAAAAGCAGCAGGACTGATTTATTACAGCACAGACACCTCCTTGTTGGGCTAGAATGGCATCTAGAGCAATTCTATTTTGTAGAGCAAAGCGAGCTACGGATTGGAGTTGGTTATTTAAAAGATTTAAGGCATCTGCAGTATGATTAAGAGCTATTTCTAGTTGGCCTGAGATGTTAACTAAGGCTCGCTCAAGTTCAGCAACTCCCAACCAGGGAAAAAGTGCACGGGTAAATCTGTGGAAGCCTGTGGGTCGCTCAATGAGGGGGTTACGAGTGAACTTTCTTTTGGATCGATGCAAGAAGCTTCCCAGGTTGGTTATGCCGGGAGCGGTGATGTGAGGGTATACAGTTAATCCCCCGGGTACTATGTGCCCAAGTGAGCATCGTCCAGTCCAGTTTGTTGGTAAGTATTTATAAGCTTTTTCCCCACAGATGAAAAACAATCCAGGCTCTTTACTGAGGATGGGAGAAAAGGGTCCCTTATACCATCCTTCGTTTGGATCGAGCCTGGGGGCATGGTATGGGACACAATAGTGATCACTGGTAATAGAACAGTATAGAGTAACCAGTAGGTCTTGCAAAATTTGGTCTGGCTTGAAAAGGTTATCTTTAGCACACTGATTTGATAACAGAGTGTTGGAATTTACAAGGGTGGGGTCATATATGTATCCTGTGTGAGGGAGGATAAAAAGGGATTTGTTATACCAAGCTTGGCTTTCAGGGTATTCATTAAACTTTAGAGGGACAATTGCAGCATCCTTAACACCAAACAAAACTTTGTGACCTAGGGAGGCATTAATGACATTTCCCCAACAGTTTAACTGCAGTCCCTTTTCTTGTTGTGAGTGAACATCCCAGATCCCTAACTTCCTGTTGAATGAGACCAGGTGGGTGCACTGGTGGTCACCCAGGCTTCCCATCTGAGCCTCAGCATTTCCCCTGCTTTCAAAACAAATGGGATACATTGCTTTAGATGACCCCATTACATATTCCAGTGGTTGCCCCCACATAGTACGCTGCCATTGTTTTGGCTCCCCCCCAGAGTTAGTGTGAGGACTGCCTCCGGACCATTCCGGTCCCCACCGGAAGATGTCGCTCTTATTCCACCAGTCATTTAGGCCAAGGGGCACAAACTCAATTCCAGGTCCAGTGGGGGAGTTGAGTAGTGTGCACATCCAGCAGTCGGTTGCTTTGGCGATGGAGGCGATAGCTTGAACGGCACCCCGGAGTGGGTGGTCGGGTATGGCGATGGCAGCTGGAGCTAGGAGGATGATGATGAGTTGAAGGAGCGCATCCCTTGTCATTCGGGGCTTTCCTAGATAGCTCATTTTAAAACTGAATACAATAATCAAAGAAGCTATAACAGCAAGCAGTAAATATATACAGAGTTCATAGTGCAGCTTGGCGTCTGGGCCAATCTCGGGAGGCGTCCATTCCACTGAGGAGTTGTTTGGAGCCATGGGGCTGTTTCTGGAACAAATCACAAGGTCAGCCGGTCTTGGATACAATCCAAGCCTCAGTGATAGTTAGTGGTGCCTGGTCAGGGCCAGCAGTAATCCAAACTCCCTTCCCTTTGTATGAGTGCAGTACATGAGTCTGTGTTCCCAGGCTAGGGTGTCTAATTACAACAGTATCTCCAGGATTATATTTGGAGTCCTTGAGCGGTGCAGCTGAAGCTGAGAAATTTCTCCCAGTAGGGAAAAATCCTCTGCTGATTGGACTGCCCGTAGGGGTCTGTCGGTTGTTCAGTCTCTGTACAACCTCATCCAGCCTGTTTCCCCAAGTGCCATCCGTGGGCTTCAGGTGGTTTTTTAACAGCCCATTCCAGCGCTCGACTATGCCGTTGGACTGGGGTCGATAAGGGAGGTGGTAAGTCCACTGAATTCCATGCTTAACAGCCCACTCTTGTACTGCTTTGTTTTTAAAGTGTGAGCCATTGTCAGATTGGATCTCTTGGGGTGTAGGGACTATTGCTATTACACGATTCAGTCCCGTGATGGTGGAAAGTCCTGTTGCCCCCTTGGTGGGGTATGCAAACCCTATTCCTGAGACAACCTCCACTCCAGTTAAAATATATTTCCACCGTTGTCTGGTAGTAGGGAGTGGGCCAATGTAATCAACCTGCCAGGTTGCCCATAGTGTTTTTCCATCTTTTAGTCTGGCAAATCGCTGCCCTTCTGCTACATGTTTTCGGGTTTCTGCACAGATAGTACAGGCTTGCACCAGGTCTCTAGCCTGTCGGTGGGTGATGGGCCACCCCCTGATATGTGCTTGCCGCGTTAACTCCTCACTTCCAGTGTGCCCTAAAGTATCATGCAGCCATAGGTACAAACGTTCCCAATCTACTTGGGCAGCAGAGATCTGGGCTGCTGCATCTGCCAGGTTATTTAGCTGTGCAGCTGGAGTATTACTCTTTTGATGGGCTGACACATGGCCTATGCTTAAGGCATTTTGGGTTGCATGATGGTATATCCATTTCCAGTATTTTAATCCCCATACAGGCTTTCCTCCAATTTCCCAGTTGTTATTTTTCCAGTTAGTTATCCACTGAGTAGCCCCTGCCCATATTGCGTAGGAATCGGTGTATACAACATTGGCTCCTGCCTTACAGGCTAGTACAATAGCAGCTAGTTCAGCTAGTTGGGCTGATCCCTCTATGTCTGCAGTTAGGGGTGCAGCTGATGCATCCGCTGGGACCGCTGCAGCTTTTCCTTTCCATTTCCCTTTTACCAGCTTTGCACTGCCATCTGTAAACCATACTCCCTCAGATTGAGATGGGTTAAACGGAGGAGCATCCTTAATAGGAGATGGTTGTGGGGGTAGATGGTATTCGGTAGGCATTCCCACTTTCCACAGGGACTCCTTAACCATAGTGGGATTCTGCGCAGTGTCTGCCCCACTGACCCTGTGATGTATGTAGAGTGCCCACCTTTGTACAGTCATCTTTTGGGCTACCCCAGGTGGTAACTCTTTTCCCTCCAATATAGGCTTAATGATCGGGAGAGGAGTGTGGAGTGTTACAGATTGGCCTTGGGTTAACTCCTCTGTCTCCCTCAGAGCTGTGTAAGCTGACAGGAGTACCTTTTCGTAGGGGGTATAATTGGTCTGTGACCCTTGCCATGACTTTGAGCCAAATTGAATAGGACGGCGAGGTACAGTTTCACTCTCCTGCCATAGGGCATAGGAGGACCCAGTATTCCCCACGGTGAGGTACAAGTGGAAGGGGGCATTGGGGTGGATTGGACCCAGAGCTTGATAGGTATGAATCTCACCTATTAGCTGTCTGAGGGCCTCCTCATGCACAGGGGTCCATTCCCATGTGGCACTCTTTTTAAGCAGGTTGTAAAGGGGTCGGGCTATGATAGCAAAACCCGGTACATGCTTTCTCCAGAATCCCAAAACCCCTAACATTTGTCTCAGTTGGGCTTTATCTTCTGGGGACGATGCCTGACTTAATTCATTTACAGTTTCATCAGGTATCGACCTTCGTCCTCCCATCCAGATGGTACCCAGGAATTTTACCTCATGAGAGGGACCTTGGCATTTATCAGGTGGTAGATCTAAGCCAAGACCTTCCAGGGCTGCCTTTACCTCAGTTACGGCTTCCTGTACCTCCTCAGAGGTATCCCCTCCTATTAAGATGTCATCAATGTACTGTAGGATCTGGGTGTTAGAAGGCAGGTTTAGGCCGTCTAAAACCTTTGCTAGTGCGGCATGGCAGATGGTGGGTGAGTGCGTATAGCCTTGGGGCATGCGAGTGAATGTATATTGGACCCCTTTCCAGGTAAAAGCGAACTTTTCCTGATCCTGAGGTTGCAAGGGAACCATGAAAAACATATCCTTTATATCCAATACAGCTAACCACTCCTTATTCCAAGTCTGTATGGTGTTTACAATGTCAATAATGTTGGGGACTGCTGCTGTAAGGGGCCCTGTGTTGCTATTAAGCTTTCGGTAATCTATGGTGAGCCTCCATTTTCCATTGGGCTTTTTCACAGGCCAGACAGGTGAGTTATATGGAGAATTGGTACGGATTAGAATACCCCGTTTCTCCAGGTCCTTTACAAGTTCAGAAATCGGGCCTATAGCTTCTGCTGGGACATTATACTGTTTCACGTTGGTTAAGGTCGAGGGTGGGAGAGCAGGAGCACTACTGAGCAGGTTGATTGTATATCTGGAGGCATCTTCTTCTTCCAGAACAGTGGTATGGGGCTTAAAGCCTGCTCCAAAAGCCCATTTCTCCCCATTTATTATTCCCTCTTTTCCTTTCAGAATGTCCATGCCCAGTATGTTAGCATTACCGAGGATTATCTCGTGCTTTCGGGGCTGTCTGTAAGGTTGAAAAGGGATGTCTAATTTAACTTTGACCAGAGGGTATGTAATAATTGTGCCATTAACTCCTGTGACCAGTACTTGTTTTCGGCCAGTAGGTGGTGGACCGGGAAAGCTTTCTCGCTTAATCATGGATACTTGGGCTCCAGTGTCCACTAGAAAGGATGTTACATGCCTGTCATTTACTATTACTTGAATCCGGGGGTCATTTGCTGACTCATTCTCCCCTTTTAACTGATTTACTTGGAGGGGAGACTGACCCCCGCCACCTAGTTTCCCTGATCGAGATCGACTGGGGACGGCAGCTCGCGTAGTTGCTGCCGTAGTGGTGTGTAAAGGGTGTCTGGGAGAGGAGGAGCATCAGGAGTTACTGCTGTTTCCTCCTCTCTGGCCTTTCCAAAGGCAGCTAGGAGTTTTAGCTTTTCAGTCGGCAGCCCATGAATTACATCTTTGGGATAGCCTAAGGCCAGGCACTGTTTCCATAGCTTTGCTCGGAGCTCTTTCTCCTCTGGAGTTGTTTCACGTTTGGGCTTGAAGCCCCCCCGTTTCTTGGATTGGGAGCTTTCTTGTCTACCCTTTTGCTCCTCTTTTAACTGTCGCACTTTAGCTTTGTTTAGTGGGGTTTTACTTTCCCCAAACTCTCTGAAATATTGTATTAGGCGACGAAGCAAATCTTGAAAGGTGAGGTCAGTATTACTTTGTACCTCCATTCGGAGGGACAATGCCATTGCCTTATGGGCACTGGCAGCTCCCTTTAACAAAGGTCTCAGATCATTTACTCGGGCCAACTGTTCCCATGGGCTTCTTTCGTCCCTATTTTCACTCTGGTGCAAGTGGCTGAGCAAACTAATGGTGGCTATAGTTTGCAGGGCTTCCTTAGCTTCCTCTGCATTAGCCCATGGTATAACTGTGGGTTCATCTCGGTCTGCTGGATGTATTTCTGCAGCCCACCTAGTGACTAGGGTCCATAGTGTTCTGGGGCTTTCCTGTTCAGGGCAGCTGAGGGATATTTCTGCCCCCAAATTAAGCTGGTCACATTCACGGGCGACAAGGCGTATATGCCCCGCTCCGGAATTCCATAGGCGTACTAGCCATTCTATTATCCCCTCTCCTGGCTTTTTAGAAAAATCTTGCTGGATTTCTTTTAATTCAGAGGGCTTGTACATTCGGGAGGTGATTTTTCGTGACACTGGGGTTTTCTTTCTACCTTTCCCTGATTTCTTGTCCCTTTTCTTGCCCGAGGACCTACCATTTACATCACCTGCATCACTAGATTCTTCTTCCTCCTCCTCTTCTGACTTTTGGTAGGTGATAAGTGGCCGCATCCGGACTGGGGGTACCTCCTCGTCGGAGGAGAGGGAGGACTCATCAGGAGAGGAGTCCCAAATATCCCCGTCCCATTCCTCAGGGTCTAACCACAGAGCGGTCTCTACCTTAGCTTGATTAATGCTGCGTGGCTTGGCTTCTAGCTTCTTCCTTCGCTCCACACCTTCCTTTTCAATCAGGGGCAGCAGCCTTCGTTGAAGGTGCTCTATATCTGTATTTAGTGTACGCACTCGAGTGTCTAAATTCTGGCATTCTTTGTGCAACGTGTCCCTTTCTGCTTGTACTTTAAGGAGCTCAGCTTCTAAGTTCTGGTAGCTCTTACTGGCTGCCTGCCATATGTTAGTTAAAAGCCAGATGTAAGCACCTTTGCCTTTCCCTCTTTTCATTTTACAGGCAGTTCTCCAGTTACAATAGTGTTGCCAAATGTCCTTCGGGTTTCCCCAATCCTTTTCTATCACATCTTTACTCCACTGTGGGTTACCCCATCCTTCCTGAGCTAGATTCTTTTCTATGTCAAGGAAATCTGAGTTGTTTATCATGACTGGTTTCATTTTGTCACTGTGGTACAGCCTATGTCACAACCCTGCTCGACTACGCCAATTCTGTTAGCCGGTGGCCAGGTAATGTGCGGTGAGGTACCAACTATGCCCTTGTTATCATCCAAGTTTAAAACTACAAGAGCAGAGAGCTCGTCGCTGCAAGCAGCCAAGACAGGCTGATGGACTCCCCTGGGTCCTAAGCAACCCAGTTTTTTACTGTTAGAGCAGGCAGCTCCTAGCACTCTTACCTATGGCCAGGCTGTTGTAACCAAATGGTTAAAGTTCTTTTGTTGTGCCGGCTGTGTTGCAGTGACAAAAGGGTTAACAAAATAGTTAGGCTTGGATCTTAACTAGTTACAAGTTTATTAAGCTACAGTTATAAGCGTGTGGTTACAAAAGGTTATTGTTTACTTCTTATATGCTAGCAAAGTACAGGTGTTAACAAGTTACATTACAATCCAATACAAAGATATCTGTTACCATCTAACACAATGATATCTTGATACTAGTTACAGAGCTCTAATTCTTTAGCTGTGCACAAAAAAAGTCAGAGACCTAGCATGGGTGTATCTTACCCTCTCTGCGTCTCCTCGATACCAGCGTAGCCAAGCCGGATCGGTCACTCAATTCCGACGGAAAGACGAATACGAGGTTGGGCGTCCCCAGCTGTGGACCTCGGGAGGCAATCACCTGACCCGACCAGCAGGAAGTTGGTCGAATGCACTCAAAGTTAGAGTTCTGCTGGACCCATCTTTTATACCCCTTTTGGGTTATGTATTCTCTTTCTTATCTATGGTGCCAGATCATACTGGTTTGTCTTTGTGACTCCAGTTTGTTACAAGGGCATTTCTACTTAGTTTGCACTTGTAAGACAAGAGATAAACAATTTAGGAGTACAGGACATTCTTTTGTGCGGGCGGGGCACGTCCCCTTCTGAGTGATTGTGTGTGTGCATCATATTGATCAATGCCAGCTGGGGTGATTTCTTGAGGGTTCACCCCCCTCTCTCATGTTGACAGTCTGGCCTGTTAGCCTTCTAGCTGTACTTTGTGCTTCTCAGGGTCACGATAAGCCAGCATATCTGGGCCTCAATGAGGGCATCAAAGACTGTGCTGTCAGCAGCCATTTCCGTGCCCTGTGTGCTCCTCAGTGGGGGGGGCAACGAGCAAGCTGGCTTGTAAGGGGGAGACTCTGTCTGGCTACACAGGGTCCCCCATGGCGGCCAACAGCTGAGGGGTTGAGAGGTGCTCTGTCCAGCCCCTGCAGGGCTCTATGATCGCTGCATGCAGCAGACCTTAGCACAGGGCTTCTGGCTGCTGCTGCTGTTGCAGCTGGGGGTCCATGCTTTGTGCACGGGGTCTGCAACTGGTTGTCGGCTCTGTGGACCTCGTGCTGTGCAGGCCAAGTGTGTCTGGGAGGAGCCATCTTAGGGAGCATCTTGCTGTTGCCCCAGAAGGGCTAGTCCAGCCTGTGACCCTGTCCGCAGTCTTTGCTGGCCCCTTCTTTCGATGGAGAGTGCTTATGTGTGTGGACGCTCCTCATTTCCTTCTGGGGTGGCTCCTTTCGATGTTCCCCATCGCTACTTCAACTTTGAACACCGACGGTACCAGCCGTGGAGGACATGTAGACGATACATGTCAAAATAGCCTATTTCGATGTTCTTACTTCGAAATAGGCTACTTCGACGTAGTGTGCTAGTGCAGACATAGCCTAAGGGTGATAGTATTAAAGGTAGATAGACATATTTCTGAGTCTGACCAGAAGCATTCAGAATACAGAATGACATTAATGAGGGTGCAGAATTGTAGTCATCTACTGGTCAAGAAGAAGTGGTGCACGCTATTATGAACATAAAATCTGGGATAATGCAAGGGGTAAATAACATGCTTTAAACTGACTGATGAAAGGGGTACTGCTTTTATGTTGAATATTGAAATTGTCCAGAAGATTAGATGAAGGCAATTTTTCTGCCCTTACTGAAAGAAGGAGATTTGATATATGTTGCACAAGAAAAGGCCTGGTCCACATAATGTAAGATATCATAAAACGAAGGATAGAAGCAAAACTACTACCAAAATAAATTATTTTCAGAGGCCAAGGAAGGTGTGACCAGATATCCTAGACGCATGAACTTCTCTATGTTGTCTAGTTCAATACTATTTACACATACCTTAGTTCCCATTTCCTTATCTCCAAATACCATTGTTTTCATTTCATTGATCTTCATAATCAATCCATATGGCTTTTGTTCCTCATTTAGCACCTGCATGATTCTTGCTAGCTTCTCTTCATCTTCTTCAATGATAACCGTATAATCCATAGGAACCTCAAGTTGTTAATTCTCATCCCATTCACCGATATCCCTTCCACGTCTTCCTTAATCTTTTCTATCGCTTTCTTTAGGTGTGTGATGAAGATACTCAGCGATATCGGATCTTTTTGTCTTATATCTCTACTTGTTCTAAACCAGCTTCCCAACTCCCCCACATGTTCTCACCACAGCCTTCTCATTGTTGTTGATATCCTTCAAAAACCGTATCCGTCTGCTATCCACTCCATACAACTCCAACACCACCTAGGTCACTTTGTGATCTATACTGTCAAATGCCTTCTGAAAATCGATTAAGCAAGTCTAGATGTTCTTGTCCTTTCATCGAGCTTTCTCCACTATCAATCTTAGTGCCAATATCTGCCGTATGGTACTTCTATCTTTCATGAATCTCGCTCATCCACTAGATGCAATCTCAGAAGAACTTATTTATGTGAGATCATAAATATCCAACCAAGCAAAATGGCCCAAACAGCAAATGTGATTCTAGCAAAGACACTTGTGTTTCTCCTGGACTGGAGAAATTACATAAGCCTATATTAGAAATATTATTAGAGAGAAGTAGATTCCCAACATCAGAAATCAATTGAAGCAAATTTATGAACTTTGATCATGTAAGGAATCAAGATTGAAATAATCTTGAGAAAGTTATCACAGAAGGAATGGTGGTGGGTGACCATTTCAGGGGACAATCAGCCAGGAGACAGGTGGATGGTGTGTGGCAGAACACTGGGAGGTCTGCTGCTATGTGCTCAAAGTCAATGAAGTATCGAGAAGTAACCAAATAATTCTAGCATGATGTTACTCATATTCAAATATGTATAAACTGATTTACTTACTTACTTATATGGGGAACCCCAACAACTTTAGTCTATTGGGTCCATGTACCATTAATCCTATTAAGGCCCAGCCCACTGAATTAGGCATAAGCTGCTAACATCACGCTGTATGAATCTAATGTGGCTGCAGAGAAAATTACAGCAGTTGCATAGCACTGGAATCCTCCTTTTACCAATTTAATTGTCAGATTTCTCTTGCCAGAACTACCCTTCCAACCAAAGCTTGTGAACTTCAATACATGACAAGAATAACATCCATATGATCAAGTGCAATATCACTTTCCTGATACACAAGAATGAGAGGGCGGGAAATTAAATGTAACAAATGGAATATTTAACAGAACACTTGAGTAATTTACAAAAACAGAGGTAAAATGTGATTCCCCTGGGACAGCACTAGGCTGGATGGGCAATCTACAGAGAGGAGAGAGACAGAGAGAAATGCTGGGGGCAGGGGGCTTCCAATCATTATGAAAGTGGTGGTACGTTGTCTATCTACTGCTGATCAATATTGATGCTCTTTAAGACCCAGAGGGCAATCAGCCTTAGACCAACATAAAATCATACTATGATTGGTTGACAAGGACTTTTGTGCCTGCAGTTCTCCACAGCAAACTCTGACAGGTGATAACTAGAGAGGATTCCATAACAATATCCTAACAGACACAGAACTCCTTTTCCTTGGGATTTGTTTAAGAAAAAATGCAAAATTCAATGCAGGTTGGCAACAGTTACAAACTAGAATTTACTTGAGCCTGGAATGAAGTGAACCTGAGTTGGTTTGTCATATTGCAATCAACCCATATGAAACAGTTACATGAGATTTGGTGAAACACAGCAATATCAATTAAGTTTTACGTGGAACTGTTAAGCCAATTCAAATGCAAAGTAAAAAAAAACAAAAAACTCCAGAATGTAGACTAATTCAGCACAGGAGTATTCAAAGCTAGCTAAATTAAAACAACAGTATTTCATATATGAACAGACATAGCCACCACACCCACCATGGGGAAGCCACAGAACATGACAACAAAATTACAGTGTAATTACTATGTATTTGTTCTATATTACTCCAGGTATTGTACAGCTATAAAATCCCACAGTCAGTGCATTTTACAAATTATTTTTTCACCTTTCCTGTTTAAGGTCTGCAGAGCCCTTTGCCATCACTAACTCTGGCTGTTCCAGCAACCATTGTAATTCTTTGAAGGAGAGAACTAAAATGACTTCCTGGCTTTAGGAGGAACATGATGTCTTGTACTTCAATACATACAGATTCCATGCCTTGTGATGACCCTAAGAAGTAGTCGTCACTGCCGCAACTGGAGTGGTATAAATACCAGGCTAGGCAGCAAGAGGGATTAAACAAGTAGATATTTGTATTATTATTTTCAGTGCAGAGCATGGAAATAGTGACACATAGAAAAATAGGAACTGGCTGAATGGTTATAGCCAACCTAGAGTAGAGGGATACCTCTTTGCAGTGTAGAATATTCTGATGTGAGAAGTAGGAGGCTTCCAAAATCTCCAACTACTCTCTAGTGTTAAAGGTAATTTTAAATTGTGACAACATCCCATACTCGACACATTGCATCACGGCACAGACAACTGTTTCACCCCAAATGGAAGGATATTCAAATCAATTCAGTTCAATATGCATTGATGAACTTTTTCCATGCTAACAAAAATTGGCAAATATGGGATAAGGATTGCACAGGTGAAAAACCACTGAATGTACTTCCTCCTATCAGTATCCCTCTAAGTCTGGGGTCTGCAACCTTTCAAAGTGAGAGTGCTGAAATTTGATCTTTGGACCACTTTGTGCAGTATGCATGCTGGTGATAACTTTTTAAAGTAGCTAAGGCTAGTGCTACACTCACCTCCATGTCTGGCAGCCTGATGCAAAAAGCAGTCTCAAAAATGCAAAATGGTCGCTCATTTGCATATCTAAACAGTTATTTGCATATTCATAACAGAAAACAATCAGTGAAGATGTCGTCTGCCGGCTAAACCCCCCTGTGTCAGCATCCCTTTATCCCTGTTTTTTTCTGGTATAAGGGGCTGTCAACAGAGGGGTTTTTTGCCCGCAGAACCACATCTTCACTGCTTCTTTTCTGCTGTGAATATGTAAATGAGCTGCTCGATTATGCAAATGAGCTGCCATTTTGCATTTTCAAGAGTGCTTATTTTCATCAGGTTGCCAGCACTAGGGGTTAGTGCAGCTCTACCCTAACAGTCCTATTTATGACAGCTTCCTTAATAAAAGAATTAACATGCAGAGCTTTACCATTTAGGTGGTGGTTGGTAGCATAAGCTTGTCTTTTGTTATTCCACATGTGACATAGGTTTGAGTAAGCTCCCAGCTGCATGGGAGAGGATAGGTGGGGCCAAGCTCCTAATTCAGGTGCTAATGAAAATCAGCTCGTGTGCTACTCTTGGCACGTCAGCCATTAGTGACCCTTGCTCTAAGGCTATACCTACACCACAGCATATGTTGTCTTAACTTATATCTCTCACAGGTGTAAACAATTACAGTAAGGTATCAGAGTATGCAAACTCAGAGTACACGACCCCTCTCCTATGCATCTGACCCCAATTCCTATTATAAGCCCTGTACTGCAATTTCCATTTCTGCTTAACTCGCTCCCCGTGCCCTGGCTCAACCCCCCTCAACTGTACATGGCCCCAAAGCAGATCCCCCTCCAGCTCTGCTCACCACCTGCACACAGCTCCAGCTCACCCCACATGCCCATCCCTGGCTCTGGCTTACCACCACTCTCACATGGCTCAGCTCACTCCCCACCCCCCAGCCCAGTTTAAACTGTCCGCAAGCAGCTCTGCTTCAAGCCGCTATCCCCGCTGCCCTGGTGCAACACCCCTGCCAGCTCACAAGCCCCCCCATGAGGCGCCAGTGCAACCACCCTACCAGCTCACAAGCCCCCTGCTTCCCTCCCCCCCCAGCTCTGGTGCAACCCCCCAGCTCACAAGATGCCCACCCCACCACCCCACACAGCTCCACTGCAAGCTCCCTGCCAGCTCAGCACCCATTCATGGCTCTGGTTCTGGCTCAACTCCATGCCCCCATCCCCCACAGACCAGCTCACCACCAGCGCACAGCTCCAGCTCAGCTCCACCCCTCACCCCCCTACAGCCCTAAGCCACCCCAGGCTTAGCCCCCCCTGCGCGCCTTCCACAGCTCCAGCCCACCACCAGACTTAACCCTCCCCAGCTGCCACCCCCAGCCCAGGACTTACCTTTCTGTTGCTTCCCCAGCTGCAGAACCTGTGTTCTGCCAGAGAAAAAGTCGGATCCCCACTTAGACAAAATCCAGGTTTACACAAGGGTGTGTGGAACGGAACCCTCATTTACTCTGAGACCTTACTAGAATAATTGAAAGGGTTTACCTTATACATGTAACACGACAAACTACAACTTCAAAGAAGGACTTGAATGTTAGAGTGTGACCAGAGTAGATTATTAGGCCTGATTATTTAAAGCTATTTATTTTTAGCAAATGTTGTCAATGATGAAAGGTCTGGACACTACCTCTCCACAGGTAACTGAGAGTATCATATCATATTGCTTCTTTTGAAATACACAACAAAAATGTTTATTTGACACCTCTAATTTTTTCTCTACCATTAACAATTTTTCCATCACCATCCAGTAATAAGCCTATTGCTAGATTTTTGTTCCCAATATACTTAAAAACTTCTTATTATGCTTACCTTTGACAGTCATAGTTTTTACCTTGACAACTTTAGCTTCCCTTATCAATGTTCTGCACTTCATAAGTTCTTATTTATATCAATATCTATTCCCCCTGTTTCTATTTATCCTGTATTATTTTTAAAAATTCTAACAGCTGCCTTCAGTCCATTACTGCACAAAGATCAGCCTTTAGCCAAAATTTTTCTCTTGATTGCAGAGTCATGGCTTTTGGACATCTAAAAAACTCTTCTTAATGAACGCACAATTTTCATTCACATTTTTCCATTTAAATTTTCTTCCCAAATAATTTTAACATAATTTTACTTAGTTTTGATTATTTAATCATTCTGAAACTTCAAATAAATATATTACTGATTGGGATTTTCCTCTGTTTGTCTTTATTAATATAATTACATCAACATCATCATTCCCTGTGAAATCATTATCATCCAGTTCAGTGACTGATTTCTCTCTATCCATCATAACAAGATCAAAAATAAAGCTGTCATCATGGCTGTAATACCTTCTGGACATGTCTACACTAGCCCCAAACTTCGAAATAGCCATGTAAATGTAAATGGCCATTTCGAAGTTTACTAATGAAGGGATGAAATACATATTCAACACCTCATTAGCATGCAGGCGGCCACGGCACTTCAAAATTGACGCGGCTCACCACTGCACGGCTCATCCCGACGGGTCTCCTTTTCATAAGGACCCCGCCTACTTCGAAGTCCCCTTATTCCCATCTGCTCACAGGAATAAGGGGACTTTGAAGTAGCTGGAGTCCTTTCAAAAAGGAGCCCCGTGGGGACGAGTCACGCGGCAGTGAGCTGCGTCAATTTCGAAGTGCCGCAGCCGCCCGCATGCAAGTGAGGCGCTGAATATGTATTTCAGCCCTTCATTAGTAAACTTCGAAATGGCCATTTACATGGCCATTTCGAAGTTTGGGGCTAGTGTAGACATAGCGTCTGTGTTAGAAAATTATCAGATATATTTTTATAAACTTTAAATCTGTAATGCTGTTCTAATACTGACAGCTTGAGGCCTCAAGCATATGTCATCCAAACTGGTTGAGGATCAGGTCTTTAGTACAGTGTGGTCTGTAGGATTCATTGCTGATATTTTCAATTAAGAATGCTCACACTAGAAATAAAGGAAAAGGACATATTCATTTAAATTGAGAAATTTCGAGCCAACAGGTACATTTTCTAGCAGATTTCACATGACTCGAAGTCAAAAGAGCTACTACTCACAGCTTCCACTAGAACACCTGCAAGCAGGCAGCTGACTAATCTTGTCTATTTGCCAGACTGTGGTCCTGTGTGAACATACAGGTACCCTGATATGATTGCCTGATATGATTGTCATAGACAAAAAAGAAAATACAGAATTAGAAGGAAGACTGTAATGTTATTCTAGTTTGTTACTTATCAGGTGTGCTATTAAGAAGGATATTAAGCAAGTGCTTTACTAGACCCAGGAGTCCTACTGAACTCAATGTACTGATCACTTAAAATAAAGCTCCTCTCAGGAAGAATATAAGTCACCTTCTCATGGACTTTGCTGAACTGGAGCTTAAATCTGCAACAGAACTTAAACGGTTTCTCTGGCAGACACTGGGGTAATATTCGATATAGACTTAGCCATAAATGTTGGCCAAATGCTCTAAAAAGACCCACAGCATAACATTCTGGTATGCTCATCTTTTATGCCAATATTTTCCTCTGTCTGCTCTAAGTAACTGTAAACCAGTCTACAGTAGCTGAAAGCAGGTACTCATTTCCTTCATTATTAAGTGCAGTCAAGTATGATTATCAGCAGTAGGGATGTTTCAATAATAATAATAATACTAATAATAATAATAATAGTAATAATAATAATAATAATAATAAAGCAAACCAAACCAAAAAAAAAAACAAACCAAGGGTTTGCAAAACAAAACCTGCCAAAATTTACAACAAATATTATTGTCAGTGAAGAGTTTTTGATCAGATCTAATAATTAAAACTGCTGCCATTTCAGCTTGTAATGGCAGCTGGCCTTTCTGCCAGTGTGTTTAATAGTAACAATTTAGGTGGGCTAATCTGCTGGCTTTCTATCTGTGAATCTGAAGGAATCTTTGCTTAATCAAAATGTATTATTTATGCAGAGCCAATTGTGCAAGGTACTTTGAAAACCCAACCAAAATCATCCATTGTTCTATGCTTTTAATTAAAACCCAAATGTAATTTATATCCATGTGTGGTGCCACCTTCATTTTGACCTGCCTCTGTATACGGGTTTCTTAGATAGTTATTTTTCTGCCACCAGCATTTATTTCCTAATGTGTCTGAAAGTTGACCTTAGTGCTCCTGAAAGATGCTTGATTGATAATCAGGCTCGGGTTATACTATAGCTCTCTGTCAACAGAAGTCACTGTTGGAAGAGATTTCCTGACAAAATTTCCATATACAGAATGCGGCCACACACAAAAGCCAGTTGGGAGAGCTCTCTTGACAAACCAAGCACCTGGAAGCAAAGCAGACAGGGCTGCCAAGTGTTCTAGATGCCCTGCCTGTCAACAGAATGCCCACCAGAGCATCCACAAGGCTTTTTTGTCAACAGATTCTGTCACAACAGTGTTATGCCTCATGGCTTTGAGGCAGAATGCTGCCAGCGAAAGAGCTGAGTTTTGTTGACAAACTGTCAACAAAACACTTTTTGGGTGTGGACATTCCACCAGTTTTGTCGACAAAACCAGAATTTTGTCATCCAAACTCATTTTTGTAACTGTAACCTTAGAGACTGAATTCCAATGTTCAGAAAGCAAATTCTGTCTGGAAAGCATCAGCTTTTAAATAACAACCCTCCAATGCACCTCAACTGTAACCTCGGCACTTCCACCATGAAAATTGTTCCAGCCACCCCCCCACTCCAAAAATGTATGATTTTCAAATAGACTTAACTGTATTATCTGTAATACACCTGCCTCTTTTATAACTGTTTTCACCCATAGATCTCTCACCACTTTAGTCCTTCTTCTCCCATTCTCTCTTAGGCTATGTTTACGTTGCCAAAGAGGGGGTGTGATTTCCCCTGTTCATGTATGCATTATCTCTAATCAGCATAGCCATGTAGTTGTGTCAACATAGTGGCTGACAGTGAAGACGTGGCTGAGCTGAGCTGAGCTGAGTGCAAGTTTGCCTGAAACTGCTCCATATGCACCCAGAATGTCTCAACCATGTCTTTGCTGCCACTAACCTTGCTAGGCATCAAAGCTGCTTTTTGTACTTGCACAAGTTACATGTGAGCATGGCAATTACACCCTTAAACTCTCAATGTAGCTATACCCTTAAGGCATTTATTCTGTGAGCTGGGTATGGACTTTTGCTCATGGTAGGACACTGTCCAGAAAAGTGAAGAAAATCCACATTTTATGTTTCAAGGTTGAGTCCATTAAAGGGAAGAAGCAAATGTTTGTTGGGACTGTCAGCTTGCTTGACTAATTGAATTTCCTTCAACTGATGCTGAACCATAAAGATGCTGGGCAATTAAATACTTAATAATTATGATTGCCATGGCAACTACCAGTTGGTATTGTGCCAGTTCCACCAATAATACTGTTTCATTAAAGATATTTCAGAGCTTGCACGGCAGCAGAAGAAAGAAAATATCACTGGAGATAATGCATACAACATTTTTCAGTGTTCTGGATTTCTAAATTAATGTTTTGGTAGCAAATGATTAGTAAAATTAACAAGGGTCTGTGTACACTATTATATATACACACATAGTTACAGTGTTTCACACATACACACACACACATATATATATACACACACATTCATAACAACAATACCAGGTATGCAGTGAAAGTCATTATATTGCAACTGAATCACTTTTAATAAAGGCTGTTGGCCTCAGAATGGCAATAGTCTGCAATCTGGTTGATAAATATGCAGTAAATAACCAATTAATATGTGCTGGGCCACATCAACCACAGAAACAAATGTTACTATAACGTTCTGGACTCAGTTTTGTCTGTCTGGTGAAAGGCTGATGTAAATGGCATATGAAACAGCAATACAGAGGAATAAAGTGCCCTCTGTGTGAAGACAGTGTGAGCTACATCATGCACAACTGAAAAAGTGGAAAGTTATAAGGTTCAGAGTGAAATGGATTTTCTTGAACCGCCAAATCTATTAAATTGCTTAAATATAAAAAGGAGTATGCTATTGAAATCCCAGTTGGACTCCTGTTCAGATGGATCGGGGTTGTTTTTTTTTCTCCCAAAGGATAATGTATTTGAATATGTTTAGTATCTTTACTGACTTCCTTTTCCATCTTTCAGCAAGGGGGAATTAGACTTTAAAATAACTTTTCATATTTATCACATAGGTAAATTTACAAATAAAAATATAATAAATATTAGCTTGTAATCCCATGTGTCTATTTACACTTTTACTAAACAATATAATTATTATGAATTTGTAAAAAATAGGTTTGTGAAAAATTGGTTAAGTAATGTCGCTTTTTCGTATTATCAAAGCATCAATTAATTTGTAGATCAGTCTGGAAAATGTTTTGGGTTCATTTATTAATTGATTGATTGGTTGTTTTGGCTAAATAATCCAAAACCAGACATTTATAAAGTAAATGAAAGTATGCTCGCCAAACCTTTTGCTTTAAACCTGATTTTTTTCCCCAATAAATAAACAAATAAATAAAGTTGTATTGCCTCATGGGAGTCATAATTCTAGTCATTCAATGCCCCATTTTTCCTGGTTTTCATTCCTCTATCAGACAGGTGCACTCACATCTCTTACGATGTGCCAAATGAATCACTGAGGTGCATCATGGGAGTTGTAATCCAGCTGAACCAGCTACTTCACAGAGAAGACTGGGGATGTGAAGAACCCGAACTACAACTTTCTGGAGGCACCATGGTAGGATTCTTTCAAATACTTTCACCTCAGAAAAGTATTTGGTCAAAAGAATCCATGTTTTCCATCAAAAACAAGTTCAATGGAAATTTTTGACCATCCTTACTGTCTTATTTTATTTTAGACAAAAATGTTCTAGATGTTATTTCAGAGAATACTTTTGCGTTATGTAAAATATTGCAGCTGGGAACCTTACCAGCTGGGATCAATAGGAAGCTCATTTTAGATAAAAAAACAATTTTTGTGCATCTCAACACTTGTGAGGGACATAAACCTACCACAGAGTTTAACATCATCACCCTGAATATTCAATGATGAAACATCTCAATCATATCTGCTGTGACATCGAACATTTAAATCTGCTCATGGCTTAAACTAAAAAAATAAAAAAAAAATGAGATCTAAAAAACTTCAGTGCTAACACTGTGAATAACAATAAGAAAAAGAATAAGAATAAAAGAATAAAGGAGAACTGAGAATAGGAATAAAGAAATTCTTTTTTCCTCTGTGCTTGGTACTGCTATGACTTCTGCTGGGATACAGTGTCCAGCTCTGCTGTCTACAAATCAAGGATGTTCATACACTGGAGAGGGCTCAGACAAGAGCCATAAAAATACTCTTTTATATTAGTTTTGAAAGTTCTAATTTATCTGGACCTAGGACTGTTGGTCACCTTCTGATACAAATTTCATTTCCATTGTTCCATTACATTCTTTAACAGCATGAAGTCATTCATTAAAAATAAACCATAAACCGGAAGGGAAAGTACAGCAGACAAATGCTACAAAAGTTTTATTATATTTTCATTTTTAACTTCTAAATTTATAAACAGAGATGGGAAAACACAACAAACTCCAGACTAAAATAGTATAAAACTACATTTATAAAAATTAACAATTGCTTGCAAACAATTCGCAAAGGGAACAAAGGCTAGAATTATAAACCAGATAAGTAAAAGAAAGTAATTCAAAAAGCCCTACTTTGATGTATGAAAGTGCTTCATCCCTAGCTCATACATCCAGAAGGGAATTTGACAGGTCATAAAGTCCAATCTGCTACATCACAGAAGGACCCAGCACCCTCCCTGCTGTAGTCCCCCTCCCATTGATTTTCCCCTGACTCCTAAACAGCCCCCTCAAGGCTTTAACTTACAACCCCATGTTTAGCAGGCTAATGTGCAAACCACTTAGTTATTCTTCCCCCAGAAATCTAACCTACCCCAGCACCTTAGAAGTCCCCCTGTAGAACAGAGTGCCCAACTTTTGGTTCACAAGTCTAATGATCTAACCATTTAGCTATCTCAGCCACTATTACATTTTTACAGATACTTTCCCTTCTGCCTCGGCCATGCCTGTTGACTAGTGGAAAATTCGTGATGACAGCTAAGCAAGAATTTAGATTCCCCTGCTTAAAAAAATGTAAAAATGTTTGAGGGATCTGATCCTGCATTACTTAGGTAAATGAGATTTTTGCCTGTGAATGCAGTGGAATTTGGATCAGACCTCAAAATTACAAGCCTCTGCCACTGGAGCTAAAAGCAAATCTCCAAAACAATATGTAGCCTATGAACCACAGCTGAGAAGCCATAACTCTAACAAACAGAGGGATCATATTGGCCAATTCATGGCATAGGATAAAGAGAAACCACGCTGATAGAAACACCCAGAAAAGTCAATGGTTTGGGAGTAAATTTAAGGCATATATATTTACAGAAACCAGGGATTAAGATATTATAAGGTTCTGTTTAATAAATTTGTTTACCTACTATAACACATTGATGGAAGCCATTTGTTTTGATTAATAAATTAGAAGAAAGGAAAGACTATTAAAGGAGTGTTTTGAACCTTAATGTTGTCTAGTGTCTCAGAATAAGCACACTGGGAATGTCCTCTCATTGAGTTAAGTATCATTTCATTGCACTGAAAGTGAAGCAAATAGGGCTTATTTAAATGAACAATAAAAACAATAAATAAAAAATAGAAGAAAAAATGTATTTGCTTTTTTTAATCTTAGCAAATACTTGGGCCAGTTCCATACTTAAAGAATTGTCTGCCATTGATTTATGGTTCCCTTAGGCATTATGCTGAAAGCAAGTACATTTATCTGCACATTAACAAACCAGAATTACAGGAGCAGAAGAATGCCAAATTCTATCAAACTTATATGTAAGCATTACAGAGTTCTAAGGCACTAAATTACAACAATGAGGCAAATGATTAAGTTGGACACCTGCTTCAGCTACTCTCATTTCGTTATGTCAGCAAGAGGAGAATTTACCTTAATTTCTGATTGCCACCATATAACTAGAACTTCAGAGATCTTTGACAGGGAAATCTCACAATCATGGTGAATTTAAATCACACAAAAGGTGTCTTATTTTAGGTTTAATGACAAATCTAAAACTCTGATCAGGGTGGTCATTTGGACATGAGTCCCATGAGCAGTCCATATCTGACCATATATATAGCATCTGAACCAAAATATCAGACCGGTATGAACTAACAGAGGTGGTCCTTAGGGAATCTCTGTGATGTCTGCCTTCTCTCTTCTCCCATAACATGTTTATAAGATCTTACATGGCGATACCCTGACAATAACTTTTATTGCATCTTCTGCACTCAGATTGTTAATTGGAACCATTGATAAACACACTCTACTCCCAAGATGACCCATCCATCTGGAATATACAATGGATCAGATGCTCTGTATGTCATCATTCAGTTCTTCCCTTTGACAAATTTTATCCTCATTCACATTAAAATCACCAATGATTGATTGTGGCATGACAGTGCTGAACCAAGCATGGTTTGGAAGTAATGAGAGAGCTTCAGAAATCTGTAATAAGAGCCTTGCTAAAAGACTGGATATTTTCACGTCAGCCTTTCTCTTTCTGTTGTTTTTTTTTTGTTTTGTTTTGTTTTTTGTTTCTTTTTTTGTTTGTTTGTTTGTTTTGTTTTGCTGAGATTTATAGCTAAAGTGAAGCTGTACTGACCTATAAAAGCTGAAGTTGGTTATAATCATGTCTCTCTTCAGTTCCAGGTTCCTTTAGTCTAAAAAGAAAAGCAAAAAAGAGAAACCAGGGACAAAGACAACAGTCCACCAACTGGGGAAAAAGCAGCATCAAAACTGGCAGAAGCAGACTAATGACTTCGCTTAGAATGTGAAGTTCTTCCCACAGGTCTCATTATGGTATCTATGCCCCACTAATTCCAAGACAAGCAATCTAGTTTCAGAGAAAATGAGGCACTCATATAGTACAGACTTTCTTAACATTGTTGAGTCAGCTTTGCTAAATTCTTTATGCACCCTTACTGCCCAGCAAAGTCCAGTCCATCATTATTACACCACTATAGCTACGTATACACTGGGATGCTACTTCGAAATAGCTTATTTCGATGTAGCGAAATCAAAATCAGCTATTTCGATGAATAGCGTCTACACATCCTCCAGGGCTGGTGCCGCCGACGTTCAATGTTGATGTTGGACAGCACTACATCGAAATAGGCGCTGCAGGGGAGCGTCTACACACAAAAGAGGCCCAAATCGAAATAAGGGTGCCAAGAACAGCTGCAGACAGGGTCACAGGGCGGACTAGCACTTCCGGGGCAACAGCTAGCCGCTCCCTTAAAGGGCCCCTCCCAGACACACTCAGCCTGCACAGCACGCGGTCTGCAAAGCCACAAGCACGCACCCCGTGGAAGCAGCATGGACCTCCAGCAGCAGCAGGAGCAGCCAGAGGCCCACACACCCGCCCCTGGAGGACCAGTGGCTACCCTGCTCAGTGCCATGCAGGAGGCAGCTGAACATCTTTTATTTGAGGAAGATAAGCTGCCCCCAGGGGATGAGGAAGCAGCCTCAGACCTTGCTGCCCTCCCAGCCCACTCCCGCCCCACATGCTGCCGGCTGTGGAAATACCCCACAAGCACAGACTGGTGGGAGCAGCTGGTGCTCGGTGAGTGGGACAATGAGCGCTGGCTCCGGAACTTTTGTATGAGCCGGCAGACATTCCTGGAGCTGTGCCAGTGGCTCACCCCTGCCTTATGGCACCAGGACACCCCCATGCGACGTGCCCTGACAGTAGAGAAACGGGTTGGCATTGCTGTCTGGAAGCTGGCCACTCCAGACAGCTACCGATCCGTGGGGCAGCAGTTTGGTATTGGCAAGACCACCATCGGGGCTGTCCTCATGGAGGTAAAAGGACCCGGGGGGGAACCCTGGGGGGAGGGGGGAACCCTGTGGGGAGGGGGGGAACACTGTGTGGGGGGAGCCCTGTGGGGAGGGCCAGACACACCCTGCACACGCCTCACCGGTGCTCTCTTGTGTTCTTCCCCTGCACATCAGCCACGCAATCAATGCCCTGCTCCTCCACAGGCTTGTGTGGCTTGGGGACCTGGATGCCGCCATCACGGGGTTTGACAGCCTGGGCTTCCCAAATTGCTTTGGGGCCCTAGATGGGACCCATATCCCCATCCATGCCCAGGAGCACAGCGGAGGACACTTCCTCAATAGGAAGGGATACCGTTCCGTGGTCTTCCAGGCCTTGGTGGACAGCCGGGGACGCTTCTTGGACATTTATGTTGGCTGGCCTGGCGGCACCCACGACACCCAGGTGTTCAGAAATTCGGGCCTGTGCCGCTGGCTGGAGGTGGGGACCTACTTCCCCCAGCGGGAGATCCCTGTGGGGGACACTACCATGCCCCTCTGCCTAATTGCAGGTGCAGCATACCCGCTCCGGCCCTGGCTCATACACCCCTACACGGGCCATCTCACAGCCTGCCAGAAGCGGTTCAACATGCTCTTGAACTATGCGCGCCAGGTGGTCGAGCGCACTTTCGGCAGCCTCAAAGGGCAGTGGAGGTGTCTCCTCACCCACCTGGATGCAGGCCTCACCAACATCCCCCAGGTTGTGGGTGAATGCAGCACATTCCACAACCTGGTCGAGAGCAAGGGAGAAGCCTTGTTCCAGGGCTGGTCTGTGGAGGCTGGCAGGGCCGATGTCCAGCCACCTGCTGCCCCCAGTCGCGAGGTCGACCCTGAGGGGATCCGGGTCCGGGAGGCCCTGAGGGCCCATTTTGACCAGGCTGCGGGGTGAACGCTGGCAGGGCCAGCTGTGGGTGAGCCACCCACTGCACCCCCCGATCCTCCACAACACTCCCTGCCCCCACGCCCACACCACAGAACACCCAAGAGCACATACACCCACACTTTTCTTTGAAATAAATGGAAATTTTGTTTGAAACAAAACAGTGCAACCTTATTATTAAAAGAAGGGGGGAACTATGTACATGGGGGGGCAGCTACTAAATGGGGGTAGAACAAAAGCTATTTACAAAGATGGGTGGAATATGTACAAAGGAGGGGGGCCTTGGGGGGCAATGTCCTCAGCCTTGCACCCCCTACTGTCCAGCGCCTGGTGTTGTGGGGCATGACCCATGTCTGGGCCGGAGGCCCCACCGAGGTTTGGTGGGGGCCGGGAGAACTAGCAGATAGGGCTGGGCAGTGTCCAGAGGCCCATGGTCCCCCTAGGCGGCAGGCCCCAGGATGGCTGATGGTGGAGGGATGGCAGACGGAACGGTGGGTGGAGAGGCAGGCGGAGCGGCGGGCAGAGCAGCAGGGGGGGCCAAGTGCCGCGCAATGTCCTGGAACGTACGCATGAAGGCCCCCCAAGCCTCCTGGCGCCAGGCCAGCACTCGCTTCTGGAGATGGAGCTGCCGCTCCTCCACCTGCAGGAGCCGCTCAGACACCTCCAGCTGATGCCAGATGGTGGCAAGCAGCTGGGGGTCCGTGGACGCCCGCAGATGGCTCTGCTGCTGTCGGGCTTGTCCTGGGGCTGGTCCGTGCTCTGCCAAGGGGCTGGCCTGCTGCGATGGCCCTGGTGGGCTGTCCGGGACCACAGATGCCACACCGGTGCTCTCCGGGCCCTCCGATGGTGCAGCTGCGGAACAGAGGGGGGAAGAAGAGTGGAGACAGCCATTAATGTGGGCCCTGACCCGTGGCCCTTGTCCCTCCACCCCTCTGCTGCTGGTTCCCCATCCCCATCCCCCGGAGATGCTGCTGCTGCTGATGGGTGTCCAACCCCGCCCCCACACCATGGGGGACCCTAGGTTCTGCTCCCCCCATCCCCAGGGATGGGGCATGGTGCTGTCCTGCTGGGGGGGGCAGGGGCTGATGAACTCTTCTGAGGGACATGCTACTGCTGTCCTCGGGGCCATAGTCATCTGGGTGTGTGGAGGGTCCTGGTCATGTCCCTTGTCCCCGCCCCTTAACCCCAGGGTGTGCACCGGGGGGTACACACCTGACGGTCCGCTCCCATGGTCGGGGGACACCCATCAGGTGGACACCCTGCTGGAGCTCTGGGAGGTGAGGGCTATCAGCAGCCCCCCGTCACTGTAGGCCTCCTCCTCCTCCTCTGGTGTCCCAGGGGTGGGCTTCTGGGGGGGCCCTGGGGTGCAGGCCTGGCCTCTGGGGTGGACTCCATCTCTGGGGCCTGCTGGGGCTTGTTGGCTGAGGTGTCAAGGGTGGCCTGGGGGGAGGAGGCGTACCAGGGGCCCAAGATTTCCCTGATCTCCCTGTAAAAGGGGCAAGCAGCGGGGGCTGCCCCAGACCAGCTGGCCGTGTCCCGGGCCCGGGTGTAACCCTGCCGCAGCTCCTTTACCTTACTCCTGACATGGTCAGGAGTGCAGGCAGGGTGACCCTGGGCAGCCAGGCCCTCAGCCAGCCGAGTGAATGCATCCGCATTCTGCCTCTTGCTCCCCATTACCTGGAGCACCTCCTCATCGCCTCAGAGTCCCAGCAGGTCCCGGATCTCGGCCTCCGTCCAGGAGGGACCCCGCTGCCTCTTCCCCTGCTGGCTGGCATGCTGGGAACCCTGGGTCCCCTTGGAGGGGGTGCCCTGTGGGTGCCTGGGGGGCTGGCTGGCTGCCATTGGTGCAGGGTAGTGGGTTGGGGCTCTGGGAGGACGTGCAGGCTGGGCACGTGCGTGTGCTGCTGCCTGCACGTGCTCTCAGCTTCCTGCACAGGAAATAAGGGGGCAGGGAGCTTTAAGGGGCCGCTGCATGCGGCGACCATAGAGCTCAGGGGCTGGAGAGAGCGTCTCTCAACCCCTCAGCTGATGGCCGCCATGGAGGACCCTGCTATTTCGATGTTGTGGGACGCAGATCGTCTACACACACCCTACTTCGACATTCAACATCGAAGTAGGGCGCTATTCCCATCTCCTGATGAGGATAACAACTTTGACATATCGCCACCTTGCGTCGATTTCAACTTCGAAATAGCACTCGGCACGTGTAGACACGGTGGGCGCTATTTCAAAGTTGGCATGACTATTTCGAAATAGCTGGCTAGAGTAGACATGGCTCATGAGTATGGCTACTCAAATGATTTGGTGAAGTGTTAGCTCTTTTGGGCAATACCCAGATTTAAGTGTTTCCCTGTGTATAGATAAAACATGTTCTGAAATCATTAGTTCCCTGTTGCCTACTCAGCTTCATTTCCAAAGGTAGTACCCAGCTGCCCTTTTCTTTTCAACTCCAGTACTCCCTTTACATCAATTTATGTTTCCAAAACCGTATCTTTTAATAAGTGTAACCTGAAGTTCCCCTCTACATGTTTCCCCTTGAGGTCCTTTCCAGTTCTTGCACTCTATGACTCTATGGGGTCGTCTGCACTTACCCCCTCCTTCTAAGGGAGCATGTAAAAGAGCCTGATTGGAGAATGGCAATGAGGTACCCCACTGCATATGAAGCACCTTATTAGCACAATTCCCCCCATAAGAACTTTGAAGTTGTTAACTTTGAAGCAGCAGCAAGCAGTGTAGCCACGGGCACTTCTCAGTACTCACACAACTTTTTGGCAGTAAGGGAACTTCGAAGTTGTTATTCTCTGATTGGGCTCTTTTACATGTCCCCTTCAAAGGAGGGGGCTAATGTAGATAAGCCCTATGTGTCATATTCCCAAATCAAAGTAGCCTG
This sequence comes from Carettochelys insculpta, assembly GCF_033958435.1. NCBI lineage: Eukaryota > Metazoa > Chordata > Testudines > Carettochelyidae > Carettochelys > Carettochelys insculpta. Next base: position 112,430,001 of record NC_134137.1, on the reverse strand, counting down.
CTGCTGGCGTCCAATACTGCATGACAATGAGTTGGAAAAGGGTACCTGCTACTTCAGGTGATAAGCACCCTTTAATCCTATTTAAAATAGTAGGCCTGTGGCCACACTTGGCCAAAATTTCGAAATGGTCATGCTAATGGCCGAATCAAAGAATACTAATGAGATGCTGAATTGAATATTCAGCACCTCATTAGCATTAACACACTTCTGGCCACAGAGCTCTGAAAGTGCTGCTTTCCAATGCACATGGCTCGGTGTGTCTACATGGGGGTCTTTTTTGAAAGGACCCCAAGCATTTCATAATCCTTTCATCTGATTTTGAAATGTGCGGGTCCCCCTGTGTAGCTGCGTTGAGCCGTGCACTTTCGAAAGCGGCACTTTTGAAGGACAGTGTCCAGAAGTGTGCTAATGCTAATGAGGCGATGAATATTCAATTCAGTGCCTCATTGGTATTCTTCAATTTGGCCATTAGCATGGCCGTTTCAAAGTTTTGGCCAAGTGTGGCCATAGCCTTGGTGTTCAGAGCACTTTAAAGATCAAATATTGTACCAGTGGAAAAAGACTAATGAGTGTCCTTTCTCCCCTTGTTTGTCCTAGGCAGGAATTTAATTATTTTTCTAAAATTCATTGTTAACCTTCTTTCTCCTGATAGATCATGGAAGCGAAGACACCAACAGAGCTGACACTGTGATCTTAGTTTTGAGGTGTCATTATAGACTGTCCAAATCCTCCAGTCAGATGTTGATTTTGGCACATCAGCATATAAAATTGGCATTTATATGTGTATGTGTTGGTGAATATTTTTGCACTTAACTGGTGGAATACTCACTGAACCAGTGAAGTTAAGAAATTATTGTATAATATGCATTAAAAAAATCAAATTTTAAATTTGCAATCAGAAGCATTGAGTCCAGAAGCAAGATCCAAAGACTTATGCTTTTGCATTCAAAGAAAAAGAAACATCCATTTGTCCAATCTAAACTGCTCAAAATGTGAATACTGAATACTCACAATTTGTTCCCTAACAAATTACAGACCAACTGCTATTTCCGTACTCAATAAATTATAAATTATTTAAATAACAAAAATGTGAGGAAGTGTTTAGATATTTTGTGAACAGCAAAAGAGTTACATTAATTGAATAAGTTAATTGTGTTTCCAGTCACATCCAGACTCTGTTCAGCAAGTGTGTATCACAACCTTGTTTCATTGATAAGAAGGATGAAATTGTCACTTCAAGGATCACAGTTCTTCTGGTGAAAAACAAAGGTTTCCAAGTTAATGTTATATGTTACTTTATGAAATAAGCAGCATTTGAAACATTCAAATTCATGCCAACAGTATATTTTTAAAATAGTTATTTTAGAGAGTTAACATTCAATATTGTACTCATATGCCTAGAGCAAAATACAACACTGTATTACACAGATTATGATCGAACTGAGATAACCTGGTAGAAGTGTGTGTGCGAGAAAGCGAGATGAGGAAGAGGCAATTCAAGGGGTAGAAAACACAGTATCTGCAATGAGCATATTAACGTTTGGTCATTTTTGCGGATTCTACATTGAAGGATGCACAGTATAAAATTACTAGCTTCAGAACGTGCTGAGCTATAATAAGAGTAAGTAAAAAATGTGAATATTGCTGAGGCAAAACAAGAATGGCCAAGTACTCAGGGTAATGCTTACTCTCCCCTACCCTGTTTTGTAAAACAATGACCAATGTTGGCAATTATTACTACTTATTATTATTTGTTTTATGGTAGAGCCTAGGAGACAACTGAAGAATCGTTCTTCATTGAATACAACCATGCAAGACTGAGTAACAGATAGACCCATTTGCAGATGAAGGGATGGGATTTAACATAGCAGTTGAATAAACGAATGTGTGGATCAAAAATACCAACTGAACTCTTCTGAGTTACACCTCTTTCATCTGATTGACTTCTATTTTATTGTAGTGGTAAAACATTTGAGCAAGACTGGTTTGTAATTCTCCATATTGCAGAACATAGGTGGAGGCCATACAGCAGTTGACCTAGCTGTGCCTCACACTCAAGAAACCTTAACCAAATCCTGCAAGAGTCTTCCCCTGGTTTGAAACATAGATCCTACATGGGCACTCATCTCTGCCTTGCCAGGGCAAGGTCCTGGACCAGTTGCCCTACCCTCCGAACTGCTGAGTCACATATGGCAATCAGGGCACTGGAGAAAGATTTCTGGGCATTCTTTTGGCTGCCTCGATACCACAATGAAAATAACTGAAGAAAATGAATAAATCTGTATCTTTGATTAAATAAAAGTCTTAATAGTTCTTTACTGATGGGCAGATGGCGGGGGGTGGGATAACTGTAGTGGATCTAGATAGCCTACAGACACCAATCCCTGACACATTTGACATGCAGCTTATTATCTGGAGATGGGCTGGACATGCTGGAGACAATCCCTCTGCACTAGGTATTGAGGAGAAAAAGAATGACTTTGAAAAATCCCCAGATTTTGTCAAAATCTACAGTGGGCATTATATTATACATTATATATTATATTAGTTGCTCTTTTCATGGAGGATAAAAAAGATGTTTTCCTTCACTGTCACATTTTGCCTCCACAGCAGGTTGTGGGCTTAGTTGGAGCAAATGTGAACTGGGGGTTAGGCTGTGATCTCGCAACCTCATTATGTAAGCCCAGGGCAGGTGTCCAGAACAGGTGCCTCATAGGAACAGTGATGAGATAAAATGGATTGGTAAACACTTTATAGGAAGTATTCTTGAAAACAGGGTTGCTGGGACCTCTGGCATCTAGCTACAATGCAGTTCATCAGGGTTAGCTACTGACAGTTTAATTATCTGAGCATATATAGGCATGGCCACTTGCGGTTCCCACTGGCTGTGGTTAACCATTCCCAGCCAATGGGACCTACAGGAAGTGGCACAGGCTGGGCCACCACTTCCTGCAGTTCCCATGGGCCAGGAACAATGAATATTGGCAGTGGGAGCTGGGTTCTTTGTGCCTGCAGACTTTTAGATAAAATAAGTGTCTGGCAGAGTGCCAGCAGCTAAGCTCAATGAATTATGTGTGGCCAATGGGCCAGAGGTTCTCCATCCCTGCATAAAGGAGAAGAAATGGGAACTTCAGGGGTTCTATGACTGGTATGCCAGGGAGCAACACCCCCTCTTTAAATACCCCTACCGCTTAACCCTCATTTAAGGGGTGGAGCTGGTGAGGTCTCATTGGATTGTTGGCAGGAGATGAGAATGGGCAAAAGGCCGGGGGAGGAGAGGAGGAGGCTGACAGCGTCTGCCTCTTCATATTTATAAAGAATTGTGGACTGACCTGCAATGTATACTTATCTGTTGGGTACTCCCTGACATTTAGAAATAAAGTTGTGGCCTGATTAATCACATCCAATTTCTCCTGTCTTTCTTTCAGCATAGCCCCAGAGGGACCACATGGCCAGATAGGAGGATGTGCAGAGAGTCATTTGTGGAGGAAGAGCTCATTTATGAAGGTCTTTGTGGTTAGGATTGAAATGGAGCAGAATGGGTATGGATCTCCTATGGAATGGCCATAAACCTTCTTCATCCCCAAATCATTCACTCTGGATTTTGTTATGTTTTGAAACTTAGTTATACAGGAGTACCTTGCTATCATGTATGGTTTTCCCACATAAGCAGGGATCAGGCATGAGACCTAGCAATGGCATTTGGTCAGCCGAATATAGAGTTTTGCATCTTTAATATAACACTAGACAAATAGAGAAGCACAGAAAACTTTTATCTAAGGGTACATCTCCACTTACTGGAAGATCAATGTGCTATTAGTGGATATTCCAGGGTTTGATTTAGTGCTTTTAGTGAGGCCATGCTAAATTGAACCATCAGGGTTCCACCATCAACCCTGGTACTCCTTGGAGTAAGGAAAGTGAATGGGAATAGCACCTTTACTTCCCAGCGTAGACACAGCCTTTGTATAGAAGTGTGCACTAGGAGGGTGCCAAGTGTAAGTGGATGAATCTAATTATTTTGTTCTATCTGAGGGAAAAAGGCTTTATTATGTCACAAACATGGCTTCTATTCCATTAAAATACTTGATCATATTAGAAACAGATATCCTCATTTATATATAAACACTTAATCCTCCCTTGACTCCTACCAAAGCTTTCAGCCTCAGTGATATCTTGTGGCAACATGTTCCACAGGTTCATTGTGTACTGGGTAAAAAGTGTTTTTTTTTCTATCAATTTTCAGTGCATTGCCTTTCATATGCAAGGCATTTATTCTTAATCTTGTATTGTGAGAAAAAAAATCTCCACTGCTCGATACATATGAATTATTATTGAATGTCCAAAAGCATTTTTTACAAATAATGGACCCTGGTTAAGCTTATTTTCTTTTATTTGTAAGTACCCTGTTTATCTCCCTTCAATGTACTTTTAGCAGTCCCCAGGCCTTTGTAGTCTCATGTAATATGAAGGTACCCAAGAATAATACCAAGCTGCTCTCTTCGAGAGCTGTTAGCTAGACTTTTTGTTCCCTTTCTTGGCACTTGAACAGTTACTGAATAGGAGATTCTGTCATGGTTAACTGACATAGATTCCATTATTCCAACAATTGAATTACTATTAAATGCTGTGTTGCTAAGCTTTGTGGTATGTCATTCTTTCATTATCATCAGTAGGCCTGGTATATTGTTTAAGATATAGGATTTGTTCAAACCTGAATGATAGGAATACATTTGGAAAAAAAATAATATTTAATACCGATTCTATTAGGGATTGGAAAAATAATTTACAGAATCCTTAGCTCTTTGACTACATAATACAGCATTAGCAGAACAATTGTTAGGTTTTTATGAAAAGACCTCAAAATCCTTTGACATTTATAAAAACTTACATAATAAAAGAAAATAATAATAATTCCATTTTCATCACTCTGATCAATTTGAATCAATAGAATGATACATTGTTCTTTGGTAAAAAAAAATCCCTTATTTTTATATGAAATGAACCTCAGGGGAATTCATTTTGCCATGGACAAAGATTATATATTTTATGAAATACTTTAACTGAATTCTTTATCATTGTAAGTTCTATTTTCTGAGTTCAAGAGTGGAAATACTGAATGGCTGAATGTCACAGATCAGATAAAAACACAGGCTTTCAGCTGCTGAGCATTTTAATAAATAGAGGCAGACAAATACTTGACTATTTGTAAGTGTTCATGTCTCTAGTAGGGCATTAAGTATATTGTAATATATAGAATAACAGATTAATTTTCAAGATCATCATCTGGAATTCCCCCCCAAATAAAAATAGATTACGGTGAGATATACTTTATTTGACATATTCTCCCCATGGAACAATTAATTGGGGGGATGTAATGGATTTTTTATTCACTGACAGAGCTGTGCAATGTTTCTCCATTCTCCTATTAAAATATTCTAATTAAATCAGTCATCCTAGTCCCATCTGTTATATAGAGCTCTCATGTGGGTTGGCTGCTGGATTCTTTCTACGATAGTCACTGTATTTAGATCCCTTCATGGCTGGTTGGATGTCATACACAGTAGAATCTTGATCCCTGTTAGAAATTATTGCTAAAATATATCTTGGTGTTACGTCAGACACAAAAAGAAATCCCAGAACACTCGGGCCATCAAAAGTATTAACTTGACAAGATGAACTGAATCATGTCTCCCTGTTTGTTCTCTGTAGCAAAAAGGAGGGTACATTTATTTGAGAGCAGGGAAGGGGAATTTAATGCAGGAGAAAAGAAGGTAAGTAATTATTATTAGAAAATACTTTGTGTCCTCATCTTTTTTTGTCAATTCAGAGTCTTCTTTATAATGTATATAATCAAAGAAATTTTAACTGACTAAGTGAATGATTATTTCTAATCCCATGATGGCATCTCATAAAAGAAACCAAAATACAGGTAAAATCTCTCTCATCTGGCACTCTCCCATCTGGCACCATCTGTAATCCAGCATGATTTTCTTTAGCTGGACAACCACTCACCATGGATGTGGCCAAGTTTTCAGTGGTCCCATAAATTTGTTTACCGCCACCAGTCTTGGCTGTCTGTGTTCTCTGCTGTAATGTAGCTGGAATTTATCCTTAAATGTCTTCTAAGAGCTCAGTAAGCAGTGGAAGTGTTGGTAATGCTGTTAGACAATATTGACCTCGTGATGTGGCAAGTTATCTCATATAGCAACATTCAGGTCCTGAGGGTGCCGGACTAGAGAGTTTCAACCAGTACTCGCAAATTATTTAAGCAAATCAGTTGTCTGGTTAGGACCACACCAGTTACTTTGGGTGAAAATCTTGGCGTGGTGGAGATCTAGGTTGCACACTAGTAGCATTGTGATGCTTTGAAATGTGTGTCCTAAGGAGCTGGAGTTTTACTCAGGACCTTAGTAGGGTGCTTTACTATTAACTTCCTAGGGCTAAGATTTCACTTTCCACATATATCATATATGAAACTAAAAGCTAAAACTGTGTTATTTTGGTCACCTCTAGAACATGAAGTACATATTCACATGTTTCAGGATCCTATTTAACCAGTTATTCAGAACTAGTTACTTAGAACCAATGAGTTTAGATTTAATATATATGTAATGAATTTCATATCATTTTGTAGCGTTGTATTAGGGATACAACAGTCTAGAGATGAGCCTGTGATTTCTGCCAGGGTTTATATTTTTACACTCATCCCTCGCTTTACGGGCACAATTGGTTCCCAACTTTCTGCTCGTAGGCAGAAACTCATAAGAAGGACACTAAATTCCTATTAAATTGCATGTACAAGTCTCTGATTAGTTCCTAGGGCTCCCGACTCAGGGAAAGGAGTGGCAGCAGGTGGCCCTGCTTTTGAAAGGAGAGTGAACCTTGGGTTAGGGAGGGTTAAAGGCTGGGGGTAGTTTGGGGCTGTGAGTGGGAGGGAGGGTTAAAATCTGGTGGCAGAGTTGGGGGAAGGTTCAGGCTGCTGCAGTTTGGGGCTGGTGTGGGGTTGTCAGGCTGCAGGGGTCAAGCTGCAGGGGATGTCTGGCTGCCATGGTTTGGGGCTGCAGAGGCAGGCTGAGGTTGGGCTGCAGGGGTAACATTCAGTGGGGGGGTCTGGCTGCAGGGTCACAGGGAGTACAGGTGGCCATGGAGCAGTCTGGATGCAGGGCCCTGCGGGTGGGGTCTGGCCGCAGGGGGTATATGTGGACACGGGAGGGGGTCTGGCTGCAGGGGTTATAGGCGGTGGCAGGGGGTCTGGCCATGGGGCTACAGGGGGCTGTGGAGTGGTCTGGCCGTGAGGCCATGGAGGGGATCTGGCTGCAGGGGGTACTGACAGCATGAAGCAGTGTGGCCGTGGGGCTGTGGGGTGTCTTGCAGTGAGGGGGTAAAATCAGCAGGGCGGGGTCTGGCTGTGGGGCTGGCAGGGGTGATGGGCTGCGAGGTCACGGGGCATACAGGTGGCCGTGATCTCAGGCTGTGGGGCCAGTAAAGGGGTCTGGCTGCCATGGCTAAGGGCTGCGTGGGGGGTGTCAGGTAGTGGGGGGGGTCTGGCTTCAGGGATGGCAGGGGTATCAAGTTGCCACAGTGTGGGGCTGTGGGGCTGCAGGGAGTGCAGGCAGCCATGGGGTGTCAGGTTGAGAGGCCAGCAGGGGGTCAGGCTGCAGCGGGTTGGGACTGCAGGACTAGCTCACGAGGGCGTCAGACTAGCAGGGTTAGAGCTGTGGGGAGGGGGATAAGGCTCGTATGAGATGGGGAAGTTCACTTGTAGAGTGAACTTGGGTAGGTAAGCACGACCCTGGTTTAAGTGAGTACTCGTAAATGAAGTACTTGTTTAATGAGGGATAATGTATTTCTTTTATTACAAACAGTAGACTTAACTATTAACAGTTATGCATTGCCACATGCCAATGGATTACAGAATTTGTCTGTGATACATACATAATATCTGAAAAACACTGAGGAAATATACAGAGCTGTACATGATGTTTAGTAGTAAAATCAACTACCATCAAAGGTATCTCCATGCAAACAGTCTCAGTATAGCTGTGTATGAATAAAATATTACTATCCATAGTGTGAATTTTAATACTCTCCAGTCTCCCAGTAATTCCACTGAATCACACCCTCCTCTACAGGAGCCAGATAAGCTCCACACTAACTAAAACAGAGGCTGTTTCTACACTTTCACTCTCCCGTCATAGGTAGCATCGTATGAGGCATTTCCAAGCAGGCTAATGAGGCACTAACATGCATATTCAGTGCCTCATTTGCACAATGGCAGCCACATGAATTTTGAAGTGCAGACTTCAAATTGCAGATTGACAGTAAAGATGGGGGCAGCTTAGAAATAAGAGCCCACTCTGACATTCCCTTAATCTGATCTAGTTCATTGGGAGTGGGGCGCTTATTTCGAAGCTGGCCCCATCTTCACTGTCAATCTGCAATTCAAAGTCTGCACTTTGAAATTTCCACGGCTGCCATTATGCTAATGAGGCACTGAATATGCACGTTAGCACCTCATTAGCCTGCTTTGAATTGCCTCGTTACCATGCCACTCCAATGGGAGAGTGAGAGTGTAGAAGCAGCCAGAGTCTGACATTTCAAGACTTGGGCCCAGTTCTTCTGAAGTCAAAAGCAAAGACATTAACCCTCATGCAGATATTTTTATATGTGAAGTTGTATGTGTTCTTCCTTATTTTGTTCACATACTGGCT